>NC_134689.1:38703014-39015514 GCF_050947455.1 Rhinoderma darwinii | reverse complement strand
AAAATAAAAATAAAAACTACCGCACATAGTCGACATCCGTGTTCTGTGTTTTTTTGCGGATCAGCTGTTAAAGAAGTGCGGGGAAAAAAGTGAAACACGAAGTTCTTGCAGAGGAGAGAAACTATCAAGAAAAATGGATGACACATGGAAACCACACATACGCATTATTATTTTTTTTTTTCAGCTCTTCAAAGTGGCTCCAAGCAGGAACTTAACTTTAGAGAGGTCCTCCACCTATAAAAAATAATTTTTTTTAAATGTTTATTTTGGCAGCAAGAAATAGACAATAGCAAAGGTTAAGTCCTTCCAATCCTCCTTGTGTCGTCACTGCATACAGCTAAGTGGCACTTCTGCCTTAACCTGAAGTTCTGAGTAATCTGATTATTATTCAGGCAGACCGCTTCAGTCTTATCAATGTTTTGAAACAAGATTCTGTGGTCTGATGAAACCAAGATTGAACTTGTTGGCCTCAGTTCTAAGCATCATGTCTGGAGGAAACCATGGCACTGCTCATCACCTGCCCAATACCATCCCTACAGTGAAGCATTGTGGTGGCAGCATCATGCTGTGGGGGTGTTCATCAGCGGCGAGGACAGGGAGACTGGTCAGGGTTGAGGGAAAGATGAATGGAGCAAAGTACAGAGATATTCTTAATGAAAACCTGATCCAGACTGCTCTGGACCTCAGACTGGCCTTAAGGTTCACCTTCCAACAAGACAATCACCCTAAGCACACAGCCAAGACAACACAGGAGTGGCTTAGGGACAACTCTGTGAATGTCCTTGTGTCCCAGCCAGAGTCCTGACTTGAACCCAATCGAACATCTCTGGAGAGACCTGAAAATGGCTGTCCACCAAAGGTCCCCATCCAACCTGACAGAGCTTGAGTGGATCTGCAGAGATGAATGGCAGAAAATCCCCAAATCCAGGTGTGAAAACCTTGTGGCATCATACCCAAAAAGACTGGGGGCTGTTATCACTGCCAAAGGGACTTCATCTTAGTACTGAGTAAAGGGTCTGACTACTTATGTCAATGCAATATTTGAGTTTTTCCTTTTCAATAAATTAGCAAAGATTACGAATATTCTGTTATCACTTTGTCATTATGGGGTATTAAGTGCAGAATGATGGGGAAAAACTTGATGTATATAGTTGTATGATGTTTATAGTTATTTTTGATGTATATAGTTACTTGTTTAGGTATATTTCTTTTGTTAATATCACCGAGAAGTAATTTACAGCAGCTATACTTTTAAATGACAAATAAAAGATATTGTATAGCAGGATCCAGATTGGTGGGTAATTTAACAGGCAAGTATGGTCTTTTAATTATTTCACCATGCAGCTGCTGTTTTTATATTTTTATTTTTATATATATATATATATATATATATATAGCAAACATAGAATGGTGACAGCACCCTGCGACACTAATGCCACCTAAACCACTAAATATAAATAAATATGCACTAAAGCTAAATCTACTTACAAATAGGGAGGTTCTTAGTGCACATTTTGATCAAAAAGTGTTAGCCCACCTGCCACGACAAGGCGACCTCTGTAAGGTGGGAACCTACGCTGCACATACACCCAGAACTGGGACTAAGCCTACATATATACCTGGGGATGGTAGGATCCAGCATTGAACTGATTAAAATCACCCAGGGCAGAATGGGAGGAGTGCAAGAACAACAAGTGGAGGCAGTCACTAACCCCACATATATGGATCACATAAACACAACAAAAAGTTGAACAGCACATTCCAACTAAATGATACAAAATGTATGCAGGTGCAAGAACACCCATGACTGCAGATATACAGCAAACATAGAATGGTGACAGCACCCTGCGACACTAATGCCACCTAAACCACTAAATATAAATAAATATGCACTAAAGCTAAATCTACTTACAAATAGGGAGGTTCTTAGTGCACATTTTGATCAAAAAGTGTTAGCCCACCTGCCACGACAAGGCGACCTCTGTAAGGTGGGAACCTACGCTGCACATACACCCAGAACTGGGACTAAGCCTACATATATACCTGGGGATGGTAGGATCCAGCATTGAACTGATTAAAATCACCCAGGGCAGAATGGGAGGAGTGCAAGAACAACAAGTGGAGGCAGTCACTAACCCCACATATATGGATCACATAAACACAACAAAAAGTTGAACAGCACATTCCAACTAAATGATACAAAATGTATGCAGGTGCAAGAACACCCATGACTGCAGATATACAGCAAACATAGAATGGTGACAGCACCCTGCGACACTAATGCCACCTAAACCACTAAATATAAATAAATATGCACTAAAGCTAAATCTACTTACAAATAGGGAGGTTCTTAGTGCACATTTTGATCAAAAAGTGTTAGCCCACCTGCCACGACAAGGCGACCTCTGTAAGGTGGGAACCTACGCTGCACATACACCCAGAACTGGGACTAAGCCTACATATATACCTGGGGATGGTAGGATCCAGCATTGAACTGATTAAAATCACCCATTATATAACTATGTAACCTCTAGATCAGGGGTCTGCAACCTGCGGCACTGGTGCCACAGCCGGCATGTGAGGCATGATTTGCTGGCATGCTTTCCTCTCCCGGTTTCCAGCACCATTGTGTGCTTAGCCGTGCTGATCACCACAAGAGAGAGCAGCGCTTCATTGTGTTTGTTATTGCTCATCACTTGACAAGCACACAATGCAGCACTGCTCTCTCTCCTGGTGTTCAGCGTCGCCAAATGAAAGCGCTGCTCTCTCCTGGTGATCAACGCTGCTCTCTCCTTGTGATCAGCGCCGCAAAGACGGAGTTCAGTAAACGCTCTGTAAAATAAAAAGTGCTTCTATGTGCAACCCCCAAATCTGGTGTTCAGTAGTCACCCTCTCATTTGTTCTGCATACCAAAGCTTGTGTTCATTAGCCTCGGTCTCCCCTGTGTGTACCCCCCCCCCCAGCTGGTGTTCAGTAGCCAAAATCACTCCTGTGTGCAGTTTCCCATAGCTGGTGTTCAGTAGCTGCAGTCTCTCCTGTGTGCAGTTCGCCCTAGCTGGTGTTCAGTAGGCGCAGTCTCTACTGTGTGTAGTTTCCCCTAGCTGGTGTTCAGTAGCCGCAGTCTCTCCTGTATGAAGTTTCCTCTAGCTGGTGTTCAGTAGCCGCAGTCTCTACTGTGTGCAGTTTCCCCTAGCTGGTGTTCAGTAGGCGCAGTCTCTCCTGTGTGCAGTTCGCCCTAGCTTGTGTTCAGTAGCCGCAGTCTCCCCTATGTGCAGGTTCCCCTAGCTTGTGTTCAGTAGCTGCAGTGTCCCCTATGTGCACCCTCCCCCCAGCTGGTGTTCAGTAGCCTTGCATGCATAACAGATGTATCATCATTGCAAAGAAAGTCAGGGACAAGGGTCACAATGAAAAGTGATTTTAATTGACGGATTAATTTGTTTGTCATATGTGGTAACCGTTTGTCTTTCATGTTTGCATGGCACACGGAGTACTTCATAAATGTTTTTTCTTTTTTTATCGGCACACCATACAAAAAAAGTTGCCTACCCCGGCTCTGGATAGATAGACCTCTCAAGACTTTGTCTTGTTTGAGAGCAACATGTAAAAGAGGGGGAAGATGCTGTGCTGAAAGACTTGAATTCACTGTATTTCAAAGATACATTCAATTGTGCTCCCACAACATAACAATTTTAAAGGATTCACTGGTGTGATATGAGTAAAATATAACATTTATTTATAACTCTCTAAAAACAGGGGTACAATCACCACTGTGAAAAAGCCCCACCGTGTGTATAAAAACGTATTAAATAATAAACACTGAGTTCTAATTCAATTGTGAACCTACTATAGCTCAGTGTTCAACAAGAATATCAATACGGAATCAGCATTTGAAAAATGGGCATAACAATAGTCTTGACCCTAATTCACACTAGAGTCCGTGATAACCGCACCGGAAGCTCCTAGTGTTGAGGTATACAAACAATGCTAGTGTTCCCAATGCTAAAAAAATCCTATTCACAACCGACCCAATGCGTTTCAATACTCATCATCAGGGGTCTGTAGCTTGGTCACTCTGGCCAGGGATGCCAGCGATATTTAGTTCAGCAGCAGGTATTCTGCTGTACTCCACGGAAGCATGCTCGCATAGATGTCAGCGGCATGCTTCATTCTGGGACTCTGAGTTATTTAAAGCATCTGACTCCTCCCCCTGTCCTCGGCACTGCCAATCGAAACAGCCAAACACACTCACCAATCGAATTCGTGACACCTGTCCATGTGCCTCCCGGCCATCAGCTGACAGCCAGGAACCAACATCGACCGCATCAAAAGCCGAACGCGCAGGTGCAGTAGAGGCCACAATCGAGTCGCCCATGCTGCCGGGAACTCACCACTGCAAAGAAGGAGTATATCGATATTTAAGAGTTTGGGTAAGTGTTGCGGATCAGCTCAAAACCCGCAGCTGGACTGCCATTGATAAAACAACTACACTGATAATACATATTGTGTAGATAAATGAATGTCTACCCCACTACAAGGTGTCATTGGAACACCTACTGAATAAGGAACCATAGCCAGACTGCCCAAATGATGATCATTGATAATTAAGAGACCACCTGGCATGACGACCATGTGGGTCTCTTGCTATCCTGAAGGGAAAACTGGCCATGGAAATGCATGTTTAAATGAATGTTCAAATAAAACATGCATAATTTGTCTGCTCATTTAAACCCCCTGGTTGTGTGCACGCCAATCTATAGATCCACTGGGCTTCCTTTCGTAGTATGAGGTTATCCCAGTCACCTCCCCGTTTGGGAGGCCTAATGAGTTCAATTGCTTGAAATTTAAGACATTCTGCACGACCCTGATGTGTAGCGTGTACATGTTTGGATATAGGAGTATCTCTAGAATTCGCAATATCGCCAACATGTTCTCTGATCCGGCGCCGAAACTGCCGCACCGTTTTTCCCACATAATTCAGTGGACATGGACATGTTATCAGATATACCACCCCTGCTGTTTTACAATTGCCAAAATCACGAATGTCATATTCCAATTGCGTAACGACACTCCTAAACTTGTCACCTTTTTGAATAAAATCACAAGCCTTGCACCTGCCACATCTGTGTGTGCCTGGTATTTGTCTGTCCAGCCATGTTCCTTTAGGTGCAATGGGGTCAAAACAACTATGCATAACTCTGTCCCTGATGTTTTTCCCTCTCCGGAATGTGACTGAAGGCCATTGCGTAATCTGATCTATCAAATCTGCATCAGTACTAAGAATACGCCAATATCTCTTCAGGATCTGCATAATTTCACATTGTTTAGAATCATAAGTGCCTATAAGTCTCGTAACGCTCTCTTCCCTTCATTGTCTAGGAACAAGAAGACTCTGCCTGTCCGCATCTCTCGCTCCCACATAGGCCTTTCTGATTACTCCCTTAGGGAAACCTCTATCCTTCAATCTGGTTGTAAGTTCCTTTGCCTGTCTCTCGAAGTCGTCCATGGAGCTGCAATTCCGGCGTACTCTCATGAACTGACCCTTGGGAATACCGCGTTTAAGGGGATAAGGATGACAACTGTTCCATTGCAGGAAACTATTGGTTGCTGTTTCCTTACGATGTACTTGAGTACGGATTGTACCCTCTGATGTTTTTATAATTTTAAGGTCTAAGAAAGTCAGTTCCTGATTGTTGATTTCACATGTGAACCTTAGCCCTAGATCATTCTGGTTAAGGGCAGCCACAAAACTATTGAATTCTTCCACTGTTGAATTACAGAACAGCAGCACGTCATCAATATATCTGATCCAGATCCCTATTGACGAAGTCCACTTGGAAAAACTCTCCCCAAAAACAATTGTCTCCTCCCACCAGCCAAGAAATAAATTTGCATAGGTGGGAGCAGTTGGACTTCCCATTGCAGTACCACATTGCTGGTGAAAAATCCTGTCTTCAAAGATAAATACATTTTTCTCCAGCACAAAATGTAATAACTGCAGAACTAGCTGGTTATGAGCCACAAATTGAGTACCTCTAGATCTCAAGAAGTACTTTACCGCTTCACAGCCAAGTTTGTGTGGAATGGAGGAATACAATGCCTCTACATCCAGGCTAGCCAGAAAAGTACTGCGTTCCAAAGTGATACCTTCAATTTGTTTCAAAACATCCATGGTATCACGTACATATGATGTTAAACCCAGTACAAACAAAGACTTATAGTTTTTAGCCCTGCTACACAGGAAGAGGGTTTGTCATCCTGTTTACTGCAGACACCATCAATTTGCATTATTATACAGCATTACATCCTCTGTTGATTCGTGTCTTTAACTACGCATTTGTGTCAGCGTCCATTGTGGTTTTAGCGTTTTATCCATTAAACAATGATGCACAGATGTAAAGTTCCCATCCAGGTAGTGAAAAAAGAATTGTGGACAGATTTAAACATATTTTTCAAATGGTGAGTAGACAACATGTTTTAAAATGCAACATCTGATTGTCATCAGTAAATAATGCTGTATCTATGGCGTCTATAGAATAAATCACAGAAAATATGTCCGCAGTAGAGCCTTTTTCTGTCTGACCTGCACACGTCATTACTTGTGCATACAATATGTAGACTTATCATGGGAATACCCCAACTGTGATCCTGATCGTTTAACCCACTTGCTTAAGAAAAAAAACTTTGCACATGTGATAAGCAAAATGTGTGCACAACACCAAGTACGACGAGATTATTAGCATTAAGCAAAATGTGTGCACAACATAAAGTACGACGAGATTAAGAGCATCGAAATACTTATCTATTAAGATTCTCAATTGTAACAAAGTAACGATGTCCATTAACAATGTCCTCATGTAAATCCACGGGAATATGAGGATGTTTAAACCCTTCAGACATGTTTGCGCTTACCATAGATACAAAATTACCAATGGGGAGTGGACATGTAGAGGGAGAAGGAAACTTCCCATGATGCTTTATCCCATTTACCAATGTTGAAGCTCACCATATCTTTCTTGTTGCTCATTAACATATCATATGCAGGTAATCTATGTCACCTAAAAACCATTGGTATATACTGTCGATGTATCTCCGATACGAATGCTCCTTTTAGTGGCATCATTGCCCTTTGGAGCAGTACAATCTGACAATGTGACCCTCAGACCCAAAAAAAATTGTGTGCCCCTGGTCTAGGTAGTATAAATAACTTTTTTTTATTTATGTAAAATAAAAATACTGCTCATTTCTAGCTGCTGTATTAAAGTTACTTCTTGGTGGTATTGATAAAAGAAACATATTTAAAAAATATATGTGTATGTGCTGGATTATTAGATGTGGATCATTGAATATGGAAATGTATATAAAACTTGTAAATAATAGTCAGTGAGATTCTTTAGGAGAAAGGCCCAATGCAAAATATTAACACAAAGTATGCTGCGATCATTTTTATTAGGTAGAGGAACTTGATACTTATGATACTTTTACACTGACGGCATTCAGCGCGCAGTCACAGTATGCGCTCGTATAGCTCCATATAGCAAACATTTTACTGTACGGAGACAATTGGGATTGTTCATCTCCGTACAGTTTGCATCATTGTCGGTAGCATATCCTCAGTTTACATGGGGAGATGTGCTGCCGACCATGATGATTTTTATAACCACATGAAAGATGTGATCAGCCGCCCAACAAGCGTTTGCTCGTTTGTCGGATGATCGCTAGGCCCTTTTACACGGGCTGATGATTGGGTACAAGCGCTCCATTCCCTCGATCATTGGTCAGTATTAAAGGGTCTTTTATCTCTACCAAGTCTCCTGGTCCAGAATTTCAGGCTTTCTGAATTATTGGAGTTGTGTTTGTGCGTGTGTGTGTGTGTGTGTGTGTGTGTGTTTATATATATATATATATATATATATATATATATAATGTGTGTGTGTGTGTTTTGCATGTATATATTACATGTAATAAAACTCTGTTCCGCACTTTGGTGTTTCCGGGAATCTCACTTTCTATTAATATAAAATCCTTGGTTACATATTGCACAGACTTCCGTATTGTGCTCCTTGTATGCAGGCACATGGCGCGCTGCCATTCCATTGTTTTACATGCAAGTGAGCTGTGACTGCTTCTTAGCATACCAGTCAGGTGAGCAGTTTATCACTGTGATTAAAGTAAACTGGCTGTAGGACCCAGAGGTAGCTGTCCTGCCCTAGGAATAACTGGTTTATAGTGTGACACAAGTAGCCGGACTGACGTCTGTAATCAACAGGTGTACTTTAATAGAAGTAAAAGGAAATAGTCTGCTGGAGTTCACCGCACATGAAGGAGCTACTCAGGCGTTTTAGAATTTTGCTGTAGATTTCTTATTAGGATTAAACCAAGGAAACCAGGATTATCAATTACAGCATCAGTATGATGAGCCAGGAATCTGCTTGCTGTCCCAGTCTAGGAAGACATTGAGTAAAGTTTCCTTTTTCATCCCAAGATCACTTCTACATGTAGAACAATGGCTTCGATTACTGCCGAGATCTGGGAAAGAGTTATAAGGGGGAGACGGAAAAACGATGATATCAAACGGGTCATCAAGTCCAATCTGCTCTTTGAAGGTTCAAAATGGAAGGAGAATCCCAACAGTGTTTACCAGACCAATACAATTAAGACCACGAAATATACATTCCTTTCCTTCATTCCCAAGAACCTTTTTGAACAGTTCCATCGCTTTGCAAATATGTACTTTGTAATGTTAGCGGCACTTAATTTTGTACCAGTGGTCAACGCCTTTCAACCTGCTATAGCCATTATTCCAATTTGTATTATTCTGGCTATCACCGCAATTAAGGACGTTTGGGAGGACTTCAGAAGATACAAGTCAGACAAGGAGATTAATAACATGCCATGCGTGGTGTACTACAGGTAAATCTGAACAACACTATGAGTTTATTTCCTTTTAGATATTTGGACATGACTGATATTTCAATATGGCTGTTGGAATTTTTAATATATTATTTTTGTTTGTTTCTTTCAAACAAAGTGTGGCATTGTTTGAATGGGTTTGTGTTCTTGAATGTAGAAGATGTCCTATTAGGATTCAGTCACACGTCAAATCACATTTTTTTGCTGCAGTTTGACCGTACCAATGTAAATAAATCCAAAACGTTATTAGAGGGATCCCTAATGACTAAGATAGAAATCATTCCTCTTTTGGATGCTGCTTGACACTTCTACACTCCTAACCACCTGGGACAAGAGGTCCTGGTGCCCCGATCTGCAATGGTCTCTCTGTCTGTCTCTCTCCAACCTAGCAGGCACATGGGCTGCCTCTTTGGTATGTACGCCTTTTGGAATTCTGTTATCCTCAAGTCCAATTGTACCATAAAATAACATTGATGGAAAAATAATTGGACTGTTATTACTGATTTATAGGGTAAACTATGTTACATCAAATCAAATACATTTTCTAGCTGGTGTGCTCATTGGTCCCTGTGGGCCCTACATGTGGTTCTTTTCCAATAAACAATAATTACCCAAGTCTAGTATTTTCTAAGACCTGTTCTATTATGGGTTAAAGCCATGATTTTAGATTAATTGGAAAAAGGAGGTCCTGTATAACCTTCCCTTTAATGTTAATATCACTGATACGTGATGGAGTAGAATGAAAATAAATATATATAATCTATACCTACAGTAGCCGTATTGAATGAGGGCTTTAGTTCCTGTGCGGACAAGTTGTTGCTAAATGACAAATAACACAAACAGCTTAACCTGACCGAGTCATAGTAGTTTGTCCAGTAACTGCACGGTCTGGTTTGTTTTACAATTAATCATAAACTATTAGCAGATATATTTCAAGTATTTCAGGTAAACACAAACATGAAAGTGTGATACAATAATGCACAGGAATAGGTTGAATACAGTCCCTGACTGGATGGTTAGTTAAAGGGGTTCCTACAATTATGTTTATTATAACAAACAAAAAAAATCATACACTCTGCAGTTCTAAAGCGGATCCCACCCATAGGCTGATCTCAAATGGCAGAAAAAAAGCCTAATTTTAATATTGGTGTTATGGCCGCAACACCTTGACTCCGACCGCTCTACTGATCCAAACAGACCAACGTAGAAACCTACAGTATGACCATTTAAGCTTTCAGTAGAACCACAGGAGTGTCTAGGTCTTGCATCTATAGTACAGACCATAAAATACAGCTGTTTTAATGCCGTATGAAACTGGCCATACTTTGCATGGCACGTGTCAAATGGCCAAAACCTTTCAAATGTGCTGGTATCTAACGTGATCATTTCCGTAGCAGGGGATGGCCAAACATAACACCACCCTGAATACAGTCAAGACATTTACCAAGTGACAGGACACATTTGTTTGAGTCTCGGTGGTGGTCCCAGCTCCTGAACCCCTATATATATTATTTTCTGACATCTCTAATAGTGTACGCGATCACTTATTTAAATACATATTTGGCCATGAGTATCTGTTTCTGTTAAAGCCCCAAATCACATTCAGTAAATGGTGACATGTGGCTGCCTCTCTGCTATTGAATATTTATATAAACGTTCAACAATATATATAAAAACATTATAAAGCTTATCCTAAAAAAAGCAATTGTCGGTCACAATGCCTCTTATCTGTACCTATGGGGGACTTCTGCTGGTATGTTGTTTCTCTGCCAAGCTGCAGTATCTATGCTTCTATTCTCTGAAACATTATCCCACATACACGTCTAGTAAAGATTTTCATATGACCGTTAAAGGCTATGTAAACCTTTTGAAATATTTTTTTTTTAATGAAAATGTCTGTTAGTGTTGAGTGCAACCATTTTGAAAATACTTTAAAAAAAAATATTATTACTTTTTGAGATACAGCTGCTTTGTATACGGTGTACAGAGCAGCTGTATCTAGCGCTGAAACCTGTATCCGTCAGATCAGCAGCACTGAATGGTTCAGTGACAGTGGGTCCTGTGTGTCTCTGACACTCAGGATCGAGTGGTTACTGGTCACATCTAAGTTCATAACTTAGATGTGATCGATAACAAGTGGATCAACACGCAGGACCCACTGACACTGAACCCGTCAGTCCCGCTGACCTTCCTGATTCAGGTCTTGGCGCACGATCAGCTGCTCTGTATACAGAATACAAAGTAGCTGTATCTGAAAAACTAAAAATAATTTTTAATAAAGTATTTAGAAAGTTGAACAAATCACACTGACACATTTTTATTAAAAAAAATATATATATTTCAAAGGTGTACATAGCAACATACTTAAAGGGTAACTAAACGTTTGACAAACTTCTGACATGTCATGGTGACATGTCAGAAGTTTTGATTGGTGGGGGTCCGAGCACTGAGACCTCCACCAATCGCTAAAACGAAGCGGCAGAAGCGCTCGTGTGAGCACTCGGCTGCTTCACGTCTGTATCGGAGCACAGGCCCAATAGAAAGTCTATAAGCCTGTACTCCGCTACATCGGCTCTCCGGAAAAAGCCGAACAGAAACCAAGCGGCTGAGCGCTCACACAAGCGCATCTGCTGCTTCGTTTTAGCGAATGGTGGGGGAATCCGTGCTTGGACCCCCGCCATTCAAAACTTCAGACATTTCAGAAGTTTGTCGAATGTTTAGTTACCCTTTAATATAATAAAGTAGGTGTTTACACAGCGGATTGAAGTATTATTATTAAATAAGTGACACATATTCAAGATTAGACTTAGAATATGTTTCTTTTTATAAACCTGTGGTTGAAATATTCCAGTGCTGACTAGGCAACTGGTTTGCTGAGGATCACGGGAGCTTTTTAGACTGTTCTTTTTGAAGTTTATATTTTGTTTATTCTTTAGACATTATATGGTCAGGCATCTCCCCTGACACAAGGTTCTTGTGAGTATAAAATCTGTTGAATGCATCAAATAATTGTACAATGAGTGTACACATCATGGATACAGACTGGCAGAGCATGCTAAGAGTTACAATTCCACGACATATGGTGACTCTTGGCTCACCTGACATTATGCGAGGAATGATCTGCAAATATAATAATCATCTTGAACAACATTATCCTTACCGACACTCTCTGCAATTACACCGAGAGCTTACTATTAATATATATGTTTTGTAAGTGGAGTAGGAAATGACCCAGGAAAATAATCATCTATTTTAATTGTTTAGAATTGCTCATTCATTTGCTTCCCTGTAGATTTGGAATATTGTCATACTGGTTGCTTCATCCTTGAGTGAGCATGTCGTATAAATGAATGTCTGAATGACTGCAGTGCCACTTGGGGATCTACACATTTACCACTTGATTTCTCTGTCATTTAGATCGATACATTGAGATTTCTGTGACTTTCTCAAAATGTTTTTATTTTTTTGTAAGGCGGGAACTCTGCGGTGGACGGTACAAATTTCTGTGTTTTCTGGCATCTGTAGAGAAATAATAATGGGCATACAAAGGTACAGTACAGTAGTGTCCCATAGAAGTCTATACACATTGTAGTACAGCTCTGTAAAACTTGGAGAGTGTATGGAGCCGAAACTATTATCGTTTGTCGGAGCACATCTGCCGATCTGATAGTAATGTGTGAGAATGAGCGATCAGAGTAACAAGTGCTACTAGCTCCTTGTGAAAGAAGCAAATGAGTGTCGATTAACGAGCTGTCTCGTTGATGGGCGCTCATTTACACGGCCCACTTCAGGCTATGTAAAAGTATGTAAAAGTACCTTAATGTACATGGGACCTGAAGGTGACACTACGATCAGTGAGATATCTGCCAGTCCAAAGACTTCAGCAGTATCGGCAATGCAGTGTATGTTTGAACCTTTTCTGTGAATCACATGCGCCGTTCCCACACAGACGGCGTACATTATAGTGAATGGAACGGCTCCCGTTCGCATTCTCTATGGGGATGTATGTGCCGTATTCCATCTCTGGCAAATATTTTTCGTGACACCTTCCCTTTAAAGAGGCTCTGTCACCAGATTATAAGTGCCCTATCTCCTACATAATCTGATCGGCGCTGTAATGTAGATAACAGTGGTTTTTATTTTGAAAAACGATCAAGTTATGACCAATTTTAGATTTATTCTAATTAGTTTCTTAATAGACAACTGGGCATGTTTTTACTTTTTACCAACTGGGCGTTGTGAAGAGAAGATTATCTACATTACAGCGCCGATCAGATTATGTAGGAGATAGGGCATTTATAAACTGGTGACAGAGCCTCTTTAAAGTGTTCAGGACACCTAAATAGGGTTTTCACATGTAACCGTCTACTGTGTCTGCAAAGTGAATTAAAATGGTGTCCTTTTATCCTGTAGTCAACATATACGCTAATAGTTACCAGCTTCTGTCTATATTATTTCCCATAATTGTTTGATCAAGCTTTTTAGTTAGTGATTCCATAAGGTGAATACAAAAACTGTGTGTTCTCCATTACAAGGCAGTCCAGGAGCTGAGATCTTGAAGACCACTCTATATGGGTGGGTGTTTGAACAGTGGTGCTATGCAAGGTTGGACTGAACTTTAGGGCAATGCCTAAAAACCCATGGAAAGAGGTGAGCCCACAGCCGCTTGGTCCTCTTAGAATCATATTACAAACACAAATGAAGTGGGTCATGGCTAATAGTAGTTGTTACTTTTGATATCTGGGGGACCAGATCACTCTCAGTCCGTCTTGGATTCTATGAATGGGGCAATATACATGGACATCTATGTACACCGAGCATTCATAGAATCATTGTAAGTCCATGTAGTTTGGTCTTCAAGATCCAATAATATATTAATATAGAGCACATTGCTGTTTATGCCTCCTCTGTTCTGAAATGAATTAGCTATATTCATTAACCCGGACAACCCCTTTAATCATAATTAAAAGTATAACTACATATAAATCATTAAAATGTTGTTAACTAATGTTTATCAGTGTTGATTTACAGCTTCATTATGACATAATTATAAATATAAACCCTCAGGGTCTTTGCACAGAATCCTAAAATAAAATCATTAGTTTCCACCAGCTGCACTTAAATATATACTACACTGATAAATACCTGAAAGAGGTCGTTTACTGAGAAAATGTTCAGGAAAAATAAATAGGAAATTTGATAAGAACTGTAAGTAACATTTCTACTTTCCCACGTCTCAAGCTGCAAAGTGTTTGTGTTTCTTCGAGTAACCTCGGTATTCTTATACTCCACAGAGAACCCACCATTTAACATTCTCCCCCCACAGCTTATACTACGCTGTACAACAGAACTAGTGGGAATTACTACTAGTACTACTGCTTTTCCTGGTATATAAAATTAGGGGTGATTTGTGCTTTCCCAAGCAGTCTATGTGTTAAGACCGATCTTTATACATCATATACTGTCAAAATTTACCTCTAACTGTAGTGTACAGGGAAAGCTTGTGTATTTGGCATCTGTAGCGTGCCTTTATATATATATATATATATATATATATATATATATGTCACATGTTTTGTATAGCAATTCAGTCTAGATATTCACAAATTGGCTGCATAATTTGCATAATGTTTTCCACTCAAAATAGCACAGAGATACTTATTTTATTTCTATATTCTATTCATATTGAGGAGCTAAATTTCTAAAGTTTGTTATAGTTACTGTACATTAAGGGATATGCTTAAAGTTTTTTCTTTGAGATACAGCTTCTATGTATTGTGGATACATATAAGCTGTATCTTGCGCAAAAAACAGAATCGGTCAGGTCAGTGGGAAGGATGGCTTCAGTGACAGCGGGTCCAGCTGTTAGGGTATGTTCACATGGCTTATTTTCGGGCCGAAAAATCGGAAGCAGAACGCCTCCAAACATCTACCCATTGATTTCAATGGGAAATACATCGTTCTGTTCCAACGGTACGTTTTTTTACGCAGCCACGTTAAAAAAACATCCACGAAAAAGAAGTACATGTCACTTCTTGAGCCGTTTTTGAGCCGTTTTTCATTCTCTATAGAAAAAAAAACAGCTCCAAAAACGGCCATGAAAAACGCGAGTTGCTAAAAAAAAAAATGGCTGAAAATCAAATTTAAAAGCACACTGAACCCAGAAAGAATGCTAAACGTAGACCGTAGATTAACTTGTCCACACTGTCATATTTTCTGCATGTTCCTGAAACAAACGGTCTTGAAGAAATATGTTATAATACAGACTCCATATAACATACGTACTTTAAAGTATTTTCAGAGTTACTCAACTTTTTTTTGGCAATTAATGCTGGCCATACAATTATAGTAAGATTCGGATCTGCCACAACGGGCCTATCCATCATATGTCTAATTGTTTGTACAAACGCAATCCAACCATCAGCATGCCAGACTGAATCGGCAGATCAGTTTAAAAAAAATGTTGAAAAGAAACCCAGAATTCTCGTTTGAAAAGTGGCGAGCGTTCGGCCTTAATTGCCCGATCATGCTGTACACACACAATCTCAGCCGATGATCAACTGAAAAAATCCAACGTGACATCGTTTAGTTGGCAGCCATAAAATTTTAAAACGATGATTGGCAGAAATGGTTGAAACTGGCTATTTCTGACAACTTTCATCTTATTTATATGGCCAGCTCAAAGGGGCTGGTCAGTGTAGAAAACCCATTTTCATATACCCCAAAAGGCCATTTTGAGTTAATAGAAGGGGGATCGGTTGTTCAGGATACTCCATGGAGAGCAGTTACAAAGAGCATCTCTTGCTCTGGATGTTTTGTCCTGCATTACTCAGATAGCCCATTGGGGGTGCTGCTGCAGGGAAATTGAGCACTAAAGGAGGTTTTACACTGGACAATTATCGGGCAGACAAGCGTTAATATAACGTTCGTTGCCGATAATTGTCCTGTGTAAACGGGAACGATCAGCAGATGAACGAGCAAAACTCTCGATCATCTGCTGGTCGTATAATTTTAAAAAGTAAAATGTTATTGTTGTCGGCAGCACATCTGCCCTGTATAAACAGGGAGTCGCGCTGCCGACCTGATAATAATGAATGGGGACAAGCGATCGGAGTAATTACCTCTCGTCCCCATCCATAGCTCCGTGTGACAGGAGCAAATGAGTGCTGGTCAACGATGTCTCGTTGATCGGCGCTCGCTGCACCGGCCGATAATGTAAAAGGGCCTTTACTGTCTGGATACTCCACTTATAACACCTGATTGCTGGAGGTCCCAGCTGGGGGACATTTTAGGATCAGCTTATTGTCAAGGGGCCCTCCTAATAAGTAGGGATTGTCCACAGTAGAGAACCCAAAGTTGAAGGTGAACCTTCCCTATCTTAGGCACAGCCAGGAAGGTTTAAATGATGATACATCGTTTTCTGTAGCAGCGGAGCCTGGACTAAAGGGTTTGTCCAAGAACGACAAGAGATCCTTTGTTTTTGTCTTTCAAGAGAAAATGAAAAGAACCGTTTGAAGTTTATAAATACCGATAAATTACCCTGTTATTAGCACAAGTTCTAAATTAAAGTGGCCATACATGTAAAAAAAAAAAAAAATTGTCCTATTTTTTGGAGGGTTTTAATAAAAATTTTAACGTGTCTTTAAAAAATGGCTTCGGGTATTTTATGTATTTAAATCAAGTAATTAAATATTTTGCACACAATTTTTCTATATTCAGTAACAAATTTTGTATGAAAAATGATAAACTTCTAAAAGAAACAAACAAAACAGTTGTATAGGTGTGGAATGTAGAGAATGCATCAACCGTTAAATACATAGCATTTCAAGGCGAGAGCTGCTCATTCATCTCCCTGTTGATAATCCTCCTATATGATGACATGAATATCCATGCTAAATGCTTTTAATAAAAAGCCAGGATTAGCCTACAAAGGCTTTCTTAAAGACATCCACCCTCCAAGTTCTGAAACCATCAGCACAAGAGAGAAAAAAAACAAAAAAGTTAGGGTTAGTCGTCCTTCAACAAAAAGTATTTACAAATCAATAGTTTCCCTGAGGGAGCTGATTTACACAAGCACTACATATGGTTTACAGAAAACACTCTGAGGGATTCTTGTTTGAATTTTTTGCTCCAGCAGTTTTCCTTACCATAGTTGCATCAAAATAATGTTTCAAAAATGTTTTGGTTTTTGTGTATAGTATATATATATATATATGTATGTGTGTGTGTGTGTGTGTGTATATATATATATATATATATATATATATATATATATATATATATATTTATTTATTTTTTAACTTTCCTGTGCTACAGTACATCAAATGAGCCAAAAAGGTGCTCTTGAATTTTCGTAGCCCTATGGTGAAAAAAGCAACCCTATAAATATATTATATACAAACTACTTATAAATATTTTGGTGTACAAACTAGGGAAAGTGCAGGCCTACACATTTCTTAATGTATTCTAGGTAACGTGTAGGCCAACAATTTGTTTTGTATCCCAGACAGGGAAGAGACAGCACTTAAAATATTTCTGTAGTCCAACTCAGGAAATGTCTGCCCTAAAAATGAGTTTTTAAGCCACAAATGTTTGTAAATATTCATGATGATATTATTGTTAGAAATATTTTTTACATTTTGCTGCTCCCGAGCCTGTGTTAGACTGGGGAATCTTGGGCCCACCAGAGGAAATTATTCTCATGGCAACTCTCCATCTATTTGGAACATGTGTACATTAATAAGGTCTAATAGGGTGTTTGTGAATCATCCCATAATAAATATACCCTAGTGGAAAGTGATTGGTGGAAAAGTTATCTCCAAAAGGTATTGTCTTTGTTGGGCCTATTGGGGCCTATTATTGTATCAGAGCCTGGGCCCATCGCAGGATCCTCTTAGTGTGCCAGTCCGGCCTTCATAATACAAACGTGATATGGATGAGCACAGGTCAAGCATATGGACAACGCTTCTCTAGGTTTTCAGTGACTTTTTTAGTAGCTGGAATTGATTTGTGCATGTTGATTTATTTCTTACTAATTGTTTTATTAGTTTATTGTAGCAATATTATATATAGAGAACCTGTGATAACAGCAATTGTATTGTATGTACACATCTGTAATTGCGGAATTTTACCATATTGTATCAATCCTAAAGCTCAATCCATATATGAGATCAAGTATATGACATTTTGTATTGCTTGCAGTTTTGTTGCCATAGTCAAAATCACATGTTGTGACTTTATAAAACTTTTTCGTTTTCACAGTACCTGTTTTTTTTTTTTTTGCTTATTTTTTTTTCTGGTTTATTCAAAAATTTCCATAGGAACTAATGAAAAGTGCATGTGACAAATCGTGTTAAAGACTCTTAAAATGTCATTATGTCCTATAGGAGCAAACCGTATCTCTTATATGGGTTGAGTATTACAAAAAAAGAAAGGGTAATGCAAAACGCAATTGGAGCAATATTTGATGTATTATTTAAAATAAAAGCACAATATTATATAAGATCCCCCTAGAAAATATTTTAAAAATATTACAGGTCGCCAAGAATTCACAGTATGTGTACATGCTCTTATTTAGTCCATGAAACTAAGTTTCTGCAGCAGTTGGGTCCCAAAGGTGTCAAGCTGAGGTTGGTTTTAGGGGGATTGCATCAGTTTGCCACATGACCTACTGAGCAAACATTTGGTGTGGCTTAATTTGGGTGCCTCATGCCTAAATATGAGTGGGTACAGTTCCCACTGTAAAGTACCTAAATATTACAAGTACACATGTGCACAAAATAATGTATTCAATGCTTTACCGTCATAACTAGAGCTGTGAAACAAGTTGGCACTGTAAGAATAGCAAGTATTAAATAAATAGTTGTCACTTATGTCTAGACAAAGGAGTGAGTTGATAACTTTGTACCTAGTGGTATTGGGGGGAAAAATTGTGTTCTTGAGTAGTTTAGGAATTAATTTCCATTTTTTTGGTGGACTAGGATGTCTAAAATGGTGAATGGGTAATGGTAATATGACTGATGGTCTAGGCTAGGGTATAGAATGGATATATTGGGATGTTCCTAATGGTCAAGCGTGCTAAAAGGGTTAACAAAAACGGCCGTGGTGGTGTTAGGGTATATTCACATGGCTTTTTTTTGCGGCTGATTCTGACGCTTTTTCAGTATTGGTATCCGTGTGGAAAGTGCCTCTAATTTTCCTCCCATAGTTCATACAGTCCTTAATTTTCAGTGTGCTGAATCAAAATCAGCGAAGATCAAATCTGTGGCACTCTGCAGGTTGTCTGGGTGCTATTGGAAAGGTTCCCTCCCCCTCAATATTTAGAAGATAAACTCAAGCACTCCTAAGGCCTTAAGCACTCTTCCGTTGGCCATTGAACGGCTGCTAATGATGGTTCAGTGAATCACGGACCGCACACGGATGGCTTTCGTGTCCAGCTCGTTGTTTCATGGACCAAATCAATGCAAAGGCCGAGACTGTTCCGTCAAAAACGGGCAGGAGTTGGACCTCCACTACTATTGACGGAACAGCCGGACGGTTCCGTTAAAACAACGGAAGTGTGCATGGCACCATTGAAATGAATGTCAGGGTGCTATCCGTTAAAAAAACGGATAGCACCCTGCCGAAAAAAACTGAAGTGGGCATGAGGCCTTAGGTAAATATGCATACCCATGGTACTAGCTACCCTATACTACGGCGCTATTTCCCGCAGGACCTTTTTTCTATTGACCAGCGGCAATAAAGTTCGACACAGGCCGGATTGTGGCCGAAACTTTAGTTATCTCTATATATTGCCTTATCTGAATAAATTATTTTTTGCATATTCAACTAAGTGCTTGAATCAAAATCAGCGGCGCTGGAAAACCCTATCTAGGGGCAGAACCTACCTGAAATGTTCCATTGAAATCAATGAGAGGCTGAAAAAGAAACGACGAATGCTAATTGGCCTAACAATTTATTTCATTTGTAACTAGTTAATTGATTATTTTTCACGAACCTTTATTCCCCTCTGAATGCTTTCAGTGCTCTGTAGCACTGTACACTGAAAAGCTCAAAAAACAGCATGCATTTTGAAACCAGAGTCTAAAATTTAGACACTGATTTTTCAGCGTCAATTTATTACTGTGGGAACATAACCCAAAGCCTCATGCACACAACCATCGTTTTTATCCGCAATTACGGATAGAATACTGACACATTAATTTCTATTGGCCACGGACACCACCCCATATATTTACAGGTGTGTGTCCGGGCCGTAGAAATTACCCGCAAAAAATAGGACATGTCCTATTTTTCCGCATTTACGGACTGTTCTCCTGTACTTATTACTATGAGCGCGGTCCGCAAGTGTTGACAACATTCCGCGGCCTGTCCATACTGTAATCACGGATCGTGCACATGGCTACGGTCGTATGCATGAGGCCTTAAATAGTGAAGGGGTTCTTTGTATCAGTCATCATGGTTTAGGTTAGTGAAGGGGTCAATATATCCCAAAGGACTTAGGGGAAGAGGGAATTTCACACAGAGGAGCAACAGAGAATCCCTACATTTACCCAGGTTAGTGAATGCTCAGGACAATAAAGGGAATGGGTAGGAGAGGCAGTTGGGAAACCTGAGAGCTGATCCTATAGGAAGAGGGAGGGAGAAAGCTGAGGAGGAGCGCAGATATCCCTCAAGGATCTTGTAATTCGTCTAGGGTACACGTCTCCGGTCAGGCAGCAGTATATACTCACCATGTTCTGACATCAGATTACAAGAATGATAAAGTTATCAATTGCGTAAATGTAGAACTAAGGGGTTTCCTTCATAAAACTAATTTCCATATATATTTTTGGGGAATTCTGAGTTCATAAATTAGGGTCCCCTGTTCAGGATCCTCATCTCTTCGCTACGGTAGAGCACAGTTTAAAAGAGCATCTCTCGCTCTGGAGGTCCTGCCCTGCATTACACAGACAACCCACTAATTTGATTGGGTACTATAATACTTCATTTCACCAGTGGTGGTGCTGCTGCAGGAAAACACTTTTACTGCTAGGTTTTCTCACCGATTACAGCTGATCCCTGGGGATCTCCCAGCAGGGGGACTGTGTGATCGATTTATTGTTAGGGGACCCTCCTAAAAATAGGGATTAGCCAAGGCAGAGCACTACTTTATAGACTTTGTATGAGATTTGAAAACAGGGTCTTCTTTTTTTAATTTGACTGAACATAAATACCAGACACGACTCGTTTACAAGAGTGGCACAATCCCTAAAAAAACGGATCTTTTTGGATTCTCAAACAATCCCTTTACATATCAGTAGATATTGCGAATTGATTTGTATTTTATTCATATCATTTAATGATTTATAGTGACATTTCCTATATAGTACCAGTTAGTTTGTATACATAGTTTTTCGTCTCTGTGCCTGTAATTTACAGATATGGCATAGTAGAACATATAATAATGCTGAACTGGCTTAAAGAGGCTCTGTCACCAGATTTTGCAACCCCTATCTGCTATTGCAGCAGATAGGCGCTGCAATGTAGATTACAGTAGCGTTTTTATTTTTAAAAACGAGCATTTTTGGCCAAGTTATGACCATTTTTGTATTTATGCAAATGAGGCTTGCAAAAGTACAACTGGGCGTGTTGAAAAGTAAAAGTACAACTGGGCGTGTATTATGTGCGTACATCGGGGAGTGTTTACTACTTTTACTAGCTGGGCTTTCTGACGAGAAGTATCATCCACTTCTCTTCAGAACGCCCCCAGCTTCTGGCAGCGCAGACACAGCCGTGTTCTCGAGAGATCACGCTGTGACGTCACTCACAGGTCCTGCATCGTGTCAGACGAGCGAGGACACATCGGCACCAGAGGCTACAGATGATTCTGCAGCAGCATCGGCGTTTGCAGGTAAATCGATGTAGCTACTTACCTGCAAACGCTGATGCTGCTGCAGAATCAACTGAAGCCTCTGGTGCCGATGTGGCCGACACGATGCAGGACCTGTGAGTGACGTCACAGATCTGCACTGCCAGAAGCTGGGCGTTCTGAAGAGAAGTGGATGATACTTCTCATCAGAACGCCCAGCTAGTAAAAGTAGTAAAAACGCCCCGATGTACGCACATAATACACGCCCAGTTGTACTTTTACTTTTCAACACGCCCAGTTGTACTTTTGCAAGCCTCATTTGCATAAATACAAAAATGGGCATAACTTGGCCAAAAATGCTTGTTTTTTAAAAATAAAAACGTTACTGTAATCTACATTGCAGCGCCTATCTGCTGCAATAGCAGATAGGGGTTGCACAATCTGGTGACAGAGCCTCTTTAAATAGCACCCTTCATGAGAAGCTTATAGTGAATATATATCTTCTTATCAAGATTAATGTTTAAGAGGCCACTGACACAGTCATTTTAGCATTTAGATATATTATACTACTGTTACTATTAGAGATTTAATTGTGGTTATTTATCTACAAAAACATTTTACGCTACATGTGTGAGTTGAAGTAATCTGAATAGATGAGTGTGAATATTAGTATATTCATATCATGTTTATTAATATGTATGTGTGTATGTATGTGTGTGTGTGTGTGTATGTATGTATGTGTGTGTGTATATATATACGTGTGTGTGTGTGTGTGTGTGTATATATATATATATATATATATATATATGTGCATTATTTATTTTTTTACTTACTGAGGTAAAGTACAGTGATGGGTTAATATGAACTACATTCTTTATCTTACAAAAATATAGAGTGCCCTATTAACTGGGGAGAACTTGTCTCCTCACAGGCACCCAGCAATGCATCAAAACTATCATGGTCGCTTTGCTAAACACAGGATATAAATCACATCTGAAAATCCTTGCAGATCTACAAGCTGTGTGCCAATCCTTGGTGTATATAACACATCGGATTGACAACTTAATAAAAAATAAGAGGTGAAGCAGAATTTTCTTTTTGTTTTTAGATGGGGTTTTTTCCCCACATTTTGAACTTGTAGCCGTAGTCAGTCACACCATGGTGCATGTGACCTAATTATATAGGATCATTCTAATTAATATGGCTCATTTGTAATTGTAAGATCACACCCTGTAATTTTATTTATGTGAAAGATTCTGACATTGCACTGTATAGCAATATAGCCAACAGATTATCAGTCCTTCTCTATAGGCTCATAGTTACATTAAAGGGGTTATGAAAAATTGATGGCCTCCTTAGGATATGCTATCAATAGTAGATCCGTGGGAGTCTGACTGTTGGTGCCATCAGTCGGACCCCCACCAATCTACTATTGTTGGCCTATCCTAATGATAGGCCATCAATTTTAATAACCCGGATAACCCCTATAACTAATAAAGCACAAACCCCTTTAGACCGATTTTCACACACCGCATTTTAAAAACATTTTCATTAGCGTTTTTGTTTAACTAGGTTTTATTTTTTTTGCCCAAATACACAGCGGCCAGACGTAACTTTATCGTCTATAGGGAAATATGAAAATTCTGTATACACAGCACATTTTGGTTTGTAGGATCAGTGGCGATTTTATCAAAATGCAGTAAGCTCTAGATATGGAATTTTTATAAAGCTTGTACAAAATGACACTAAGGCACACGGCCATAGCCGTAATCCCGGTCCATGGCTGCCGATGGCCGCAGACAGTTGTCCGCATTTGCGGGCCGTGCTCCCATTATAAAGTATGGGAGCACGGTCCGAAAAATAAAAAAATAGGACATCTCCTATTTTTTACGGAAGCTTTCTACAGCCCGTTCACCATATGGCCAAGGTGTCTGTCGGCCATAGAAATTAACGGGTCCGTAATTACGGATGAAATCTACGCTCGTGTGCATGAGGCCTAAATAAAAACACGTAATTTTACATGTGTTTTGAAATGCAGTACAAAAAATCTGTGCTATAGTTTCAGCAAAAACATAAATAAATGATTATACTTTGTATAATGAAAAGTTATGCAATTTTCCAAAATACTGTGTTGGAATAATTCCTCATGATTTTTCAATATCTTTGCTTGCTGTCATGCAACAGAAACGCGCATTATTTATTTCAATGGTTTAAAAATCCGTCCTCGTAATCATCACACAGATGCATAGCTTATTACAATAGAGATGTTATAAAAACGATGTAACAGACCGTGCATCTGTAAAGTCACATGACCAGGACAGAATGTTATCCACTGGAATTAAATAACAACGGTTTCCATTAAATAAAAGCAAGCAGAGATCTTGAAATTCATGAGGAATTGATGCAGGAATTATATTGGAAAATGGAACAACTTTTAATTATGCAAACAGTGATCTTGATTTTCTGAAACTGTAAGGGTATGTTCACACACTGTCTTTACGTCCGTAATTGACGGACGTATTTCGGCCGCAAGTCCTGGACCGAACACAGTGCATGGAGCCGGGCTCCTAGCATCATAGTTATGTACGACGCTAGGAGTCCCTGCCTCGCTGCCGGACAACTGTCCCGTACTGTAATCATGTTTTCAGCACGGGACAGTTGTCCCGCAGCGAGGCAGGGACTCCTAGCGTCGTACATAACTATGATGCTAGGAGCCCGGCTCCCTGCAGTGTGTTCGGTCCGGGACTTGCGGCCGAAATACGTCCGTCAATTACGGACGTAATAACCTCGTGTGAACATACCCGAATACCTCTTTAAATAATTTCATGTATAATAATAATCATGGAATAGCTTAATCCCCCAGTACTCTTTATACTGGTATTTTATTAAATATAAATGTGTTTAAGACTGTGTATAACACCCAAGATAATTAAAAATGCGTGAAATCAAAGAAAAATGACGGTAGAAAAGATAATGTTTACATGGGGTGCATTGTGAACGGAGGCAAAGTTTAAACACTCGCAACGAATCTCCATAGACTTAATTAAATGAAGATATTTGCCTGTGCGAAAATAACAGGACCGTGAAATCTCAGTGGAAGGGAAATGAGACATATATGTGATCAAAAATAGTGTGATGTAGATTAATGTTCTGGTAAGAAAAAATACACGAACCATCACTTCTCTCCGGTAATTTATGGTAATGCTAAAAAAATTTAACATGAGTTTTTATTAAACCATTATATCTGATTTGTTATATTGATCATAATGAAGGTAATAGATTCATTGGTCAATTTTATTTTATGTATTTTGTTATTTTTGCTTTGATTCTTAAAAGGATTGTCTCATCTCGACAACTATTATTAACGCATATGGATTTCATAGAGGGGTCTGCTGTTTGTGGGGGTCTGTGTTCCAGAATGCTCTCACAGACTGCACATCCATGCATCACATGGACAGCCGTCCATCTGAAATGTATGCCTATAGTCACCGCTTCCCCTAGAGATAGCAGCTGATCACTGGGGGGGGTTAGAGAAGCGGGATTCATGGCGATCAGAAGTGACGGATCTCAGAATATGGCGACACAAAGCATATATTTTTTTTTTACAAATAGTTTTTTATCTTTGTAAAAACAGTATATAATGAAAAAAATTGACATTTGGTATCTCCATAATCATATTGACCCGCAGAAAAAAAATGGTGAACACCGTAAAAAGCGAAACCCAAAAAACAATGGAGTAATCACAGTTTTTTTTCCACTCCACCCCAGATGAAAAAAATTTTTTGGGTGTTGTAGTACATTTTATGGTACATTAAATGGTGTCATTAAAAACTACAACTCATAGTATTTATATTATTATTCTTTGTTTGTGTGTAATGTGTTGGGTGGGTAATGTCACCATGATAGAGAATTATGTGGTACACCTTACTTTCTGCTTAAATGGGTTCTCCACTACAGATAGGTCATTAGTATATACGACACCCAGACCCCGCACCGATCAGCTGCTGCGGCTGCTTCTGGGTACCGGACGTCCATGCCGGAAGCAGATGGCTCTGGTCACGGAATAGCGGCCGAGCTGCAGTACCGCAGCTTTGCTCCTACTCAAGTGAATAGTTCTGCAGCACGGTCGCTATGCAATGTACGGAGGCAACTGCTTTCCGGCTCTGTACATCGCATAATGCGCCATAACATCCGGTGACTGCAGGCAGCCAGAGCAGCTGATCGGTGCGGGGTCCGGGTGTCGGACCCGCACCGATCATATACTGATGACCTATCCCGTGGATAGGTCATCAGTTGTTCTATAGTGGACAACTCCTTTAACGTGAATAATAATTTTCTTTGAATAATTACGTATTGTGGAAACCACAAATACTGTTCAAATTAAATTTAAGCAAACGCCATAGAAAATCCTTTGTTATTATTACTGTTTGATGATTCTGCCAGGCAGTATAGCATTGCACAAGATGAGTGGCCCCAGGGTGACACGACTAGATAATATTTTCAGTTGCCTGAGCAATATGGATGCTCAATTTCGTGCTAATAAATGCCAATATGTGAATAGTGGGTTTTAGTGCAGGATAATAGAATAGAATGTCTATAAATGTGATATAATTAGTGTTCGGCTTGCCCCTTGCCATCCTTGTTCAACATTGTAATAGGTCTTAATTTGGTATTTACATTATATGCTATGGGATTAGATTATTAGATTACTAATGTTCACATAATATGCAAAATCAAATATAAAATGCTGTATTAAAAAGATAATAACTACATGTTTCTGTTTGTACGCTGTAAATATGCGCCGTGCACACTGGATTTGTCATGTTCTACGAGGAAAATGCTGATCTATCTTATAACTGTATTGCTATAAGGCGCTATGTTATCCATGGTAACCAATGAAATGTGCTTATATGTTAACGAAAAAATATGTAAAGTAGCCTAATATTATGAGGGCTATGCATTGTTGCCCTTATCTTACCATTACCCACCCATGACTTTTTATAAATTATTAACCCCCAACTACCATTTGTACAGATAATGCATTTTGCTTCAGAATAAGCACGAATAGTTTATAGTTTTCAGTAGAATTAAGCAAAAAGACAGAGTCTCCGAAAAAAAAAATAACGCAACTTTTAAATTGTCTAACAACAACCACCCTTGTCCATATGCTATATTAAGACATGTCTTAGATTGCCCTCTCTGGCTTGTCCATTCATTACATGGAAGTTCTTTTATTGTATGGACAGGCACAGCCTCCTATGATAGTAGCTGATCGCCAGTACTGCAGCGATGATCTAATTTCTGGTCCAGCTAACATATAAAATGGGGATGACATCGCAAGGCAACCCTTTATAAAGCTTTCCATAATCCTGTGAACTAATAAGTCATTATAATGATAATTGTTGCGTGTATGGTACCAAAGGTTTAGAATAAGATCACCATAACGTTTAACTGTTGGTAAAATATATTAGTCATTTAGAAAATGTTAATTGTAACCATCTCATTGGGACATGTATTTGGCGATTTTATTTATGCAGATTTACTACATGGCACGTTGAATGTACTGGTTGTGGATTTTTTATATAGTGTCCGATATAAATCAAACCATTCAATTAGTTATTACAAATAATCTTGTTTATGTAAAACCAAATCTGATCCAAATTAGAAAAAATTATACTGGGTTGTCTTTGTTGAGGAAAAAAGTAAATGGGCAAATTTAACTGTAATTGATACGTCCCTGTCTAAGTTTCACTAAGGTAAAAGCGGTTGTCTGCTTTGGACAATTTTTTTTCTATTAGAAGGGTGCCCTGGTGATAAACTAATCGCAGGGTGTCCCACTGCTGGGACCCCCAGCATTCTGCTGTTACATCTGCAGCACCACCGCAGGAGAAATAAAGAATTACACTGTTCCTGCTGAAACCAATAGGCTATCTGTGTAATGCACAGATGTGCCAGGTCTTCCAGAGTGACAGAGGCTCTGGCTAATAGATGAGGCTCCTTAATAGTTGCTCGGTATTTCCTAATAGGGTTTTTTCTAAAACAGACAACCTTTTAAAGGGATTTTCCCATAATCATTATTTACCACTCCTCCATTCATTTCTATGGTGCTTCTGAGCGCTATCTTCAGCAGCCCTATAGAAATTAATGGAGCGGTGACCAAGCGTGGGTACTACTGCTCCATTCCTATGGGGCTTCCAGGAATGGCAAGTTAAGCCCGTTCTCGTGATCGGTGGGGGTACCTGCGGCTGGACCACCACAAATCAGATATTTATTACCTATCCTGTGTATCGGTAATATTTATTATGGGAAAACTCTTTTAAATGTCGAATTAATGTTTATTTTTGTGCTCTACCCTCTCTTGTGTTATCACTCCCAGCATATGATGTAAAAATAATGCTTCCTTTTTATTTTAGTAACTATAAAGCGCTATGGCATTGTCCTGCACTTTCACACCATAATCCATACAGATTTAACTAGATTATTAGAATTAAAATGAATTTAAAGGGGTTGTCCCAGAAAAGACCCATCTCGTCAGTCGTAATAAGCAGATGGCGATCAATTGAAGCCTTGGCTCCTTGACCCAATGTAAGATCTGTAGATCTGATCCCTAGCATGTGCTTTTAATAGTACAGGTGTCTTATGTGGCAGAGGGGTCTTTGGAACCCCCTCAGGCACCAGGGCCTAGGTGCAACTATTACCTCTGCACCTACTATAGTCACACCCCTGTTGATGGGCATCTGGGACCCTCACTATTCCTGCAATTTAACAGGTCCCAGTCCCAGAGAGGTGGTCGTGTATGCTCCACCTATTCGCACTTGTTCTTGTGTTCAGTCCCAGCTATTCGACCCGTATAGCCCAGTTTGTTCCCATGTGTTTTTTTTTGTTTTTGTTTTTTTATATATACGAGGGCACTCACTAAGGGAATAACATATTTTAGAATTCTAGCATAAAACGTTCTGATCTAAAATCTTAGCCTGTTAACATCTGTGATCATGGCCTCGTATTAGTGGAATATAAGTACATGATTGTAACTTACAAACCTCTGTAATTAGTGTCTTATTAGAGTAATAGAAAAATGGTTTGACCTTTTCAGAACGAATTGCTGTGACATGTATCAAATAAGAGAATCTTACCTTTTTGCACAGAATTTAAGCTGAATAGATGAATCATTTAAAAAGTTTTATACTGCAGATGGCAAAAATAGTTCCTTTTTATTATTACAAAAGAAAGTCATATCGGAATTTTAATGCAAAAGTCTTGAAGTTCTGGAGGCAGTAAATTTCCTTAACGTAACGTTAGTAACGTATTTCCTGTTTTTTTTCTTTTCTTTGATGTACCCAATATAAAAGTTCTGCTTCCACGGGTGCATTAGGGAATTGTATTTTCTCTGTCAAGAATTTGCCTGAAATTGATACAAAGTGTGGTGGGAGCAAATTTTTTATTAACCACTTAAACCCATAACACACAATGATCCTCGCACAATGGCACCATATCACTCGCTGGGAGCACACTTGCCTCCCAGGGCACAATTGTTTATTTAGGCTTCCCTGCCTCCCTCCACAATAGGACGATTGAGAACCTGCTGCACCAACCTATGTCCCCATAGATTTGTGGCCCTTCTGTATCAGCCCATGGTCCACCTGCCGTGGCCCATATGGGGTATCTTTTCAAGAGAGTGAAGTGTCAATCTGCATCTTGAAGTAATTTAACAACATGCTTCTCGAGTGGGATCCGTTCCAGTTTCACAGTTGATCTGGCTCACCTGGTTGCCACTGGCCCTCTTCTATCCCTTCAACCCCTACCACTAGACAAACAAATTTGGCAATTTTGCCACCATCCTGTCTCCCCATTCTGTTCTAAGCGCTCCCCCACAGACATCCTGAAGCCAACGACCATGTGACTAAGCTGGGTCCTTTACTGCTTTGACTTTCCTAACAGTCTAATTGGCTGTATCTTTTCCCTTCACTCAATGGTCTTTTGAACTTCATAAACCGGGACAGGGACTTTGACCAGCATTTCAGCCCACAGTCTATTTGAATATAATAATCATCCATGTATAAATACAGCACTAAAAGTAATAAAAACAAAAAAACACTGTGCCCATTGTCCTCAAATTAGCGCCCAAAGATATAATCAATTTTAACCCCTCCCCCACCACCTTCTTAAATACACGCAGGTAAAATACATACAATGTGATCTATCTCAATGAGTATGCGTGTAATTATGTGAATAAGAATAGTTCTTCAAGGAGTTAGTTATCATTGTGAGCCATGTGCTATCATTTATATACCTGAATACTTGTCAGACATAATTATGAACTTAGGTGAAGGCTAACTTCTTAGGTGTGGACTTTTATGTATGTGTAACATAGGAGTTCTTGACAGCTCTTGTAACACTTAGGGCAGTATTCCTCAAGCAGTTCACGTGAGCACTTCAGAGCCAATAAGTCATCGGAATGTTAAAGAGGTGACATTGATGACGTCGTAATTCACATTATCACGTCATTCCATGAGGTCTTGCTGTGGGCAAAATGCCTTACCGCTGCGTATCTCATGAATGATATTTCTATGTTCTAAACAATTAAGCAATGTCTACAGTTGCTTGTGTTTTTATACATGGGTATGACTGACCATTGACATACATTATGTTCTGTACTATGTATTTCTCGCCCTTCAATTACCATGTCTGGGCTTGTTGTAATGACAGATTGATAGCTCTGTTGTATGGCTGGACTACGAGATATACACATTTACACCACTGACAATATGTAATGAAAGAACTAATGCAAACATCTTACATACACCTTGTTTATTTTCTGCCTAAACTTTCCAAAATAGTTGGTCAGATATCTCATGTTAGCAACACATGCCTGTCCTTTAATTCTGTGGGACTATAATGCAAACTGGACCACAAATGGGTCTGGGATTATGCAAATTTGCTTAAAAAGGGATATTTCTGGTAGTTGTGGGGTTCTCGAATGGAGCAGGGATAGGGCTTTACAAATGTCTCACGATTTGGGATTCAAATATGCCAACATGCCAAGATGTGGGACATCTGCCCATCTTCGGACCCGCTCTCGTAGGTTATGCTGGCAGGTCTTTTTTTTTTTTTTTTTTTACAAAAAATGACGATTGTATTCCTTGCATGGAGAACTTAGAAAAAACTCTGACCTTCACAACAACTCATTATCTTGTCCATATGATCTCCGTTACTCGCCCCATTGTCAGTTATGGCCATTTATAACCTGTATTAAGGCTCCGGAAGAGATATTATCATTTCAGTGTAAATAGTTACCCAACTCAGGTTTCCTCCTCCTAAGCCATTCTTATATTAATTATTATTTGCTTACACTACTACAGTTTAACTTTTCACCTTTTTTTCATTTGGAGAACGAAGCCATAAGAAAGGAGATCAGTTGTAATTTGCCTTTTACGCAGTCAGATAATTGCACTTTATTATAGCAGTGCAGCAATTACATACAATATAGGACTGATATACTTTTATGAATAGCCACCACTTCCTTATAGGCAAGCAAAGTCATTAAAGTGGCAGTGCACTTTCTCTTCTTTGTCTTATTTCCTTCCTCCGATACCATATGTTCTTAGTCTCGTGTTTTTTTCCACTAACTCACAATGGAGGTCTATCCTAGTATCTATATCTACTTTTCCTTCACTCCCACTGTACTCTATAAGAGTGACATTAGAAACGCGTCCGCTTCAGCTGCTGGGTATGAGCGTTTGGACAAGGCTGTCTCTTCTCCTTTGTGTCATGCATTACTTCAGGATAATAGCTATATTGTGTCTTATTTCTTTCTGACACACTGCTGAATGTCATCTTGATAAGCACAGAAAATAAGTAAGGAAAAAAATAAAAGATTTCTCTTTTTTTTTTTTCATGCAATGTTGATCGTAACGCTATAGAAGAAAAATTCAGTTGTCCGCCACCTCAATTTTCAGCTGAAACTTTTTAAAGGAACTATTTGACCATTATAAGTCATATATTTATCTTGCTGTAAATTTAGTTGATATTCTGTGATAAACGGTCATAGAAACCGCGCTACGCTATAATGCACAGATATGGTCACATGGATCAGTGGTGTACAGTAATATCATGGTCAGCCACTAGGAGAGACAATATCTTTGCCAGCCACAAATGTACAATATATTTCATACAATATTAGGCTTCAAACAATATTCTATGATGGTATTCCATAACCATTTTCCTTAAATATCTCATTTGCATTGAGCGTATCTATGCTGCGCTTCATTATTCTCTAACAGATGCTTCATATAAATCCATTAACCGATTCCCGGTTACAATCAAATTATTAGTCTGCATAAATGAACATTTCTGAACACAAAATTCCAGCCTAATGAAGCTGCTTCACGAAATGATGAAAATTTAATGTAGAATCCACGATCCACTGTCTATGCAGACGGGAGCAATGTATAATGTTCATAGACACTCCAGTGTTAACAATTGTAGAATCCAGAATGGAGACACTTGAAATTCTGAGAACTTGATCTATTATTGTTCTTTTCTTCTCCTCGAAGATGGTTAAGTTGTCCTGACCCAAGAAACTGTGCAGAAAAGTATTACAACTTGTACGCCAATTCTCTTAGTTGTGATTTATCCTGTTGGCATAACACGAGTAATTTCTAATTTATCCTGATTGAGTCCTTTAAAACCAAATACTGTCTATATGTAGATACAGCAGTTCTAATTTTTCAATGATACAGGTGTGTAGCTATAGGGGATGCAGAGGTAGTAGTCACATCCAAGCCCTGGTGTGACATAAGACACTAGTATTATAAAATGGCACATGGTGGGCTCTTTTACAGATTTGCATTGGGGCCCAGGAGCTTCAAGTTGCGCATCTTCTATAATACACGGCTATTTAGTGGTCAAGACTCATGCAGATATGCATGGTGATGGGATATGCTATTTAATATTCTATTTCTCTACCCATTTTTAACATTGGCTATATATTAGTAAATTCACACAGATATATTGTTGGTTTATTTTATTGCAGCCAGTCTTTCAAAAGTGACAATAGGAAGTTAGCACTTTTAAAGGGGTTGTCCACTTTTGACCACCCCTTTTTGTTAGAAGGTTCCATCAGTAAAAAGTTGCTCACGAGGTTTATGCAACTGTTGGGACCCTCCGATATTAACTGTAAACTGTGGAAGAACCCAGCAGAAAGTGCTCTGGATTCCTGCAGCGCCATTGCTGGAGAAATTAAGTATTACAGTTCTCATTTAATTCAATGGACTGTCTTTGTAATGCATGTATGTGCCATGTCCTTTAGAGGTAGAGACGTTCTTTGTAGCCATTGTCCACTCAAACCACTCTTTTGCAGTCGCTCAGCTGCTTTTTTAGTGTGTAAATAATTACATTTATCATATGTATGGGAGTACTTACTTATGTTAAACTATCCCACTGTTGTATCATAAAGAAACCAGTGCTTTGTACAGGTCTTCTTATAGTGATGGTGAGTTTAAAGGAGATGTAGAATTGTACGCTGGAGCCGGAAAACTTGAAATACCAGTTTACCTGGTTTTGGTACGTACGCAGGGCTTGTAATGTGACGAGATCATACAGTTTATAGGGTAACGAACGAGACTGTAGATGGCGTCTCAGACTCTGTGTATATGATGAATAAAGTGTATTAGCTACAATCTTCATATAGCTTCTTTATTGTTTCTTAGAATACTCTCTTAGATTTAATTATATTTCCTATCACTCTATGCTTTTATATTTCTTTTTTTCCTTTTTGTATTAAAACTGTTTTATTGCTCTTTTTTTGAGAGCAATAAAACTTTTTTAATTTAGCGAACACGGTACCAAACAGTATTTTCTTTTTAGAAAATTAAAACATGCAGGAAGTAATATCCATGGGATTTTCCCAGCAGGTGTAATAAAAGTAATAACATAATATTAAAAGTTTTTTGTTTTTTTTCTTGCATGTGATTCCCAAATAAATACATGAAACACAATATATAGAATTAAGAATGGGAATATTCAAATTGTATCAAAACAATAATTTCATTGTACATAGTTCTTATAATCTGTGTACAAGAAAACGGCAAATATTCTTTTAGGGTAGGTTTACAAGCGCTGGTAATGGAAAAGCAGAAAGCAGCACCAGGACCTCACTCTTCAGTTGCTTTTTATCTTAAAGCCACAGTGCTAGGAAAACGTCACTAGGACTGTTTCTATGGAAATTGACTTTTTGTACAGTAAAACCCACGACCATAATTCTGTATGATTTTTATGGCATGCTGTGGAAAATACCAAACATTGTTCTGCACTTACTCTCTACTTGATGTCACAATTGTTGTAGTTCAGTACATGGAGTACATGTCCCAGAATGGCCTAGACTGGTCAATATAGTCAGCTGGGCAGCACATGGAGGACCTACATTTAATATTTTCTCCTGTATGAATGTATTTAAAATCAAAATCATCTTTTTTTTAAATTGAGATTATGTTTAATATATGTAGAAAATAAATTATACATGGAGTTTTATACTCTGGAGTTTTCTATAGCGACCAATTAGATTATAGCTTTCCTTTTACTTAAAAATGATTATTTAATAAGTATCTAATTCGGAGTAGATTGTTTTCTTTTATGTTATATGCGGTTGAGGGTATGTTCACACGCAGTGTTTTCAGATGTGATTCGGGCGTTTTACGCCTCGAATTACGCCTGAAAAAATGCCCCTAATACGCCTACAAACATCTGCCCATTGCTTTCAATGGGAATTACGATGTTCTGTTCCCACAAGCTTTTATTTTACGCGTCGCTGTCAAAATACGGCGCGTAAAATGACGGCTCGTCAAAAGAAGTGCAGGACACTTCTTGGTAATTTTTGGAGGAGTTTTTCATTGACGGAATCTGTCACTAGCACTAGCAGATCCATATAACTCATAGCATCTATATACAGTGTAAGTTTTCAGATCCTTTCACTTTTTGTTATGTTGAGGCCTTGTGCTAAAATAAAAATAAAAACTTTTTTCCCATCATTCTCCACTTAATACCCCATAATAACAAAGTGAAAACAGAATTTTAGAAATATTTGCAAATTTATTAAATGTAGGTCCTCCATGTGCTGCCCAGCTGACTATATTGAACAGTATAGGCCAATCTGGGACATGTAGTCTACATCCCATACTGAACCACAACAATTGTGACATCAGGTAGAGAGTAATTGCAGAACAATATTTGGTATTTTCCACAGCATGCCATAAAAATCATACAGAATTATGGTCGTGGATTTTACTGTACAAGTAATGCAGAAGTCAAGTTCCATAGAAACAGTTTTGTGGACATTTTCCTAGCATTGCTTCTTTAACCGGTTAAGGACTAGGCTGTTTTACAGCTAAATGACCAGAGCAAATTTCACAATTTTGCTATGCGCTTCTTTAGATGACTATAACTCAGCAGGTGAATAAAGTTCATCTTTGAATTTTACACTCTTTTTAAAGGACAGATAGGGCTTTGTTTTAGTGGCATTTGTCAGTATATATCATTTTTATTTTTTTCTCTAAAGTGGGCAAAATTGGAAAAAAATGCAAGAATTTAGCAATTGCGCCAGTTTTTTCAAGGGGTTTATCATATTTTTAGCAAGTCCAGTTTTCTTCTGAAAGTTTCTTGAATAAGATGGAACAAATAAAAATCCGCTATTTTTTAGCAAATGCGTCAGTTTAGGCTAGTATTTTTCACACACGGTATAGACCACAGACAAAATTCATCTCCTTTCACATTCTTCCACTTCTCCCGTGCATGGGGATACCAAATATGTGTGCCTTATTCACTGTGCGGGCATGTGCCAGGGCTTGGCATAAAAGGAGGCTTTTCGGTCCAGGAATTTTGCATTTGATTTTATAGCCGCATACTGTTTTCTGGGGGGCCTAATGCTGCTGAAACATTAGAATCACCCCATAAATGACTTCATTCACACAAGTAGACCCCACAAGGTTTCCTTCAAGGGGTTTATCATATTTTTAGACAGTCCAGTTTTCTTCTGAAAGTTTCTTTGAATAAGATGGAACAAAATAAAATTACCTTTTTTTTTAACAAATGCGTCAGTTTATGCTAGCTTTTTCACACACAAAATGGACCACGGACAAAATTAATCTCCTTTCACATTCTTCCACTTCTCCTGTGCATGGGGATACCAAATATGTGTGCTTTATTCACGGGCATGTGCCAGGGCTTGGCATAAAAGGAGGCTTTTTGGCCTTTTCGGTCCAGGAATTCTGCACTTGATTTTATAGCCGCATACTGTTTTCTGGGGGGCCTAATGCTGCTGAAAGATTAGAATCACCCCATAAATTACTTCATTCACGCAAGTAAACCCCACAAGGTTTTCTTCAAGGGGTTTATCATATTTTTAGACAGTCCAGTTTTCTTCTGAAAGTTTCTTGAATAAGATGGATCAAAATAAAATTAGCAATTTTTTAGCAAATGCGTCAGTTTATACCAGCATTTTTCACACACGGCATAGGCCACGGACAAAATTCATCTCCTTTCACATTCTTCCACTTCTCCTGAGCATGGGGATACCAAATATGTGTGTCTTATGTATCACATAGAGATGTAGGAGGGCGGACGATAGAAGAATCTTATTTCACAAATCGCTTTTTTTCAAAGCTGGTTTTACAAAACTCAACAGAGTTTCTATAACACTTCCAAAATATCTGCTCTTGAAGCAGAAATCCCAAAATATTCATCTAGGGGTATAATGGGAATTTATTTTTTGGGGTTTTCTAAAATAAGAAATTGCAGGTTTATGCAAATGGAGCTCTCCAGCAGATGAACTTTAGAGAATATGCAAACATGACATCCACCCCCCACCCATTCCCTCCCTCACCCTTGGAGTAAAATCAGGGGAAAAATAAAAAAGTAATGTAGGGCAAATATATTTTCAACGAATTAACTAAAATCTAATAATTCAGAACAGTGTGGTATTTCTTAAAACATGGCTCAATGCACAGGCCTGGTTGTGAGGGACATGAGGGACAGAAATATCGGGAATCTTTGCGGTGCCCGTCTTTTCTGCAGACGCGGCACTTTTTCTGGGGGTTGCTTCTGGTTGGTGTTGGGGGAATCCGACTGATGAAGTGTCTTTCAGTCAGTCGCGTGACATCCTCAGACTGGGGGCATTCTCGGGTGTCCTGAACATCAAAAATGAGGCCTTCAATAATTTTTTCCTGGAAATCCAGGTATGTGTCTCTGCCTCTGTTTTTTTTGTAGAGCACAAATGAATTGTGGATTGCCACCTGTAACAAATAAATGGCCACTTTTTTGTACCAGGTTTTAGTTTTGCGTTTTACTAAATAGGGCTGTAAAACCTGGTCGCTTAAATCCACCCCCCCCCCCCATGTACTTGTTATATTCGGACACGCTCACTGGTTTGTGCTTGTCCGATGTTGCCCCCCTTTCCCTCACTGCCACTGTTCCTGCGGTATGAATCGTGCTTAGCACATACACATCTTTGCGATCCCTGAACTTGACCGCCAGCAATTCTTCAGATGCATAAGCACAGGAGTCCCCCTTTACCATGCGCTTCCCCACTAATTGCTGTGGAAAACCAATTCTGTTTTTGCGCATGGTACCACATGCCCCAGTCCTTGCAGCATGCAAATGCCTAAACAGGGGCACACTCGAATAAAAATTATCACAGTACAGGTGGTACCCCTTGTGAAGCAGAGGCTGCATTATCTCCCACACGATCTTACTGCTGGTGGAAAGATCAGGGGGGCATCCAGGAACATTTATTGTGCGGTCCCGCCCTTCATAAATCCTGAAGGCGGTGGTATATCCTGACCCGCTTTCACACAATTTGTAGAGCTTAACGCCATATCTTGCCCTTTTTGAAGGTAGATATTGGCGAAAGCTAAGTCTGCCATGAAAGTTGAGGAGGGATTCGTCCACACTTACATTCTGCTCAGGGGTGTAGAGTTGCAGAAATAAATTATTCAGGGAATTTATTAGCGGTCTTATTTTGAACAACCGATCCCGGTTTGCATCGGTACTTGGGGGGGCCTGTGCGTTGTCATTGAAGTGGAGGAACCTCATTATTGTCTCATAACGAGACCTGGGCATTACTGCAGAATATACTGGGGTGGCTTGGGCGGGTCTTGTTGACCAGTAAGACCTAATGGAGGGCTTTTTGACAATACCCATATTTAGGGTGAGCCCCAAATTTTTAATTCCAGCAAATTGGTGGGCGTCCAATCTCTGGCATGGGTGGATGAAGGTTTCTGCCTTATATATTGAGTGGCATATAAATTTGTTTCGTGGACAATCTGATTTAGGATGTCGTCCGTTATAAATAAATGGAAGTAATCCATTTGGACAAAATTTGTATTGTCCACGGTTATGCCAGGAGTGGCAGTAAATCCGTGGATTCTAGGCCCAAAAGATGGGGCAGGTGCCCATACAAGAGCCTGGACTGAAGGGACCAGGCTGTCCCGTGCTACAGCGCTACTTGGCCCTGCGCTTTCAAGTTCTGCAGTTTCAACTGCATCAGGGACAACGTCCCCTGAAGATGAACCTGAAGTGACGCTGTCATCGTCACTACCTAAAACAGGTTCCATCTCGGACGCCATCTCTGATGCGGTCTCCGACTCAGACCACAGCATGGCGTATGCCTCCTCGGCGCTAAACAACTTCCTCGCCATAACGTAACTAACACTAACTAAACAAATTGGTTTTTTTTTTGGTTTTTTTTAATATAAAACACACAAACTAAGGCCTCATGCACACGACCGTAAAAACACCCGTTATTGCGGGTCGTTATTACGACCCGCAATAACGGGCTCATAGGCTTCTGTTAGCCACGGGTACCTTCCCGTTTGCTCACGGGAAGGTACCCGTGCCGTTAAAAAAGATAGAACATGCCCTATTTCATGCCGTAATAACGGCACGGGCATCCCATAGAAGTCTATGGGGCTCCCGTAATCATGGGTGGCTGCGTGTGTTCACCCGTGATTACGGGAGCGTTGCGAGGTGAGGCGAGGTCAGGGAACTACCCGGTCTGCAGGCCACAGCCCAGTGGCGTAACTACCGCCGGGACTACAATGAAAACTATGGCAGAGCGGGGAGGTATCTCCCCGCTCTGCCATAAACAAGACATGTATCCCCTATCCTGTAAAAAATAAAAATAAAAGACGTTCATACTTACCGACAACTTCCTGCTTCCTCCAGTCCGGTCTCCCGCCCGTTGCCTTGGTGACGCGTCCCTCTCGACATCCGGGCCGACGTCCTGGATGACGTTTCAGGCCATGTGACCGCTGCAGCCAATCACAGGTCAATCACAGGCTGCAGCGGTCACATGGACTGCCGCGTCATCCAGGGATGTCGGGCTGGATGTGAAGAGAGGGACGCGTCACCAAGACAACGGCCGGGTAAGTATGAATTTCTTTAACTTTTATTACAGAAAAGGCTGTCCCTTCTCTCTATCCTGCACTGATAGAGAGAAGGGGCTGCCGATTAGTGCAGTGCTATTTTGCTGCCAAAAACGTGCTCGTAAATACGGGTGGAATACGTGTGACACCGGACCCATATTTACGAGCACGGGTTCGTAAATACTGGTGCAAAACGGGTGGAATACGTGTGACACCGGACCCGTATTTACGCCAGTATTTACGGGTGGGAAAAAATACGGTCGTGTGCATGAGGCCTAACTGCTATATATATCTACACTACCGCTAACAAAAAATAAACCGCTATTGCTATATATATTATATATATGTGGATATATATATAATTATATACTCCCTACCTGCCTATTCTAATAGAATAAAAGATAGAAAGGTAGATATATAGAAAAAAAGATAGATGGATAGATAGATTGTATAGATAGATAGAAATCTATCTATACAGAGAATGTTTTAGAGTGTAACTGTATTTTTTGTGTAACTGTAACTGTAATCTTCTGGCAGCAATTCTCCCGAGTCTCCTCTTCTCCTCAAACTGAAACAATGTTTGAGGAGAAGAAAAGAGGCAGGAGATTTACTGCCAGAAAAGTCAAAATAAAACAAATGTGGTCGCTGTGATAGGTTTTCACAGCGACCACATGTTCAGGGACCATCAGATTGGTCCCTGATACTCTGCCCAGTGCCCAGAGCTGTTGGTAACAGCGTGGGCACAGGGCTGTGTGCACGCGATCGCGTGCACACTGTTTTCTATGCAGAAATGCATGTGATCGCTGTGATTGGTTGTCACAGCGATCACATGTTCAGGGGCCAAAAGATTGACCCCTGACATTCTGCCCAGTGCCCATGGCTGTTAGCAACAGCCAGGGCACAGAGCTGTGTGCACGCGATCGCGCGTGCACAGTCTCTGAAGTGCCGCCGTAAGTAGTCTATACGGCGGACTTCAGAGACCCTGACCGCTGGCCGTATAAATACGGCCAGCGGTCGGGAACCTGTTAAAGAGGCTCTGTCACCACATTATAAGTGCCCTATCTCCTACATAAGGAGATCAGCGCTACAATGTAGGGGACAATAATGCTTTTTATTTAAAAAAAACTATCTGTTTTCACCACTTTATTAGCGATTTTAGATTTATGCTAATGACTTGCTTAATGCCCAAGTGGGCGTGTTTTTACTTTAGACCAAGTGGGCGTTGTACAGAGGAGTGTATGACGCTGACCAATCAGCGTCATGCACTCTTCTCCATTCATTTACACAGCGCATAGGGATCCTTTTAGATCACTATGTGCTGTTTTATACTAACACATTAACAATACTGAAGTGTTTAGACAGTGAATAGACATTCCACGGGATGTCTATTCACAATCTCTGCACTTCGTTACTGTTTCTGTGGTACTTACAGCAGAGAAAGCGTGATCTCGCGAGATTACGCTGTAGATGACAGGTTACAACAAGATTACGCTTCCTCTGCTGTAGCTACCATAGAAACAGTAACGAAGTGCAGAGATTGTGAATAGACATCCCGTGGAATGTCTATTCACAGTCTAAACACTTCAGTATTGTTAATGTGTTAGTATAAGACAGCACATAAGGATCTAGCAGGATCCCTATGCGCTGCCTAAATGAATGGAGAGGAGTGCATGACGCTGATTGGTCAGCGTCATACACTCCTCTTTACAACGCCCACTTGGTCTAAAGTTAAAACACGCCCACTTGGGCTTTAAGCAACTCATTAGCATAAATCTAAAATCGCTAATAAAGTGGTGAAAACAGATCGTTTTTTAAAATAAAAAGCATTACTGTCACCTACATTATAGCGCCGATCTCCTTATGTAGGAGATAGGGCACTTATAATGTGGTGACAGAGCCTCTTTAAGATAGAAAGCAACTAAAGCGAGATTGAGGTAGTGGTGCTGCTTTCTGCTTTTCCAGGGTCTGAAGAGTTTCCGAATGCATTGTGAACCCTTCGAGAAAAAACCTAGTGGCTGCAGCTGATATGCCAACTGACAGGTAGCGCTCGCTGTGTGCAAATCGCGTATTCCACCTTTTATAACCAGCAGAAATGCTCGAGTGCAGAGCATTTCCCTACCATGTAGACTTGTTAAAAACAAAGTGCTTAGAACAAGTTATTATTTCAGTTCTCTCACTGCTTCTGATGTCTAGTCGGTCGAAAAGCCCAGTTTTTCTTGAAAAAAGAGATGAAAACCATACAAGTGTGTACAGCCCCATGAAGCCACGCAAAAATAAACATTATGGCGGTTTTGGTAATTGATTCAAGACGTCTCTCAACCTGCATAGAATGATCACAACCCAAACCTGGATCTTTTTAAGTCAGGAGAAAGTTGAATTTCCTAAAGTTTAGAATAATTGATTTTTGTAATTTTTGTAAGCTTCAATTATTACACGAAAATTAAATATTTTGGTTATAATTGAACTATGACAGGAAGGTTACTGTACAGTAGATGCAATGATTTATTTAAGTCTGTAAGTTTTTTGTGTTTTTTTTTCAGGAAGTTTCCTGCTACTTTATATTTCGCTACAAAGCAATATTTCTTTATGTAGCCAAACTGTCAAAGACGATGTTACTTCAGCGAGTGCTGAGACTACTGTTATATGTACTTAGTGTATAATGATCTGGAAATAACTTCTATTCTATTTGTTCTGTTCAAGGAATGAGAAGAGCTTTGTTGACAAGTGCTGGAAGGACGTCCGTGTTGGAGACTTTGTTAAGCTGTTCAGTAATGAGATCATTCCAGCAGACATACTACTACTCTACTCATCTGACCAAAATGGGATATGCCACATAGAGACTGCTAATTTGGATGGAGAAACAAATTTAAAGCAAAGACGGGTGGTCAAAGGTTTTACAAATCAAGTAAGTATGCTCAATATTTCTCTTGCAACTGCATTTACAGGCTGAGCCATAGTTCGGTATTCTTGAAATTAACAATCCCTATTCCCAGTAGGACAATTTATTTCCCCATACAAACACGCACATTCCACAACCAATTAACCAATTTCATAGTACTGCATTAGACCTATCCGTATATTTTTGTAGTTGGCCAGCTTAGATGATGCCGGCGCTGAACTTCAGCAGGGCCAACCACTGTACTGCCTACCATGCACCCTCACTGCTTGCAAAGCACCTGCAGTGCATGTCGTGAGTTAATCTCATATTGATCTATGTCTTAACCGCCTTGATTATGATCAGTTCAATGAAGTCCGCATCAAAAATCGCTAGCCGATCTATGACTTCTAATGCAGCATGGATGAAAAACACTATGGGGGAATTTATTAAACATTGTGCCCAAGTTTTCTAGCATAGTCCTAATTTGCACAAAAATTGCAACTTTTGAGGCATTTACGCAGCTCATGGCACTTTTTAAAAAGTGAGCGGATCTTAGCAGAAGGGGCGGGCAACAAGTGAAAAACAAAATTTACTATAATTTACTCCGGAAGTGTCGTAAATCTACTCAGACCTCAGAAGAGGCCTAAACTAGTAAGACTGTGTTGTGTGTGCATAGTGTATGTGTGTGTGTGTGTGTGTGTGTGTGTGTGTGTATATATATATACAGTGTATAGTGTGCTTGTGTATGTTGTCAGTGTATACTGTGTGCAGGGGCGTAACTAGGAAAGACTGGGCCCCATAGCAAACTTTTGACTGGGGCCCCCCCTCCCCTGGGTGTCACACAACCCCCCCCCCCTTGTAGAGAGTGCCTTTTTTACAGTCCCCCATGTAGATAATGCCATACAGCCCCCCTGTAGATAACGCCATACAGCGCCCCCTGTAGATAACGCCATACAGCGCCCCCCTGTAGATAACGCCATACAGCGCCCCCCCCTGTAGATAACGCCATACTGCGCCCCCCCTGTAGATAACGCCATACAGCCCCCGCTGTAGATAACGCCATACAGCCTCCCCTGTAGACTGTATGGCGTTATCTACAGGGGGGACTGTATGGCGTTATCTACAGAGGGGGCTGTATGGCGCTAACGCCATACAGCCCCCACTGTAGAGAAGGCCATACAGCCCCCCTGTAGAGAACGCCATACAGCGCCCCCCCCTGCAAGGAACGCCATACAGTGCCCCCCCTGCAGGGAACGCCATACAGTGCCCCCCCCTGCAGGGAACGCCATACAGTGCCCCCCCTGCAGGGAACGCCATACAGTGCCCCCCTGCAGGGAACGCCATACAGTGCCCCCCCTGCAGGGAACGCCATACAGCGCCCCCCCTGCAGGGAACGCCATACAGCGCCCCCCCTGCAGGGAACGCCATACAGCCCCCCCCTGCAGGGAACCCCATACAGCGCCCCCCTGCAGGGAACGCCATACAGTGCCCCTCCCTGCAGGGAACGCCATACAGCGCCCCTCCCCCCCAAAAAAATGTGACCTATAGTGTGTCCTACAAATAACATGCATCCCCTATCCACAGGATAAGGGATACATGTGTGATCGCTGGCATTGATAGGGAGAACGGGGGACTGAAAGTCCCCCAAGTTCTCCATGACTAACCTCTGACTTCCGGCATCTGTGTCGGCAGTACAATAAAAATGAAAGGAGCGCTGGTCACGCATGCGCACAAGCGCGACCGGCGCTCCATTCATTTCGACGGAGCTGCCGACACAGACCCTGGAAGTCCGAGGTTTGTGATGGAGAACTTCAGGGGACTTTCAGTCCCCCGTTCTCCCTATCGCTGCCAGCGATCACACATGTATCCCCTATCCTGTGGATAGGGGATACATGTCTTTTGTTTAATGGCAGAGCGGGGAGATACCTCCCTGCTCAGTGGCGTCCCGCTATAGCAGCCATAGCGGCTGCTAGCGGAGCCTGCGGCCATGGTGGGGGCCCGTGCCGGCGGGCGACACGGACCCCCTCATGCCGCGGACCCCGTAGCAGTCGCTACGGCTGCTACGGCGGTAGTTACGCCACTGACTGTGTGTCAGTACTAGCAAATGCCAGATGAGCCAGTGCTCAGTGGGCTGTAATTTTGCTGCTGAGACAATTATGCCTGCTCACTACCGCTATAGCAACTATAGTGGTATCATTACCCAAAAGTGACTGGCACTGGCCGCAATGCTATCTGATTTGCTCCTCTTCAATCCTCTTCACCCCCTGAGCGCCACCGCAATAGGTCCTTACACGCCCAGTGCCGAACACAAGGTCCTGATGCTAGGCAGGATCTAGAGGTGGAGAAGAACCAGCAAGGAGCAATAAGGAAATGATGGGGTCTGCTCTAGTGTCTGATTTTCAAGATGGGTGATAAATATATGATCGCTGGGACCCCAACTGATCATGAAAACGAGGGTCATATGTCCCCAGCTTGATTGGAGCTGTGCTCATGCGTGCGCACTAACGCTCTATTTGCTGTCTATGGGACTGACAGAGATCTCTCTCGGACTCCATTCTAGCATCTAATAGTATTTCAATTTGATTGATGAAGAAAGCCTTTGTTTTTGTTTTTTAATGATAATTTGAGGTGGGCCAAAATAAAATACTGAACAGGGTGACATTCACCCTAATCTCGCTTCTGATCAGATGGAGTATTTTATATCAAAATATGTCCGTGAATGACCATTCCAGCTCCACCCACATATTGTAGGACATTTTTTATTCTGAAATTTGCTCATAGGGAGTGCCACATATCAATGTCTAAATTAGCTAATCAGAGGCGTAGCTAGGTTCTCCAGCACCCGGGGCAAAGATTCAGTTTGGCGCCCCCCCCAACCTCTTTCCCGACATCTCCTTCCCCCTCGCCGTGTTTGTTTTCTCTACCAATCGACGTGTCATTTCTTTTTATGTAACGCGAGCATAAAAATATTTGTACATTTCACAAGCAATATAGTTCTATACACAACACCAGAACCAAGCTCAGTACATATATACAGCCCCAGAAGCAAGCTCACTACATATATACAACACCAGCATAAATACAGCTCAATTTAGTGCAACCCCTGCCGTATTGGTGTGTACGGCATAAAACTACAGCTCCCAGCATGGCCCGAACAATGGTAAGGATATGCTGGGAGATGCCGTTTCACAAAAAATAAATCCTATCATAATCACACCACCCATCATCTCGCTGCAGATCATACAGTGACTACATTACTGATTAGAGGCAGAGTGAACATTTACATTAAGTGACTCACCGGTGACGTCTCAGATTCTAGTTCTTTCTCTCCATCCGGTCCAGACCTCTATGATGACTTCTCCTGGTCACAGACCATTTCTGCAGTTTGCCGCTCAGATGTCTTCAGCTTCTCACTTTACCAACATTTCTGCACCTATAAATAAATATAAAGTTATCATTATACCACACACAATGCCCCTAAATATAATAGCGCCATACACTGCACCTCTAATTATAATAGCACCATACACCATGTCCCACACACACACACTGTGCCCCCTGTAGATAGTGCCTGCCATAGAGCCCCCTGTAGATAGTACCTGCCATAGAGCCCCTGTAGATAGTGCCCCCATATAGACCACCCCTGTATATAGTGTCCCACAAATAACTCCCCCTATAGTGCTCTACAGATAGCCCACCCCTGTATATAGCCCCCTGTAGATATAGCCCACCCCTGTATATAGTGCTCTACAGATAGCCCACCCCTGTATATAGCCCCCTGTAGATATAGCCCACCCCTGTATATAGAGCTCTACAGATAGCCCAACCATGTATGTAGCCCCCCTGTAGATATAGCCCACCCCTGTATATAGTGCTCCACATCTAGTCCACCCCTGTATATAGTGTTTCACAGATAGCCCACCCCTGTATATAGCCCCCCCTTGTACATATAGTCCACCCCTGTATATAGTGCTCCACTAGATAGTCCACCCCTGTATATAGTGCTCCACAGATAGCCCACCCCTGTATATACTATATACAAGGGTGGGCTATCTGTGGAGCACTATAGGGGGAGCTATTTGTGGGATACTATATACAGGGGTGGGCTATATCTACAGGGGACCATATCTACAGGGGACCATATCTACAGGGGACCATATCTACAGGGGGACCATATCTACAGGGGGACCATATCTACAGGGGGACCATATCTACAGGGGGACCATATCTACAGGGGGACCATATCTACAGGGCTGGGCTATACACAGGGCTGGGCTATACACAGGGCGGCTATATCTACAGGGGTGGGCTATACACAGGGGGGCTATATCTACAGGGGTGGGCAATATATCTACAGAGGGGGGCTATATACAGGGGTGGGCTATATACAGGGGTGGGCTATATACAGGGGTGGGCTATACACAGGGGTGGGCTATATCTACAGGGGGGCTATATCTACAGGGGGGCTATATCCACAGGGCTGGGCTATATCTACAGGGCTGGGCTATATACAGGGCGACTATATCTACAGGGGGGCTATATACTGGGGTGAGCTATCTATGGAGCACCATATACAAGGGTGGGCTATATCTACAGGGGGCTATATACTATATAGCCCCCCCCCCTGTAGCTATAGCCCACCCCTGTATATGGTGCTCTATAGACAGCCCACTCCAGTATATAGTCCCCCTGTAGATAGACGCCCCCCCCCCCGTAGATAAAGTCCCCCTTGTAGATAAAGTCGTCCGTCCCCGTCCCCCCCCCCCCCGCAGATACAGCCACACACTTCTATTACAATTTTAAAAAAACAAAAACGATTCAAACTCACCTTATTCCGGCTCCCACGCCGTCCGGCAGCCATGGAGACCTGCTCTCTTCTGCGCAGGTCTCCAGGGGGTTGAACACAGCATCTATGAAAGGCGCTGATTGGCTGGGCAGGATGACTTTCCCTGTCAGTCAGTCAGCGCCTTTCATCGACGGAAGCTTCACTGGTACAAAAGGTACCAGTTGCTTCATTCGTGGAAAGGCGCTGAATGGCCGGGCACGGAACGTGCCCGGTCATTCATTGCTTCTAATTGTACCTGTGTCCTTGCGACACACGTACAATTATAGTGCAGGAGGAGGTGGCGCTGGCGCCCCCCCTGAACTGCGCCCGGGGCACATGCCCCGCCTGCCCCCCCCCCCTAGCTATGCCCCTGGCTATTTTACATATTGCATATTTAGTATATAAAATATATTCTACATTGGATAAGGCAATATACAACAAAGAACAGTGAATCTGCTGCCGTGTTAATTCCCAAAAATGACTATTCCGTAATAGGTCAACCGAGTTTGCATAAATTGTCACATGAGATTAATTTTAACGTGTGTTCCCAGTGCATTTCTACCAGATCATAATAACCTGTCCTTGTAATTCCCTTGTGTAGAATAATAATACACTTGAAGTGTAAAAACAATTTCATTAAATTGGTCTAATGAAAATTGAAATTGGACCCGCAAATGCTTGAAAATTAGTTTTTGCCTGTCGTAATGTCCCTTTAATCCCTGCCTCATGCAACTATATTCTTTTAATGTACGCCTGTGCCTCTTCCATAGAAGTTTAATGCTTTAATAAGATAAGCCTTTTGTGTCTTTCGATATAGAAGGTTAAAAGAGTTTGAAGGTAACTTCTCCTCTTGCTATAAGAATATCTTTGAGGTGACCTCGAGATTAACTTTTCTTCTGACATTTTGGAAATTTTCTCCTGAGCTGTGAATTTAAAATAAGCTCTAATTGAATCTACACTTTCAATACTGTTTAACTTTGGAGGAGTTCTGTTATTTGACAGATAAATGCCACCTTCAACATCTTACAGACAAATGTCACTTGTGAGAGGCAGAGAGAAAGAAAAGAAGACTTCGTAGGCGTTGATCTTTTGCGTTCAAAAACCGCCGTCATTGCCATTGTCCCATAATTACACTTCAGAATGGAAGTCACGAACGTAATTGTAAAACCACCCAGACTAAAGTAACACTCCTCCCCGACAACAGAAAATAATCAATGTCCTAGCACTATTGATGGTATAACATGCGTGAAACAGATGTTAGTATTTTACTGCATTTTCACAATGGAGGATTCTTAATTTATAGCTTTAAGTATACTAATAGTACATGTTATATTAATAAGGAGCATACTTGTTTCAGTAGACTTACATATATATATTTTATAATTGTATATGTCCCAAATGTCTGTGATATTTTAACATTAAAGGGGCTTTGACAATCCCATTTTGTTAGAAGGGTCTCATAAAAATAAGATGATCACCGGGTGTCCTGCTGCTGGAATCTCCCTGAGATCATATGTCATCTGTGGGGGAACCCAGCAGCAAGTGTTTAATTTCCCTGCAGTGCCACCTAATGGGGAATAAAGTATTACATGATAGCACTTAAAATTAATAGGCTCTTTGTTTAATGCATGGTTGTGCTGGGTCCTCAAGCGACAGATGCTCTTTCTAGCTGTTCTCTGCCATGGCTAACTGATGGATGTCCTGAATGAGAGACGTTCCCTCTGATAACTCAGAATTCCCTGGGTTTTTGAGAATGAGTTTTCAACACTAGAGAGCTACTCTAAGTTCAGGGGACAAGGCATTGAACTGCAGCTCAAAATCGTATTATGTGTTCAATACATTAGTATTGTTTTTTGTACTAATGTTTTGTTTTTTTCCTAGTTAGAACACAATAGGGAGAATTTAACAAACGATCTACGCTAGTTTTCTGCCTAAAATGTTGCATTCCCCAAAAAAATCTGCATTTGGCACAAAAATGTGTGGCTTTTTCCTCATCTGTGCTGCTCATGCAACTTAAAAAAAAACAAAAAAAAAACAGGAGGGGCGAGGCCCGACAAATTTACTATAAGTAATGCCATAAATTAGCATAAATTATAGAGGAGATCTACTCCAGTTTTGTACCTGACATTATCTTTTTTTTTTTGGCTGAACGGACATTGTGAGATTCAACAAATTTAATTTATAGGCATGCACCTCTTAATAAATAAGTCTGAAGCCCAAAGCAGTAAGATGTGACCAAGTGTAGCGATATCCTAAATCTGCCCCACTGAATAAAACGATTTAACAACTCTACTAGTGATGTGTGTGTATAGCAATGTCATTATTTTGCCTGGGCAACAGGGTCTTCTGCCCAGTGCCCCAAGTGTCCCATCCAAAGCCACTTCAAATATATTTCCTTTTTATGTCCCTTTTAAAGAAACTGACGTTGCAGCCTTTATGGCACCCAGTACCCCCTAGCTGTTTTCAGAGTATAGCAACGCCCCTGGTGTATGTAGAGAGGATACCAAAGAACAAGGGGTATATTTATCAATGTATTTACATCACTTATCTGGCATAAACACATTGAAATATACAGAATTCAAGCCAAGATCATATTTATCGAGCCCCTGCACCAATTTTTCTGACACATGAGAATGTACAGAAAAAGACAGTGTGGTTTCGAAGTCCTAATAAGCGTGACATTTACTGCAATGATTGATGAATCTGGTGCCTGCTGCTGGGGGAAGAGATACTGGTACTCCATTCGCCAGTATTAATGTCTCTCCCATAGAGTGTAACATAGTATAGAGATGCTAAAGGGAGAATCGAATAAAATCCTATGAACATCATATGTTCAGGAAATCATTGGATAACCCCTTATTGATGCAGGAAATTCAACTTTTTCCATATAAAAATAGTACAACTGTAAATATGTTGCAGAAATAAAGTATACAAAATAAATATAGCTGTAGACGTCTAAGAATGACCGAGTGGACCAAATGGAAAAACATCAATCACATTAATTATGCTTACAGAAGTAATCCGTGTCTCAGCCGCACGTGATTTATTTATTTTTACCAGTGGCGTGATTCATTAACGCATGCAAGTGAATTAATTTGCACTTATGGTGTCTAAGACTTAATTTGGCAAAGATGTGAAGTGTTGAACCAATTTACTGTTTTCTCAACCGCTCACACATTCATTCTTTTGTTTTATTTTGCATATGCTAAACTGCTGACAGCCCATGTAGATCATATATATATACAGGGGTGAACTTAGCCCCTCCGCTGCCTGAGGTGGTGAACTATAAAAAGACACCCCCCAAATCTATCCGAGTTTTTGGCGTTACCAGCTTTACACATCAAAAACGCAATATATAAGTTTTTTTAAATAGGAAAACATTTGTTGTTTATTTGTTAAAGTGCTGTTTAATGTATAGAAAAGATTTAAAGAATTCTACTTACTGTATTACTTTAGTATCATAGATCAGCAATGCAGCATTAACACTGAAAATGGTATAACACTTCTATGCCCCCGTTTTATTACCTAATTGACTTATGATTTTTAACGGAGTTCAGTGGCCCGGCGTGGACGGCATGATGCAGTGACGTCATTGTGCCGGGCAGTTGACGTCATCAGCATGCTCCCGATCTCGTGTAGACCTCAGGCCTTAACCAGGCTGTGGCCTATAAGAGCAAACGGCGGAGCAGGGAGCCAACGGCCAGGGGATGGCTGGCAAATTTCAGTCTGGGGGGCAATCACACAGCCCTGGCCCAAGAGTAGCGGCCCATTCTGGGGGCACTGGGCAATTGGCGAGTTTGCCCCTTAACACCGCTACGGAAGAACTCTGCTACCTGCCAACGGAAAAATCATCTGGCAGGAGGAAAAACGTTTCTTGATGGCGGAGTACAAGAAAGCCTCACCTGGGAATTAGACTTTCTTGTACTCCGCCATGGGGAAACATTTTTCACTCTGGTGGATGACTTTTCAGTTGATAGGTAGCAGAGTTACATGAAGGGGAATTATTTTTCCTTGACCTCTAGTTCTATTGTAGCAAATTTAAGTTTTTTAAATTTTTATAGGGCTAACTTTTTTTTGGTAGGTTCCGCTGGACCGTTTGGACTATGTCGTAGATTCATTGGACTACTCCGATCAACTTTTTTTTAAAAAATAAATAAAATGGTGAAAGAGGGTTGCATGGGGGAGTTTTGTTCTCATAATTTTTTTTTCTTATGTCTGTTTTTTTTAATGCTTTATTATGGACTTAGGGCTGATGTCTGATTGACCACGTTTAATTACTAAGGCTGGGGCTTAACATTAGCCAGTAACAAGGCTATCTCTAACCGCTATTATTGCCCCGGTTCCCACTACCACCAGGGATACCGGGAAGAGGCGAGTACGACCAGTACCTGACCATCTGAAACGACGGTTAGGCAGCGGGGCAACCGCAGGCTGGTATTATCAGGCTGGGAAGGACCAAAAACCATGGCCCTTCCCACCCTGGTAATGCTAGGCTGCAGCTGCTTTATTGTATCTGGCTAGTTATGAAAAATAGGGGGAACCCCACATCCTTTTTTTAAAAATAAATTGAAAAAACATTACGTGAGATCCCCTCCTTTTTTCATAACCAGCCAGATACAATAAAGCAGCAGCAGCCTATCATTACCAGGGTGGGAAGGGCCACGGTTTTTGGCCCTTCCTAGCCTGATCGTACCAGCCTGCGGCCACGCCAGTACCCTTCACTTCAGATGGTCGGATACTGGATCGTACCCGGCTCTTCCCGGTACTCCTGGTGGCGGTGGGTACCGGGGTAATAAAAGGGGTTAGTTGCAGCCTTTGTACTGGCTAACACTAAGCCCCTTCATAGTAATGGACGCTCTCAAATCAGACCGCTTCCATTACTAAGGCAGTAATGAAGTATTTAAAAACAGAGAGGTAAAAAATGTATTTTATTGAAATAACTCTTCCACACATTCCACTTTAACCATTTTATTAATAAAAAAAAGAAAAAAAACTTAAATCAGCGAAGTAGTCCAACGGATCTACGACGTAGTCCAAATGGTCCAGCGAAACCTGCAAAACAAAAATTAGCAGTATGAAAAATAAAAATAAAGAAGGCTGCCCCCACAGAAGTACAAACATATGAATAAATAGTTACATTAGGGAACATATTAAAATAATTAGAAAAAATAGGCCCATAAAGTAAAACCTATAAAATTAAAAAAATTACAATTTTTTAACACCTTTTCTTTAGACCCCATGCACATGACAGTAAAAACGCCCGTAATTACGGGCCCATAGACTTCTATTGGACACGGGTACCTTCCCGTTTGCTTACGGGAAGGTGCCCGGGCCGTTGAAAAATATAGATCATGTCCTATTTCAGGCCGTAATTACAGCACGGGCCGGCCCATAGAAGTCTATGGGGCTCCCGTAATTATGGGTGGCTACGTGTGTGTACCTGTAATTACGGGAGCATTGCTAGGCGACGTCAGGGGATAGTCACTGTCTAGGGTGCTGAAAGAGTTAAACAATCAATGCAGGATAGAGAGAATGGGCTGCCCTAATCGGCAGTAACTCTTTCAGCAGTCTGGACAATGACTACCGCTGGACAGTGAGTAAAAACCTGCAGCAAAAAAAGTTCATACTTACCCAGAACTCCCTGCTTCTTTCTCCAGTCCGGCCTCCTGGGATAACGTTTCATCCCATGTGACCGCTGCAGCCAATCACAGGCTGCAGTGGTCACATGGACTGCCGCATCATCCAGAGAGGTCGGACTGGATGTCAAAAGAGGGACGCATCACGAAGACAACAGCCGGGGTACGTATGAACTTCTTTTTCTTTCTATCGCTGCGTTCTGCTGTGGAAACTCTTCCCAAAAGGGCTGCCCCTTCTCTCTATACAGCACTGATAGAGAGAAGAGGCTGCTGATCAGAGCTGGATAGAGAGAAGGGGCTGCCGATTAGTTCAGTGCAATATTACAAAGAAAACGGGTCCGTGGAATAAGGGTGACAACGGACCCGTATTTACAGGCACGTGTCCGTAAATACGGGTGACAAAGGACCCGTATTTACGCCAGTACTTACGGGAGGGAAAAAATACGGTCATGTGCATGGGGCCTTAAAGAAAACTTTTCTCCTGCCCATACGTGTGCAGAATATAATGGGCAGAGCTGCACAAACTCTGGGGCACTTCAATTTTTTTTCCTATCCTCCTTCTTTATTTAGATATCGGGGCCGTAATATTTGGTGCCCAATATTTAAATAACCCCCTGAACTGTCAATGGGGAGGTAATTGGCAAGGGGGCGTGTAACATCGCGGTGACACTCTCCAATCAGCTATGGACCGCGTCACAGCAAGAGCTGGAGAGAGGAGAGTGTGTGTGCGTGAGCGCGCAGCTCCGCCACCACTACGGAACAGAAGAGGAGAAGAAGAGTGTGAATTCTTCTGTTTCATGGCATCGGAGCTGTGTGCGCATGCACTCTCTCACTCTTTAGCTCTCGGCAGACAAGGACGACAAGACTGATCACACAGTCTTGTACTTGCCTGCTGAGAGCTGAAGTGCGAGAGCGTGCACGCGCACATGCTCTACTCTCTCCAGCTCTTGCTGTTGACATTGTCCGTAGCGGATTGGACAATGTCACAGTGATGTTACACGCCCCCTTGCCAATTATCACCCCATTGACAGTTCATGGGGTTATTTAAATATCCGGCGCCAAATATTACGGCACCGATATCTAAATAAGGATTTTTTTTTTAAAGTGCCCCAGAGTTTGTGCAGCCCTGACCATTACATGCTGTACTCAAATCCACATCTATGGGCAGGTGAAAGGTTCTCTTTAAAGTGTATCAACTTTTTAAAAAACGTTTGACATGTCAGAAGTTTTGATCAGTGGGGTCCGAACACGAAGACCCCCCACTAATCGCTAAAACGAAGCAGCAGAAGTGCTCGGGTGAGTGGTGTGCCGCTTCAATTCTGTTTGGCTTTCTTTGGAGCAGTGTACGGGCTCAATAGAAAGTCTATGAGTCCGTACACCGCTTACTCGGCTGAAAGTCGATCATAAATTAAGAGGCACAGCTCTCACCCGAGCACTTCTGCTGCTCGTTTTAGCAATCGGTGGGGGTCTCAGTGCTCGGTCCCCCACTGATGAACACTTCTGACATCTCACTATGACATGATAAAAGTTTAGTTACAGTTTAAAGGCTATATACAATTCCAAAAAATCTGTGTAAATAGTAAACGTTAATTAATAAATGTATAGTCCTGCCTAGAAAAACGTTGAGTAGTTTTATTCGTATAGTATTAAAAATAGGGCACTAAATGCCAAAAGTACTGAGTGTAGGCGTAGGCACACAGATCCACGGTCCCTGATAAATTTCAGGAAACAGGTAATATTGAAAAACCTTTCAATCGATATGACACAAGACAGGGGTAGCAGTAGTGCTCCTCAATCAGATTGATATATATATATGTGTGTGTGTATATGTATATATATATATATGTGTGTGTGTGTGTGTGTGTGTGTGTATATATATATATATATATATATATATATATATATATATATATATATGTGTGTGTGTGTGTGTGTGTGTATATTTGTCCTCCACTGACACTGGTTGCTATGCAGTGTGAAATGTTTAATTTTTTATGTAGTGTACCTATGGTTTTACATGTTAGGCATTTGCATACAAACAGTTCCCCCAATATGTCATTAGCTGACATACTGTTGAATTTTTGCAGTTTAAAAAGAGAGCCTCACGTATTTAATATTAGTTTATTTAGATGTAAGTATATAAAATGATCAGCCATAACATTAAAACCATTGGCGGGTGAAATTGATAACATTGGCACGGAGTCTAATATTTTAGACTGAAAGTGAACAGTTCGTTCTTGATGTTGGAAGTAGGAAAAATGGGCAAGCGTGAGGATCTGTCCAACCTTGACAATGGCCAAATTGTGATGGCAAGATGACTGGGTCAGAGCATTTCCAAAATGGCAGGTGAGGTATGGTATGTAGTGCCTACAAAAAGTGGTGAAAGAAGGACAAATGGTGAATCAGTGACGGGGTCATTGGCATCCAATGCTCGCTGATGTTTATGTGGAGTGAGTGCTAGCCCACGGAAGTGGGGACTGAGGGTCCGATCGCACCGAAGAGCTACTGTAGTTCAAATGGCTAAAAAAAGTTAATGCAGCTTGCTTCGTCTTGGCACTGCATAGCTGCAGAGTTCCCATGCGGACCCCTGTCCCCCGCTGAAAACACCTATAATGGACGTGTGAGCATTACAACTGGACCATGGAGAAGTGGAAGAAAGTAGCCTGGTCTGATGAATCACGTTTTCTTTATCGACATGTGGACAGCCGTGCGAGAGTGTGTCGCTTGCATGGGGGAAGAGGTGGCACCAGGATGCACTATGGGAAGAAGGTAGTCTGGCGAAAGAAAAACACCATTGCTTTTTCACTTTCAAGGATAATCGGGCACACGGTCACTGGCACATCCTCCAGTGGAAGTGGTGGAATATATATATATATTTATATATATATATATATATATATATATATATATATATATATATATAAAAGCTCTGACAGGCCTCTGCCCCCAAAATAGGATATGTTTTGGACCACTTTTGAAATTTAAAAAGCATACAAAATCTGACCGTGCAGTGTATTTCTAGATAGGTTGTTTGTTACCACCAGCTACCAACTGTTTACAACTCTGGGACCCGCACCTATCTCCATAATGGGGGGCCCACTATACCCCGTTCTGCCGCAGTGTTGCGGCTGAATTCCGACCATGAAAAAGGTTACATGGTCGGTAGTTACCAAAACAGCGGATCTCACTGAGCTACGCTGTTTCCGTAAGTCCCATAGAACTGAATGGTAGTTACGGAAACAGCGTCGTTCGCATGCTACGCTGCTTCCGTAACTGCCATTCACTACTATGGGAGTTATGGACACCGTTTATAAGTGGCTGCTTATAGGAGGAGTAAAGAGCAGTGCTGGAACACTGAGGAGATATAGGCAGTCAGACCAGATTACTCATTGCAAGGTAGTTTATCCTAGAAAGGGAATTTCCGGAACATTCTTGCATCAGGGCTCGAGCACACGGCAGATCCTGCACAGCAGCGCACAAAGTCCACCGCACAGTCTATGTTCACTGATGTTCCATCCGATCCTTTATATGAAGATATTCTACCCTAGAAGCATTGGAAGTCTAATGGAGCATACCACTATTTTAATTTGAAAAATATCTGTATGCCTCTGTATAAACTTGGAGGCATATGGAGGCAAAGTAGAGTCTTTATGCACCTCTATGTCAACCCTATGGCTCCATACGAAACAAAGACGTAATACGGACGTGTGCGTGAGGCCTTAGAAAAAAACAACAAAGCACCAAACATCCTTTGAAATTTTATTGCACCCCATTAATGACCAACATCCATCATTTAAATGTTCACTAAATATAAGTTCCTTTTGAGCGTTAAAAAACCAGAATAATATTCAGGGATGGAAGTTTGTCAGCAAATAGAAAACATGGTTATGCCTAGACTACTGTATGTTCCCAAAATCTTTCATAGTTTTGGGGGGAAATTCTTCACATTCAACATTCCTGAATTTTCATAGCATTATCAGGCTATAAAATCCCCCTCATTAATAACCTAGGTGTAGAAGACCGATATAGGCTTTTCTGTAGTAACAGAATAATCTGTATTGTGGTATCTTGACTGGTTATTATCAGTCTTCAATACAGTAGGGTTGGAATAGAATTTTGCAAATATTAGAAGATAAAATATGGCTTTAGGCTTTTTTTCACTTCTTATTTCGTCTTTCAAAAGTCACTTTTCATCCTCCCTAATATCTGGATTTTACTAAGCTGACATGTCTGTAACAAGGTGATGGTGCTGGTGCTGCATTGTGCATTTGTCATCTTGTGTTTTCATGCTTCACATGCTGTCATTATGGAGGACATCATGAGAAGAAAATCTACCGTATTTTCCGGACTATAAGGCGCACCGGATTATAAGGCGCACTTTCTATGAGCGCCTTATAAGCAATCATGTTTCATATATAAGGCGCACTGGATTATAAGGCGCAGCACATTACCGTTAAATAAACCATTGCTCAGACTGCAAGTCAAAATTTATTACACTTTTTAACAATAACTTGCAACTGGTTCAGCTGTAATTGCAAATCAAAACGTTTAGGGTATGTGCACACACACTAATTACGTCCGTAATTGACGGACGTATTTCGGCCGCAAGTCCCGGACCGAACACAGTGCAAGGAGCCGGGCTCCTAGCATCATACTTATGTACGACGCTAGGAGTCCCTGCCTTGCTGCAGGACAACTGTCCCGTAGTATAATCATGTTTACAGTACGGGACAGTTGTCCTGCAGCGAGGCAGGGACTTCTAGCATCGTACATAAGTATGATGCTAGGAGCCCGGCTCCTTGCACTGTTCGGTCCGGGACTTGCGGCCGAAATACGTCCGTCAATTACGGACGTAATTAGTGTGTGTGCACATACCCTTACCGTACTTTTTCAGTTCATTCCTAGGCGCACGGGGGGGAGGAGCATGGTGTGTGCTGTAGTATGCCGCCGCCGACCCCTGCCGCCCACGATAGAGGTAAAGGATCCTGTATGAACCCCTCTCTTTACTGTCGGGTTCATATATAAGGCGCACCGGATTATAAGGCGCACTTTCTATTTCTGAGAAATTCTCAGCATTTTATGTGCGCCTTAATTAGTTTTATATGGATAAGATTTCTCACTTGTGAATTACGTGCTAGATCTCTTCGTTGTTTGCCTGTTCTGTCTGTGCCAATAAGGACATGTCTTTTCTTTTGATGCTTTGTAAATTATTTTAGTTGTGAGTATAACATTCAGATACAGCTAATTAGGTGCTTCGTATTCCATTAGTATGCTACATTTAACCTTCCTCGCACTCCCATGGTGTAGTAATTCTTTTAGAAGAAAAAAAAATCAGGTACAGGCTGTAAAATTGTTCCTGTCTTGGAAATTTGAAATTATATTATGCAAGGAAATGATATGAGCCGTCTGTGTGCTATGGAGAAATAGATTAATATTAGGAAAATAATTTCTGGAGCTGTCTTACTGATGTACGATAGATGTGCTCCAGACCTTCCCTCCGGCATGCGATATAGGCAGGACTGAGACCAATACATGGCACAATACAGATGTAGCATGGAATAGGCATAGCTGTAGGCATATTTTCTTACGTTAAAAAAAAAAAAAACTGTACCCTCCAATGCAGTCATTGTTGGACATATATATTTTGCCCATAATAAAGCCTACTGAACTGCCCAATAATGGTGCTATCCAAAGTGTCCTAATAACCATGCCTGCCACTATGTCCCCATAACAGTGCCCACCATGTTGCCCCAATTATAAAATCTGTCCCACTGCCTTACCCTATAAAAAGAGCCTTTAACAGGGCCTCTTAATACCTACACAAGAAGGCTTCAATTGACCGCCTTCACATTCCTGCCGCTAACCCCCTCCTCTTTGCGGCACTTTGCAATATAGTTGTAATATTTTTCCCTATTGGCACCTAGGCCTAACGATGCCAGTCAGGGGCATAGCTAAAAGCTCATGGGCCCTGGTACAAGAATTCAGCTTAGGCCCTCCCCAACACCACAAGAACCCTGCCCACGCCTATGCCCAGCCATCTTGCCCAATTGCCTCCATGGATGCCCACCCAGTATAATGCCCCCCACCGTATAATGCTCCCCGTAGCTGCCACCAATACAATATAATGCTCCCAGTTGCTGCCATCAATACAGTATAATGCTCCCCGTAGCTGCCCTCATACTGTATAATGCTCCCATAGCTTACCCACACAGTATAATGGCCCCACACAGTATAATGCCCCCCATAGCTGCCCCATACAGTATAATGCCCCCCATAGCTGCCCCATACAGTATAATGCACCTGTAAATGCCCCATACTGTCTAATGCCCCCATAGCAGCCCCACACAGTATAATGCCCCCCTTAGCTGGACACAAATACTGTTGGAACCGGGACCTCGGTGAGTCAGGGGGTCGCAACTCATAGTTTGTAATGTATTGTATAATGCAGTTTGTGCTTGCGGTGGAGAGAGGCCTGTAATTTAAAGCCCCCCCCCCCTCTCCTCTCTCCACCGCAAACACAGACAGTACAATACAACACACATACATTACGGGCCCCCTCTGCAGCTCACTTGGAGTCCTCCATGCTCTTCTACACTGGCTCTTCCACAGTGGCTGGAATGTCCATCACGTGACGTCACGGTCACAGTGTACCATATGACCGTGACGTTTAAAGGAGCCCTGCCCGTAACCAGGAAGTGCCGGCATCACGGCACATAAAGAATTAGCACCAGTGCGCTATGTGGTAATGGGAGCCCTGTGGGCCCCCAGGCTTAGGGGCCCAGTCGCAAGTGCGACCACTGTGACCCCTATAGCTACGCCACTGATGCCAGTGATGATTACTACATTTAATAGACAAGTCATTTACAAGTGACTTTTTCAAGCAACATAAATACTACATGAATGCTGTCAAATGTAATGGGATACTCTCACTACACCTTTAAATGGGTTGTCCATTCACAATGGAGCTGAGCTGCAATACCAGATACAACCCATAGACAGGTGTGGTGCTTTTTCTGAAAGAAGGCAACCATGTTTTTCTAATCCTGTACAACCCTTTTAAAGCTGGTGGGCCCTGGTGCTAAACTTGGACTCATTACCTAATCTCAGATGACTTTACCTGCCACCATGTGTAACATGTGATTTATATATACAGTGGGTTTGTTTTATAATGTTAAGCACTTAGTTTAATATATCATTACACCTTTCTCTTAGATCAACTCTTCTCTTATGTGTCTAGAGGGCTCTCTGGCAAAGGCAATGTAGTGCAACCTCTGTACTCTTTATTGCTACCTTACTAGTACAACTTAATTTGGGTTAATGCGTTTTAATGAAACTGATTGAAGCCCTGTATGGTGATAAAATGCAGCCCACTAAGAACCCTAATAACAATAATTCATTACATAATGTTCATACATTCAGTGTGAAATGTTGGAATATATGAAATGTGACTTTCCATTACGTATTCCAGTACACTGCAGTTTTTTTCTAGCAAAAAACAATGTCTTTATGTATGTTAAGGCTGGGTTCACACTGAGTTTTTTGCAGGCAAAAAATCTGCCTCAAAATTCAGTTTGGAAGTTTGAGGCAGATTTTCCTCTGCCTGCACGACGATTTTTGTGCCGTTTTTCGTCCGCGGCCATTGAGCGCCGCGGGCATAAAACGCCGTGAAATACGCTTTCTCTGCCTCCCAGTGATGTCAATGTTTTTTTTAAATATATTTTTTAAATATTTTATTATTATACTTTTCACCGACTTACTGATCTGTACTAGGTTTAGAAACAGCAGAGTTTCACTTATACTTACCTACTCTTCAGGGTAATGTGCCCGGCTGGCACAATCACCCCAGGTGAGAGCATACTAAGTGGATCGCCTCTGTACTCCAGTCCTTTGCACACACTATTTCACTATAGAACGCCGTGTTCTTTATGTTTTCTAGTTTCTTGATAGTCACAGAATGTCATAAATGTGTGAAAAATGCTTATATCGAAAACTGGTGTCACCCGATTTCCCCCCCCCCCCCCCCCAAGCAGCATGGTGCAGTGGCAGATTCCAGGCAGGGACTAGTGTGGAGAGGCTCTCTCCACTAGTTCCAGGTCTCACCATTCTGTTGGAATTAAGGGAACAGTTGGGCAGCGCCTGCTTGGCTGTTTCCGTAACTTCCACTGATCAGAATGGCGGCCCTCTCTTTACTAGAACCCGCCTGGAATCTGCTGCCAATGGCCGCCGCATCAGGCGAAGAAGGGGTTGAGTGAACCACTTTCTCGATTTAAAGGTGCTATTCATATTGCTGGGACCTGCATCTATCAGGCATTTATGGCTTATCTTGTGGATATGCCATGAACGTCAAAGTTGGGAAGACCCCTTTAAGCCTTCGTTCACATCTGCGCTAGGGCTCCGTTCTGACTTTCCGTCGGAAGGGAGCCCTGACGGACACAAATGGAAACCATAGGTTTCCGTTTCCATCACCATTGACTTCCGTGGTTTCGGATCCGGTGCCAATGGTTTCCGTTTGTCTCCGTTGTGCAAGGGTTCCATTGTTTTGAGAGGATCAATTATCCGGTGCCAATGGTTTACGTTTGTTTCCGTTGTGCAAGGGTTCCGTCGTTTTGACGGAATCAATAGCGTAAGCGACTATGCATATTTGACGCTGCGGAGAGCAGAGGGAGTACATAAAATATTGACTGTTCTCTTTACCGCGTCCCTGATTCCCCCGGCTGATCACTCTGCTGCATTAGATAATGTCTCATCCCATGTGACGCTACAGCAGTCACAAGGGACAAAACGTCATCCCAAGAGGCCGTTTAAACACAGACCTTCCCGGGAGCAGGAATGTGTCTCTCTAGAAGCATCGGGGAGGTGAGTATAGTCTAGTTGTGATTTTTGCTGTGGAAATTCAGCTATTCCACTGCAAAAAAACGCAACCAAAAAATCTCCTCGTTCACTTCGTGCTGTGCGTAGGAGAAAAGAGGGAGCGGCAGAAAACAGATCACATCCGAGTGACGACCGTGTTTTAAAAAGCCCCATAGACTGCGGCCGTAAGAACTTTTTGAGGTACCGGGCCGTCAAAAAATCGGCTGTGTGAATATCCCCATTTGGGGGTCTATTGTTTTTACTGCTGTGTGAATAGGGCCTAACCCTTCCAATAGTTGTTGTTTATTATTATTATTATTAATAATATTATATTTATGTTAAGATGACTATTTTGCTTATGAATGATAAACTTTTTTCTAATGATTTGAATAGAGACAATTGGGCTCCCTGGAAGCCTGAGCTAATACCAAAGTTAAATTTATGGCCTACTTCCTCTTCTTCAAAAAACATAGTTTGATTAACTCTGTTACAAAAATACAGAACTTTCAATTACTTATATAGAACTACCATCCCGAGCCCCCTTCCCTCCTCACGTCCCCATTGTTATTTCTTCTTATTGTTTTTTTGTTTTCTATTATGTGCTCAGCGGCCACATACACCTCTCACAACATCCTACATAAATTTACCAGAACACCAATCCACTTAAACATTTATCTGTGATATTTCACTATAATTAATCTAATACCTTCAAGAGAGAACTCTAAAAATGGAGATGCCCGCTGACGATGACCAAACTTTAACTTTTGCCTCCTGATGCTTCTCCAAGTTGGTTTTAAATCCTTAGAGACTCTGTCACCACATTATAAGTGCCCTATCTCCTACATAAGGAGATGGGCGCTGTAATGTAGGTGACAGTAATGCTTTTTATTTAGAAAAACTATCTATTTTAAACCACTTTATGAGCGATTTTAGATTTATGCTAATGAGTTTCTTAATGCCCAAGTGGGCGTGTTTTTACTTTAGACCAAGTGGGCGTTGTACAGAGGAGTGTATGACGCTGACCAATCAGCGTCATGCACTTCTCTCCATTCATTTACACTGCACTAGCGATATAGTTATATCGTTATGTGCAGCTACATACACAAACTCTAACATTACTGCAGTGTCCTGATAATGAATATACATCATTACCAGCCTGGACAAGATGTTTATTCAGAATCCTGACACGTCTATAGTGTCTTTGTGACATTTACAGCAAGGCAAACGTAATCTCGCGAGATTACGATGTAACCTGTCATTTCAAACGAGATTACGCTTGCCTTGCTGGAATCTCACAGAAAAGATTCAGAAGTGTCAGGATTCTGAATACACATCACGTCCTGGCTGGTAGTGATGTATATTCATTATCAGGACACTGCAGTAATGTTAGTGCTTGTGTATGTGGCTGCACATAGCGATATAACTATATCGCTAGTGCAGTGTAAATGAATGGGGAGAAGTGCATGGCGCTGATTGGTCACTGATTGGTCAGCGTCATACACTCCTCTGTACAACGCCCACTTGGGCATTAAGAAACTCATTAACATAAAGCTAGAAATCTCTCATAAAGTGGTTTAAAATAGATAGTTTTTCTAAATAAAAAGCATTACTGTCACCTACATTACCAGCGCCCATCTCCTTATATAGGAGATAGGGCACTTATAATGTGGTGACAGAGACTCTTTAACCACTACTCCTAAGAGAAATGTATCTACTTTGTACTATGATACTGATAACTTATGTATACAAAATATAATGCCACTACTATTTTTTAAATTTTCTCATTTATTTGTATTGGAAAAAAACAATAAAAACTATTTTGAAAAAATAAAATGATTTGAATATTTTGTATTTTCTAGGAATCTCCATTTGATCCTGAGTCCTTTAAATATACCATTGTATGTGAGAAGCCAAATAACAATCTCAGCAAATTTAAAGGTTATATGTGAGTATTTGAAGTGATATATCTTTGTTTAAATGTTAAGCAAGTATTCATTTCTATTGTTCATGGAGAATCTTAGTTATGAGGAAAGATTAAAATAATTACATATTTTTAGTCTTGAAAAGAGACAACTAAGGGCGGACATGATTTTAATGGCCCATACAAGAAATATAGTGAAAACCTGTCCCATGCAAAACACCCTAAAAAAATAAGGGGGTACTCCCTCTGTCTGGAGAAAAAAACTTTCAATCTACAGAGACGACAAGTCTTTTTACCGTGAGAACTGTGAATCTGTGGAATAGCCGACCGCAGGAGATGGTCACAGCAAGAACAGTAGATGGGTTAAAAAAAAAGTTAGATAGTTTCTAAAAAAAAATATTCGTGCCTACGTCAATGTATAGAATTCTTGTTTGAATGTTGATCAAGTCAGATTGCCATTTGGAATCAGGGGGGGGGGGTTCCTATTTAGGGCAGATTGGTTCATGCCTTCCTCTGGATCGATAGGGTAAAACAAAGTTCTTTAGTTTACCCACATCCATTCCCTTTCTCCCATCCCTTGATTGAACTTAATCAACATGGATGTAGCCGTCTTTATCTTGACTCTGATCATTTATTGCAGCGTGATATCACACAACAAAAGTAATTGAAAAAGTCAAGTTAAAGGATCTTGTCACTGCGTATTTAATGCGTAAAAAGTCAAGCTAAAGACTGCTACATCTGTATGTGTTTTTTTTTAACCGTACTAACTATATATCTATGTATGTAACTCCGTTTCCTTCAAATTCAAGTGTCTGAAATCTAACAATCTGCAAAATGCAAAGCTTCAATCTATGATGTTTTTTTTTTCCTTTTTTTTACACTTAGCAATAAAATAGGCAAATTAAGAATCTGCAATACATTTCTCATTGTTCCAAGCTCTAAGATTATTTGTTTTTATGTTGCATCATTAATTGTACACGTGTATTGATGCTCATGTTCCTTATCTAGAAGACTGTATTTTCTTTATTCTTTTTCAATACTGTTCCAGGTAGTGATTGTTGATTTGCTTTTTCACTAGTGCTACACTCAATGAGAGCAATAAAATATTACAATAATGCTTAATCTATCAGTCTGCTTTAAAAGCAAAACACAACAAAAAAACAATCAAAGCCATTAGGCTAGTGACAGAGACTTAACAGTCGCATGGATCTATAGCAAAAATTTGTAACAGTGTTCCCCCCTCAGTAATGACTCAAAAGTACATACGTAGATAAAAACATACACACAAACTATGTATATACAGACCATAAAACAGACAGGCAGTCTGCAAACATATACGGCCATACACTCTCTCAGATCATTGTGATAGGAATGCAGAGCCTAAAGGAAGGAGACCATTTCAAGGAGCACTTTCCTTTGCCAGTCTTGCATTTGGGCTCTGTTTCGGAATAGTGCTAGTTTGTTATCACACAGTGTATGGTGCCCACTGTAGACTACAACAAAATGGAAACCCATTCTCACGATCTAAAAATATAGTATAATGTATCTGTTTTCTAAGCACTGACCCCAAATATTTTGCCAGGTGACCGTGCCAGATATTCACACTTTTAGGGTATCATTCATCAAGTAGCAGTAGGTCTGGTGATATGTATGTACTGGTATGCTACACCAGCACTTGTGGCCTTGACTGCGCTGGAATGGGAAAATGACAACTGGGTCAATGCCTTAGATTGTGGATTGCTTGGTGGTATCTTATTTTATCATATTAATTACATTTGGTGGGAGCAATGTTGGTCGAGATGATCAAAATACATTGTGTATCTCTACTAATATTCCAAAACCAGGCATTTCTAGTTTGTTCACACTACTAAAATGTGCCTCTTTAGAGATATGTTATTATTGTTTGATAGTTAGGTGCAGAAGTATTTGGAAAGTGACACAATCTTCATGATTTGGGCTCTGAATGCCACCACATTGGATTTGAAATGAAACAACTGAGATGCAATTGAAGTGGAGACTTTCAGGTTTAATTCAAGGAGTTGAACAAAAAATATCTTGTGAAACGTTTAGGAATTGCAACCATTTTTCTACACAGCCGCCTCATTTCCGGGGCTCAAAAGTAATTGGAGAAATTAACATTACCATAAATAAAATGTATTTTTTTAATACTTTGTTGAGAATCCTTTGCAAGCAATGACTGCCTGAAGTCTGGAACACATGGACATCGCCAAACACCTTTGTGATGCTTTGCCAGGCCTTTACTGTATCTGTCTTCAGTTGTTGCTTGTTTGTGGGTCTTTCTACCTTATAAGTTTTGTCTTAAGCAAGTGAAATGCAGCTCGATCGGGTTGAGATCTGGTGGTTGCCATTGCAGAATATTCCACCACTTTGCCTTAAAAAAAAAAAACTCCTGGGTTGCTTTCGCAGTATGTTTTGTGTCATTGTCCATCTGTACTGTGAAGCGACATCCAATCAACCTTGCCGCATTTGGTTGAATCTGAGCAGAAAGTATATCCCTGAACTATTCAGAATTCATCCGGCTTCTGTCTTCAGTCACATCATCAATAAACACCAGTGACCCAGTGCCTTTGGCAGCCATGCATGCCCATGCCATCACACTGCCTCCACCATGTTATACAGAGGATGTGGTGGCTTTGGATCATGAGCCGTTCCAAGCCTTCTCCATACTTTCTTCCTCCCATCATTCTGGTACAGGTTGATCTTCGTTTCATGCTGTTCCAGAACTGGGCGGCTTCTTTACATGTTGTTTGTCAAAAATCTAATCTGGCCTTTCTATTTTTAAGGCTGATTTTAATGGTTTGCACCTTGTGGTGAACCCTCTGTATTTGCTCTCATGAAGTCTTCTCTTCATGGTAGACTTAGATACTGATCCACCTACTTCCAGGAGATTGTTCTTCACCATGGAAAGCCACTGTTGTCTTCCGTGGACGTCCAGGCTTTTTGGAGTTCACGAGATCACCAGTGCGCTCTTTTCTTTCAAGGATGTACCAAAAAGTTGATTTGGCCACCCCTAACATTTGTGCTATCTCTCTGATGGATGTCTTCATTTTTTTTCAGCCTTGCGATGGTCTGTTTCACTTGCATTGAGAGCTTCTTTGATCTCATGTTTTTGGTTCACAGCAACAGCTTCCAATTGCGAATGCTACACCTGGAATCAACTCCAGACCTTTTACCTGCTTAATTGATGATAGATTAATGGGGGAATAGACCATGCAGCCCATTAAATAGCTTTTGAGATAATTGTCCAATTACCTTTGGTCCCTTGAAAAAGAGGTCGCTACATATTAAAGAGCTGTAATTCCTAAACCCTTCCACAAATTACGATGTGAATACCCTCAAATTAAAACTGAGAGTCTGCACTTTAACTTGTGTCACTGTCCAAATAATTCTGGACCTAACTGTATGTTACTTATGTCTTTTTATTTGCAGGGATCTGAATAACGGGCAACGCACCGGATTTGGCACAGAAAGTCTACTTCTACGAGGATGTACAGTCCGAAACACAGAGGAAGCCATTGGTGTTGTGGTCTATGCAGGTGATTAAACGTTATCAGTATTTTTTAGTCATTTGTTGTTAATATTTAATTTTAGGTTGCCACAAAAATCTTATTAGCACATTAGGCTACAAAGTTTGCAAAAAATGTTATTAACATAATGAATTCTTCCACTAGGATGGCAAAAAAAAAAAATCTGCAAAAGAAAGAATGCACTTTTATTACATTTCCTGCACCTTGACCTTGCAAATACATTTATCTACTATTGTGAAATTAAGGGTGAAGCAAGTAATTGACTAACATTTAGCATTTCCCACCCTTCTTGTAGGCAAACACTTCCTCATGTCCTTTTTTTTTTACATTTATTTTTATTACATTGTTGTGCCAGACAGACATATTAGAATTCGGCATGTACTGCCCATTATAAATGTAACTCATTGGTTGCACATTGGATTTATTAAAGGCTTCTCCATCCAAGACTAATTTTATATATGCTCTGTTGATATGTGCTTGTACCTGTGGATAGGTGCGTCTGATAACTTGCTTTCTAGAAGACAAAGTCACAGTTTATCTGTATAATATCTAGACGTCTTTCCTTCCATTTGTAATTAGAACATTTGCCGTAATTTGTGTACAAAAAAGTGTATGGGATCTGTGCTTATGTTTAACTTATTGAATCTTAATACTACTTTTGAGTATCAGACAGGACAGGTTAATTTTATGAATTTGTACAATGCCAGGGCTGAATCTGGGGTGACATCCACTAAACACCCACCTGCGGTCCTAATAGGAAGGTCAAAGTTGAGTCCTGCCACCAAATGCCATTCTATCACTCTCTGTTTCTTAGGCATCAAGGTTGCTGGAAAGTGTGTTATGTTTGATCCCTGGGAGGGGCATATATAGCAACAAAAAAAAAATCCAGCCCCCTCCAGAGCACTTTGGGGCATAGTTTAGTCAGTATCCTTTAGTTAACCTTTATTAGGGCATCTGTAAAATACTGTAATCCAGCTTGGCAAGCAAAGTTTCCTTCAAGAGTATCAAAAAGTTCACCAGAACAGACTATACTTTAAAGAGGACCTGCTGTCACCTCTCCTAAAATGTCTGTTTTAGCAAATAATTGTATTCCCCATGAAATGACAATCCTGAAGCATATTTTTCTTAGAACACTAAATTGTGCCGTTCCTCTGTTATTCCTCCAAAAAATGTATAAATAAATTGACCATTGGGTGTTACCAGTAGGTGGTGTGTTCCTACAAAGACAGACACTGTCCAATCCATGCTGACAGAGTGAGACTGTGCAGAGACACACCCCTTCACACGCTTTTGACCAGGGGAACGGTAACACAGTTGTTAATTTTATTTATAAACTTTAAGGAGTTACAACAGAACGACGGCACAATACTGAGTTCTACGCAAATATGTTCCAGAATTGTTATTTGATGGGAAATATAAGTACTTACCAAAATAGACAAGTCGGGAGAGGTGACAGGCCCCCTTTAACACATGAGTGAGACAAGCTGTTTTGGTCCCCTAGACTGTGGTTTCTTAATTCGCCCCCCCCCCCCTCCCGGTTCTTGAATTTCAGCATGATAGTTGTCGGATGGACGATCATTAATTTCATTGTAGCACCCTTCCTCACCAATTCCGGTGTTCTTATTTATATAGGGAGACACTGCCTGGTAAAAATGTAAAGGCAGAACAATGTTTTTTTTTTGTTTTTTTTAAATGCATTTAATTACGCCTCCCCTCAATGACTCTTTGGCCATTTAACATATTACTTTGTTTTTCTTGTTTCGTTTTCCAGTTCAGGTAGACCATCTTTATTATTTTAGCACAGACATCCAAGATGTAGACTCAAAAGTCCCAATTTCTTTTTGCAGGTTAAATTTAGCTTTGGCTTTTATTACGGCACCACAGTGTCTTGAGATGTGATATGAACAGATAAGTGCAATAAATTCAGTCTTTTCCTTACAAGCCACATTCCCATTTTCAACACACGTTCATTTTCTAATGGGTGTTTTATTTTGTTCTCTTGAATTCAGGTCTACTCAGTGGCTGAAATCATTAGTTCATGATACCCCCCATCAGTGTCCATAGTACTTATTCCTGCTGTAGGCAAGCAGCTAAATGTATTTCTAGTGCCAAGTGAAAATGGTTCATGACTGAAATTAGAGTTAGATAAATTAAACTGGCTATGCCTTGCTGAGATCAAGCAGAGGGCAGCGCATATGCAGTAATGATCACATTTAGTCACCTGATAAAGCACTGCAGCAAAGTCCAGCTGCTTGCTTCAACACTTAAGACTCTGGAGGTCACATATTTTTCTAGCTCGCTTACTAATAACCTATTAATGCAAAAACCAATTATAAGTATAAAAAAGTTACCTTTTTTAAAATTAAATTTTTATCTGCGTTTCAAAAATGTAATTTTGTCTCAAGCTTTTCTTATTTAATAAACTAATGATGATTGTACATGTACGAGAGGCGTGCAAGCAATTTTCTTAAAGCTGCTCATATAGAATGAAGAAGTACTGTTTGAACACTGGAGAAGCATTGTGAAGAGTCACCCGAGGCAGGGGAGACCGTTACAACCAAATTGCCTGTCTCTCCTGCCTGCTACTTGTCCCAGGCCTGCTCAAATAGTCATACTACTCATTCTATTTAGTCACTGGGTTTCTTCCCCATTCCTGAAGTGCCAGGCAGGGGGCCTTAAAGGGGTTGTCCCACAAAACACATGTATATGTGTGATCGCTGGGGGTCCGACCGCTGGGACCCCCAGCGATAAGGAGAATGGGGAAATGAAAGTCCCCCGTAGTGCTCCATCAGAAGCTTGGGAGTTCCGGGGCTTGTGTCCGGCTTGTGTGTCCACTAGCTTCATAGAAATTAGACTTTTGGTTCCCTGTTCTCCTTACCGTAGTGGGTCCCAGCAGTCGGATCCCCAGCGATCGCACATGTATCCCCTATCCTGTGGATAGGGGATACATGTGTTTTGTGTGTCAACCCCTTTGAGAAGTGTCCCCCTACCTCACATTACTCTTGCCTATTTCTACAGAGACCGGCTACAAGGAGGTATGTAATGTGACTTGTCTTTGATGAATTGCTAAGGGGCTAACTGAAGGGTGGCATATATGTGGCTACTTATTTCCCAGCTTGCTAGTCGGTACTTAGTAGGTGCGTTCTAGTGTTGTTAGAGAATTTGTGAGTTGTCCTTTTTTAATGGACTCCATTCTGGTGACCGGTTCAATTTCAAGACTGTATGAGACAGCGATCATCTAGCATTGTGTTTGGTGATTGATTTGAACATCTATCATGATGACAAGTGAGGTCAAATTGATATTTTTATTAATGTCATGAGTCATAATTCTGTATACAAAGTTTTAGATGCGCAAGGTTTTAATCACGGGGACAAATCAGACTAATGAATGTTGTGCTTCCAGCTTGTCACATGTGTTATCTTTACTCTAACTGGCAACTATTAATTGTTTAGAAGTATCTACCTTAACCCCTTAATACCGAAGTTATTTTAAACCTTAAGGACCGAGCAATTTTGTAAGTTTTTGCATCGTTCATTGAGCTATAACTTTTTAATTTTTCCGTCGACATAGCTGTCAACCGAAAAACTGACATTTGACCATTCTTTTTTGCATCTTAAATTTACGCAGTTTACCGTGTGGTATAAATAAGATAATAAATTTATTTAGCGGGTCATTACGATTGCGGTTATACCACATTTATATAGGTTTTTTTTTATGTTTAACTACTTTTACACAGTCAAAACTAATTTTTTTCAAAATTATTTGTTTTTGTGTCTCCATATTTGAGGAGCCATAACTTATTTTTCTGCCGATGCAGCTGTATGAGGGCTGTTTTTTTTGCCTGACGACTTGTTGTTTTTATTGGTACCATTTTGGAGTACATGCGGCTTTTTGATTGCTTTTTATCAAATCTTTTCGAAGGCGGGATGAACATAAAATAGCAATTCTGGCATTGTTTTTTGTTTTAATTTTTTTACGGCGTTCAACTTGCAGGTTAAATAATGTAAGTGTTTTATAGTTGGGGTCGTTATGGACACAGTGATAACAAATATGTGTAATTTTTCCATAATGAAGTATTTTGTAATTGGAAAAAAGTGGGTTTTTAATTTTATTTTTTTTATTTGGGACTTTTCATTTATTTATTTAAAACTTTATTAAACCTTTTTAACTTTTTTGTTTTTTTTTGTTTAATCCTACTAGGGGACTTTACTTTACTGTGCGATCTTTTGATTGCTTTTATAATACACTGCAATACTCCTGTATTGCATTGTATTATTGCCTGTCAGTGCAAAACTGACAGGCATCTGTTAGGCCATGCCTCTGGCATGGCTTAACATGCAATCACTAGAGGCAAACCTGGGGGGCTTTGTTAGGCCCCGGATGCCATAGAAACCATTGACACCTTGATGCGGGAAAAGGTGGCGCTTCAGAAGAACTACCCCAAATGCCTGCCGTAAAAAGGCTATACGGCGGCCGTTAAGGGGTTAATAGTTTTTTTTTTTTTAAGGTTTTAACTGTATCTACTCAACATCAAATTTGACCTGCCTTTTTTGAGAAACAGCACCACTATTGTCCATGGGCTGTGACTGCTAATGCAGTTGAGTTTCATTCCGTTGAATGGGGCTGAACTGCAGGTGAGCTGCAATACCAAACACAACCCATGTGCAAGTGGGTTATCTGCTATTTAAAAAACAAACAAACAGATCATTGTTTTCCAAACTTATACAACTTCTTTAATCACTAGGAGCCTCTACAACCATTTCTGTGACAGTTTTTGCCTGTATTTGCAAAAAATAATAGGCGACTAGCAGTACCCATAGTATGCAATAAAGGATTTGCTATCAAACTTTTCCACAGTCTAGATATTTAGGCTAGATTCACACATGCTGTTTTGGTGCAGTTTTTAGATGCAGTCACGAGTGGATACAAAAAGATAAGTATAAGGAAAAAAATTATAATTTTCTTTTACTTTGTATCCACTTCTGGCTTCCTGCTTAAAAAAAAACTGCATCAAAAACTGCTTTATAATGGAATATGTGCATCCACCCTTATAGCACAGATTGGCTATTTTTGTTCAGATTAAGTAAACCGCAGAGAGATGTTTTTCAGATGATTCTTATAGAACATATATTTTTTTTAATTCTGAAATATGAATTGAATGTACAATCAGTTAAAACATAATTTTCATCAGTCTTATGTCCATGACGGTTATGTTATAATTAGGTCTGTAATCTAGATTGTAGTCACTTGAAAAAAAGAAAAGTATCTTTCTTCAATATAAAAAAACTGGGCTTTCAGGATGACATGCAAATTTTGCCATAAAAGTTGCTCTATTGGGTCAAAATGGTTAATTAAAACACTTGATTTGTCTTGATTGCTAAGAAACAGCAGGCGGCTTCATGCTGAGACAGCTGTGTAAAATGCATTCATATATAAAGATATTTATTTATGTATCTTTTCCCCCCCAAGGGCATGAAACCAAGGCAATGCTGAACAATAGTGGTCCACGATACAAGCGCAGCAAACTGGAAAGACGAATGAATATAAATGTGTTCTTCTGTGTTGGCATCCTCGTCGTCATGTGCCTCATTGGAGCTATAGGTTAATATTTTTATTTTGATTTATATTTACGCTGTATTTGAGATTACCTATTCACCTTCTAATTATTTTTGAAGGATTCTTTAGAAATTCCTTGATTTAAAAAAAAGAAATCAACCCTTGGGCTGATTATGGCGTCCGTACAAGGTCTTAACAAAGAGGAACTATTAAATAAAATCGCACTGCTATACACCTTCAAATTCCAGTCTCCGGGAAAGATAAAATAAGCTTCCTTACAAACCGGTCGCCGTGTGTCCAATGTGATGGCTCTTGGCTCTGCTGAAGAGGGCAGGATCGTGTATGGAGAATTATCTTCTAGCCCCAGATGGAACTTTGGGTGGCACTTATGTAACGTAAAGGGGCATGTTCCAGTCACCAGTTTCTACTAAAGTTTCTAGATATATATTGCTGCTGGCCAAATGTTCGTTCATCAGACAGCTATGTTCCCAATAAACATACCCATTCAGCTTCATCCACCGCGTATATTGTTTCAATAAGGGAGAGTGAGATAGTATCCAGTGACCTCTGGGGCTATCTGACTCCCGGGGAAAAAAATAGGATCTGATGGGTCAAAATCCAATCTGACTGACCTTGGTTTGCAAGAGGGATGGGACCGCTGGTTAGATAATTTTTGAAAAACTGCAACTTTTGCCAACAATTATTTAATATGTGTGGCTGTCTAAAAGTATTCAGTTAGAAGGTTTCCTTGCAGGCAGAATATATATAAAAAGTTGGTTTTGGGCACCATATGAATTCCACTTACAGTATTGGATACCTCAGCCATTCTTCTTTAATAGTTAGAAATTGTAGGAAGTACAACATGTAGATATTCTTCTCAAACAATGTTCTTCTCATCCACTTGTACACCCATGATACAATTACATTATATTTTTTTAGCGCCTCAACTGCGTCTAGAAATATTGAGGTTTTTGAGATTTATAAAGTTAAAGAAAACATTTCTGATCTCTCTAGGTTAAGTCTTCTTCATATTTCCCTTATTTTCACCCGGACACCTACTGTCAGTCATGTGTTGTAATTGCTGTACAGTACAATTGGTTTGTGGAATGTCATAATGGCAAGTCTTAGGCCCCATGCTCATGACCGTGCCCGTAATCACGGGCCGCAATTGCGGGCACGACCGGCTGCCAACGGCTGTGGACAACCGCCCGCATTCTCGGCCCGTGCTCCCATACAAATTATGGGAGCACGGCCCGTAAAACCCAAGAGATAGGACATGTCCTAACTTTTGCGGCACACTTCTACGGCCTGTACACTTTCCCGTAAATAAATGGGAAGGTGTCCATGGACAATAGAAGTGAATGGGTGCATAATTGCGGATTATCGTGTGCAAGGGTCCTTAGGCATGCTATAATAGATGTCTATATTCTGCTGACACGGCAGAGGACTGGCTTCAAATTTGAAATCCATCATCCTAGCCCTTCAGAGTTTGTATAAGATCACTCACCCTTGTAAAATAAGTGATTTTTTAATAATGCGATTACTTATTCAACTACTGAGATGATTATTAAATTGGCTGTAAAGATTTAGCTTCACGTTAAACTCAGTCTATTAGATTAGATTTTTAATCGAGAAGTATCTTACAAGTCTTTGATGTATGAGTTAAAGAGACTCTACTGAGGTCTACCTGTATGAGGTTTAAAGTTTAAATAAAAAAATAGAGTCTGGTCTTTTTCCTATAAACAGTGCTACTCTTGTCCATAGATTTGTCTGGTATTGAATGTCATACACTTACTTGCTGTATATGGGGATGAGCTGCAATAACTAACACAGCCCAAAAGCAAAAGTTGCGCTTCTACTTAAAAAGAAAAACAATTCTATTTTCTATTTTATTACATTCCTTTAACATATTTATTTTATCCCCAGCCCACATAACAATGCATCATCATAACGCTGTTTGTGGAAACTTGCTTATATATGATTGTTTGTTTTTTTCAGGCCATGGCCTTTGGTATAGCAAGTTTGAAATACATCCTTTATTTGATGTTCCAAATCCTGACGGAAGTTATACTGTGCCGGCACTTGCTGGCTTTTATATGTTCCTTACTATGATTATCCTGCTACAGGTAGGTAGATTTGTTTAACATCTAAAGCAGTTGAGCTCTTTTTAGGCTATGCTTATTTCTTTCATGACCCACCTGCTTTTTGAGGGTAAACTTTAAAGGGATTAAACCCCTTTATTGGTCACTCTTTTCGATTCTCATACACAATATGTTGCATTTTATTGAAGGTAACCTATATAAACCATCTTTTCTTGCAGATCTTAATTCCAATTTCTCTATATGTATCAATTGAACTAGTGAAACTCGGCCAAATCTACTTCATACATAATGACATTGACCTATATGATGAAGAAATTGACTTATCCATGCAGTGTCGAGCATTAAACATTACTGAGGATCTCGGGCAAATCCAGTATATCTTCTCAGACAAAACTGGTACTTTGACAGAAAATAAAATGGTCTTCCGCAGATGCACAATTGTAGGGAATGAATTCTCCCATCAGGAAAATGGTAAGTTATATCTATTATGCAAAATAAACCTATAGCTAGCAGGGGGGTAGTGGGGCCCAGGGCCGGCTCCCCAGTGGTGGCATGTTCCGGTTTCAACCGTATCTGCGTCTTCAGGATGCAGATATAGTTGAATCCAATGCTGGAGCATAGAGCCTTCCGCTCCCTGCTTCAGCATTCACTGTGTAACGCTGGCCATAAATGGCTCAGTGCAGACAGATGCGATGCAGTGACATCATCGCGGCTGTCTGTGCTGAGCCACACACTGCACAGACCAGAGGAGCAGAGGGATCTCCTCCACTCGTCGAGGGAACAGGGTTAGGTAAATATTTTTTTTTTAAGAGTCACTATGGGGGCATCATATTGCATGGGAGCAGCTATGCGTGAATTATATTGTATGGGGGCAGGTGTGGGGTCATTATACTGGTTGTGGGGGAATTATACTGGCTGTGGGGGGCAGCTATGCGGGCATTATACTGGCTGGGGGGCATTATATTGTGGGGGCCACTATAGGGGCATTATACTGGTTGGGGGCAATATGGTGCATTATACTGTGTGTGTGGAGGCACTATAGGGTTATTATACTGCGTGAGAAGGCATTATAGGGGCATTATACTGTGTGGGGAGGCACTACACTGTGAATGGAAGTTACGTAAACCACGTAGCTCGCTATGCTACGCCGTTTCCGTAACACCCATTCACTTCTGTTGAAGTTTACAGTAACCGAGTAGCACAGAAAACTACACTGTTTACGTAAGGCTGACTCTGACGGATTCGCCTCTGCAGTTGTAAACATGGGACGCCCACTGGGTTAGGGACCACAGGTATCCCCCCCCCCCCACCCACGTGCTAAACAGACCAACAGTACATGTTTCCAGGCTGGCATTTGGTTAGGTCACCGGTATCGTGAGCGGTTCTCCAGTTCAGTTTCATGTCAGAAGAGTACATCTTTAGGAGTCTGGGAACTAGAGCCCATACTGATGGCCTAAATAAACACTCAATATATGGCAGGAGCCCTTTGGCTCTCATTAAGTCTGACGTCAGCATTTTCATAATTTAGAAAGGCTAAGCTAGTAGCTTCAAGGCAAAACATGGGCTTCTGGAACTTAGAGAGCCAGTGTCTCTTCACTTGTGGTATTGGAGAGGAGTGATATGGGTGATTACTACTGCATGTTGCTACTAATATAATAGAGTAGTATAGCAGCAGCACCTAACTTCGTATAGCCAGCCAGGTTAAACCGAAAAGTAACAAAAGACCCTTTTTACCTTCCTTTTGCAATATTAAAGTATGTTTATTGTATTTTTTTATGTGAATACATGACAATTTGTTACATATCTTATTCGAGGAAAGTAGCATATTTTTCCAGCAGCCTGTAGTTCCAATTTCCCTTCCTGTAGACTCTCTGTGAATGTCTCCAAACCTGCTCCTTCAGAAACACTCAAAAAATACATTTAGAGTTATGTAATAAATAAAGAAACTGCAGGTGCATGTACCTCCTCCCCTCTTCTGTGTCTGTGAGACTGCATGACATGAGAGGAACAAGGAAACAGAGGATGAGTCTATCAACATCAACTCCGCAAGCATGGGGAGAGAAAATATTCACCAAGTTTCTGGCCGTTATAAATCTACTACACTGATTATACAGGACATATAGGGATATTTAAAGAGGCTCTGTCACCAGATTTTGCAACCCCTATCTGCTATTGCTGCAGATCGGCGCTGCAATGTAGATTACAGTAACGTTTTTATTTTTAAAAAACGAGCATTTTTGGCCAAGTTATGACCATTTTCGTATTTATGCAAATGAGGCTTGCAAAAGTACAACTGGGCGTGTTGAAAAGTAAAAGTACAACTGGGCGTATATTATGTGCGTACATCGGGGCGTTTTTAATACTTTTACTAGCTGGGCGTTCTGACGAGAAGTATCATCCACTTCTCTTCACAACGCCCAGCTTCTGGCAGTGCAGACACAGCCGTGTTCTCCAGAGATCACGCTGTGTCGTCACTCACAGGTCCTGCATCGTGTCAGACGAGCGAGGACACATCGACACCAGAGGCTACAGATGATTCTGCAGCAGCATCGGCGTTTGCAGGTAAGTCGATGTTGCTACTTACCTGCAAATGCTGATGCTGCTGCAGAATCAACTGTAGCCTCTGGTGCCGACACGATGCAGGACCTGTGAGTGACGTCACAGATCTGCACTGCCAGAAGCTGGGCGTTCTGAAGAGAAGTGGATGATACTTCTCATCAGAAAGCCCAGCTAGTAAAAGTAGTAAACACGCCCCGATGTACGCACATAATACACGCCCAGTTGGACTTTTACTTTTCAACACGCCCAGTTGTACTTTTGCAAGCCTCATTTGCATAAATACGAAAATGGTCATAACTTGGCCAAAAATGCTCGTTTTTTAAAAATAAAAACGTTACTGTAATCTACATTGCAGCGCCTATCTGCTGCAATAGCAGATAGGGGCTGCAAAATCTGGTGACAGAGCCTCTTTAAGCCCCTTTTACATGGGCCGATGATTGGGGGAACTAAACACTCCTTCCAGATTATCAGCCCCTGTAAATGGCCCCAGCGATCAGTTGACAAAAGGTGTAAATGCTAATTTGTTGTCTGATTGCATCTTTTATGGGGCAGTAAAAACCATTGTTGTCAGCAGCACATCTCCCCATGCAAACAGTGAATGTGCTGCCGAAATGATGCAAACTGTATGGGGATGAACGATGTCCTACATCCCGATGAAGTAAATGGAGCTAAACAAGCGCAGATTGACGTGCGATATATCGTCATTGGCACTCGTTTACCGGTGTTAAAGGACCCTTAGCTGTAAATTACTTTACACCATTATCTGTCCATCATACCTTTTCTTTCTTTGATCTAAAACTGACTGATTAAGGTGGCTACTGTAGATTTTCGGCTTGGTGTGTTTTTTTACTGAGTGATAAGTGGAAAATGTTTGGTTTTTTAATGCAATTTCATATGTAATACTTTTTTTTTTTTCTTTTGTTGCATTATTTTTATACTGTATCATTGTCTACGGTGTTCATCTTGTCCATTCGTTAGTGATCTAGTGGATTTTGCATCAGGCATATTGTTTTGGTTATCGTTTTCCGCTGGTACATAAGTATGCAAAATCTAAATAGTGTAACAGATGTTTTAAGTGTTTTTTTTATAATGGCTCTAACTCATTTTTTTGTTTTCATTCTGGTTTTTTTGTTACACGTCCCAGCCATACAGATAGGACAAGTTTACATTTACTGCCATAGGATTCATTAAGAAATTAATGTTAATTTTTTTATTTACAGCAAAACGTCTGGAAACTTACAATGAAGAAGATTCTGATGATGAAGATTTGACAAAACTCAGACACTTTCCAAGACATAGCAGAGCTGAGGAAAACCATTCCACCGTGAGGCATAAAGGCACCCGGGCTCTGAGGAGGTGCCAAAGTGCTCGACCAAATATCCAAGGGCACTTTAGAAAAAAATCTGAAGGACGTTTTGACATTTCCCAAGTGGCTTTTAGCAGTCCTATTGTAAGTCTTTTATAATTTGAATATATTTTAGAAGTTTTGGACGGCCAAAAAGGATTTAGACCATTTTCTGTTGACTTACTGTGTGTTTTTTTTGTGACACAAACAATCATTATATTTTTGCAAAAGCCGATCTACCATGTTGAATTTCTTCGGTTGTTGTGGCGTGCCATTCCTGGAAAGTTGTTCATGCCAAACAACAAATCATTCCATTCCATTACTAGAAGCTCAGACCAGGCCACAGATCAAGGCAGATCATTTTTTGATTGGACCTTATAACTTATGGCATCATTGTCCAGAACGAAAACCTTTTAGAAAACTGCTATCTGAAATTACTAATATATGGCTAGCCACATTTATATTTTGCCTTACATAGATGACCCAGAACTTGTCTATAGATTAATGTTCTATTCAGATTATTTTAATGTAAGTGAATGTTAACTTGTCTACCCTAATAACATTTTAATGCACAGCGTTGCTTAAATAACTAAACATTTATATTGTTACTGCTTCAGCTAAAATAATACAAAAGCTAGCCATACATAGGATTGATATGATGATGATTGGGTTCCATGGTGAGAATCCAATTCTATTTTTCACCAACACAAATTGTTCAGGAGTACAGATGGGGCACCTTGGTGATGCTCATACATGCCATCACCCTACTAAATCCTATGACAGTGCTTATCATAACTAAGGATCTCCCCATCTTGCTCTTGGAAGTGCTGACCAGGCTATCAAGCAAGCAATTCTGTCTTCAGAGACTGGTTTAGCCAATATGGTAGTCATATGATATGTTATTTTACAACAGAAGTTTGAGATTTTTTTTTTTTAAAGAACCCGAAGGTGGGTAACGCAAGTAGAACCAGTACAGTGCCCCCTTTCTGAAGCAAATCTCAGCAGTATAGACGACATCAAGGCTCCACCATAAACATGCAAGCTCGGATTGTCTAAGAGTTCATGTTTATGGGGGAACATTCAAGTTTATGTGAAGGAACCGAGCATGAACATATCATTCTCCCATACACATTAGACCTTTGAAAAACGTTGCAAAACTGGCTGACTTTGTTCTAATGTGTATGGGACAGCTTTACACCTCAAATCAATTCATTATTTTAATAAACTATTTCTTTAAATTAAAAGCTGTCCAAAATTGTACCATAAACCCATAGTGCATTTTATTGTGCATTAGTTGTGAAGTTCGCAGCCACAAAACTATCCCCCGAGATCCCCCCCCCCCATGTGTGAATCCAGCCTAAAGCAGAACAGAAAAGTTTTTAGAAAGAACAGTCTTGTCTTATGTAGCAATTTGCAAGGAACTCATGGTATCGGAGACCTTGCAGTCTTCTCAAGCATTCTCCAGTTTAGTCCTCGTTACGTTTGTAATTACCTACAGAGGACTTCTGCCAAGACTTCATAAAATGAGAGATGGATGCAGTAATGACACTTTTTAATTAATACAAGCTCCGTTTTCCTGGGCACAGTCTGAGTGTATAGTTTATAAGCACACGACTGCCTTCACACGATCACTTTTATCTCGCAATATGTAATTAAAAGGCATTCTATGACTGAACAATGCGTTGCTAAATGAAGTATTTTGAAGTCAACAAGCCGGAGTCCGACAGTTGCATAGTCAATCGTGCTGTGTTTAAGTGGTATACGATGGACTGCAGTATTTTAGCTTGATGAGTGGTGAGTACCCTCAGTGTGGTATGATCCTATTTATAAATCACTTTGATCAAATGCTCTAGTTAGTTAGTTATTTTATGGATCTCCGCTGGCTTTTGGACGAGATTCATTGATTATGTAATGGAAGCACTAGGGAAATCCTAATTTTCCATTTTAAAAAAAAATCTTGCATGAAGCTCCATTATTAAAAATATGAAATATCTTTTAACTAATAATTACAGTGGAGCCATCAAAGACTTATATCTATGATCACAATACTGTACATTACAGGTATCCGAGAAATTCCTGTCCATTTAAGCAGATTCAAATTTGGTTTAAAAAAAATATATATATCTCCAGTAAATATAAATATTTGAGTTGTCCAGTTCTAAAATTGTATTTCGCTTTTTAAGATCTGTGGGAAAACTGGGTGACAACCAATATGGCCGCCATTGGGGCTCCCATAAAGGATAGATCCCTGCTATGCCAGACTCCTAAATGACAATGTACCTCTTCATACTGTGATAGATCCATGGTTGTAACTATAGCGTAGATGTTATGGGACACAATGGCTGAAGTGGCCTTCTCAATGCAGCAATGTTTTTCTTTTTGTGGGGAAAAGCAAAGTGGTGGCTTTCTACTATCTAGCCCATTTATGAGCCCCCTGCTTTACAACTATTAATTTGATGGGAGTGGTATGCTAGGCATAGACCACCCGTGATTGTGAGCCTTAGATGGGAATCATTAGAGCAGTCCCTTATGTGCAATCTATTAGTCAGTATTATAGTGTTTTCCTACTAATGTAGTAATAGGCCCCTACGTGACGCTGGATAGGATGCACATATGGCATCTTCACCCCGATCTAGCCCTTTTATTTGGGTCCTACTTTGTGCACAGGATCTGATCTGACACTATCCATCCTTTGGTAGTTTCCTAAAGAGGACCTGTCACCTCTCCTGACGTGTCTATTTTAGTAAATAATTGTATTCTCCATGAAATAACAATTCTGGAGCATCTTTTCCTAGAATTATACGTTGTGCCGTTCCTCCTAGAAATGTTATATATAAGTTGACAACTGGGTGTTCGCAATCCCCTTGTCAGAGTGTGTCCCTAGCCAGTTGTCAATTTATTCATACCTTTCTAGGAGAAACGGCACAACGTAAAATTCTAGGAAAAGTTGTTCCAGAATTGTTATTTCATGAGAAATAGAATTATTTACTTAGAGACATGTCAGGAGAGGTGACGAGGGGGTTTTAAATAAAAGGAGTTCTCCTCCTGCTGTGGCCCCCGTGAAGTCTAGTTCCACTCTTGAATACCTCGTCCCTTCCTTATCAATACACAACAATGCTGTTTTGCCTTATTAGTGGTCACCCAACTTTCTCAGAAACAGATAAATAAGAAATGACTGAATAGAATTAAACTAGGTAAAAAAGACCTGAAATGCTCTTTAATGCCAGTCCAGCTTATTGTTCATGTGTTATGCAGAAATCATTTTAAGTCAAGTCTAATGTTTATAGATCCAACCTTAAAAAGCAAGCTTACTATTTATTTTTTTTTAAATATATATTATTACTAAGCAAAGTGTTCTTCCATCTGAGCGTATATTATGTGGCAATGATAAAAATCGCCTTATGTGATGCGTGAGAACTTCATGAATAATGATTCTGCTTGGAACTACCTCTAATTGGAAGTGAAGACAGAAAAATATGTCAAATCAAGCATCTCCGAAATGGAATGCTGCTGCTGTGAAAAAAATGAAACCTTAACATCACTCCTATCGATCTATCTATCTATCTCTATTGATCTTTCTTTTTATCTATCTGTCTTTTATCTTTCTTTCCATCTTTCTTTCTTTCCATCTTTTTTTCTATCCATCTTTCTTTCTTTCTATCTATCCATCTTTCTATCCATCTTTCTATCCATCTTTCTATCCATCTTTCTATCCATCTTTCTATCCATCTTTCTATCCATCTTTCTATCCATCTTTCTATCCATCTTTCTATCCATCTTTCTATCCATCTTTCTTTCTTTCTATCCATCTTTCTTTCTTTCTATCCAGCTTCCTTTCTTTTTATCCAGCTTTCTTTTTATCCAGCTTTCTTTCTTTTTATCCATCTTTCTTTCTATCCATCTATCCATCTTTCTATCCATCTTTCTATCCATCTTTCTATCCATCTTTCTATCCATCTTTCTATCCATCTTTCTATCCATCTTTCTATCCATCTTTCTATCCATCTTTCTATCCATCTTTCTATCCATCTTTCTATCCATCTTTCTATCCATCTTTCTATCCATCTTTCTATCCATCTTTCTATCCATCTTTCTATCCATCTTTCTTTCTTTTTATCCATCTTTCTTTCTATCCATCTTTCTTTCTTTCTATCCATCTTTCTTTCTTTCTATCCATCTTTCTTTCTTTTTATCCATCTTTCTTTCTTTTTATCCATCTTTCTTTCTTTTTATCCATCTTTCTTTCTTTTTATCCATCTTTCTTTCTTTTTATCCATCTTTCTTTCTTTTTATCCATCTTTCTTTCTATCCATCTTTCTTTCTATCCATCTTTCTATCCATCTTTCTTTTTATCCATCTTTCTTTCTATCCATCTTTCTTTCTATCCATCTTTCTTTCTATCCATCTTTCTTTCTTTTTATCCATCTTTCTTTCTTTCTTTCTATCCATCTTTCTTTCTTTTTATCTTTCTTTCTTTTTATCCATCTTTCTATCCATATTTCTATCCATCTCTTTCTTTCTATCTATCCATCTTTCTCTTTCTATCCATATTTCTCTTTCTATCCATATTTCTCTTTCTATCCATCTTTCTCTTTCTTTCTTTCTATCCATCTTTCTTTCTATCCATCTTTCTATCCATCACTTTCTTTCTATCTCATATCTGTGTTTCCATCTCATATCGGTCTCGTATTCTGTCTATTTATCTATCTCTATCACATAGCTCTATCGCATATCTGTTTTTAGGTAGAAAGTATTCAACGTACTCAACTTGGGAGCTTATAAATTTGAGCACCGAACGAGGGGATGAAATGTTTTTTAAATTATGATTAGTTCTGAGTAACTGCATTTCCCATCTGCTGAATGCAAATCACTTTAATACAGCTCAGAGATTATTCTTGAGGCTTCAATGCTTTACAATGTTTAGTTTTCCTTTTTACTAACAACATTTGTATCTCTGGTGCCACTTAATGTTTAATTTTTGGGACCTTGGAGAAAACTTATCCATTATGTGATGTGAATTTCAACCCATAATGAAATAAGCCACCTTCAGACTTGTTTAACATAGTTCTCACCAGCGCGTTACCTAGATCCTGAGAGAGTGCTTCCTTAGCATGTTTCTTTTATTAATTTGCATGAGAGAATAGCAGTAAAGTAATTCTTTCTTGGGACCTGTATGGCATGCTGTGAAAGTCACTCTCCCTCCCCCCATGGGATCGGAGAAGGAGGGTAAACTAAAGGGGGTTTTGTGAAGACGAGAGTTCATATAACGCTTGTTGCCGATAATTGCCCTGTGTAAAAAGGGCAGCGATCATCAGATGAACGAGCAAACGCTCGATCTGCTGGTCCTATTGTTTTAAAAAAAGTAAAAGATTATTGTTGTCTGCTGACATGATAATAATGTATGGGGACGAGCGATCTGAGTAACGACTGCTCGTCCCCATCCATAGCTCCGTGTAACAGGACAATCGAGCGCCGATCAACGATGTCTTGGCCGGTGTAAAAGGGCCTTAAGGATTGCCTATATGTATGCCCCTGCCTACACTATGGCTGGAACTCCAACCTGCATTCCACAGGATTTAGGCATGCCAGCTCCTTCCATTCAGTTCAATGGAAGGTGCAGCCTGTAAAATATGGCAAGACATGAATAATTTTAATAGTGTACCCTGAGGCCCATATCAAGAATAATTTTTAACAGATAACTGAAGACAAGAAATTGACTTGCATTACTGATTTTCTCAAGTAATATATATAGTTTATCTAAGAGGAGATGAAACATGGGTCTTGTTGTCCAAAAATTATATATATATATATATATATATACACTGTATTATACTGTATTTTATTATATTATGTAAAAAAAAATAGGAAAACTGCACATCAAAACAAAAGCCCACATCTTTACATGATGTAAACTGGTCTTATTTGGGCTAATGCGCCCAATTTTGATTCTGCACTAGTAGATGAGATCATGTCATTCCGTTAATTATCAAATATATAAAAATAACATCTGTTCTAAAACTGGGAACGCTGGACAAGTTCCAGAGAACAAATAATGAAATCTACTCTAGCCAGATGCCAGCTACAAGACCAATGCTACTAATTGGGATATAGTCAAGAAGAGAAAAATGAACAAAATAAAGGGAAGCTGCACACTTAGAATTGTAAGGTCTAAATACACATTTTCTGGTAGCATGTTTGTGTTGTGTGTTTCCGTACAGTACTTAATTGTAACACACTGGGTTTTGAGCAGCTAAATTATCTCTACGTTGAGACATCTTGTCAGCGCCTTTGGGAAATAATAGGTCTCTCTGTTTATTTGTGTTTGAATTTACAGAAGCATGAATGCTGTTTGGTGAAAAATACAAGACTAATTAGAGTTCTCTTTTTTTATTTCAGGAAAAAGATGTAACGCCAGATCAAATGCTGTTAAAGAAGGTCAGGGAAGCATCAGTCCAAATTGAAACTCTGTCTGCATTTAAGCCACAAAGCAGCGCTAGGCCTTCAAGTTCTCCATACATTGATTTCTTCCTGGCTTTGGCCTTCTGCAATACAGTAGTGGTCTCCACAGCAACTGAGCCAAGGCAAAGGGTAGGCCCTGTGGACAATTAGATGATGGCACGTCATCCTCTATTCATGCAGTACTCATCAGTTTATATCCATAGCCTGTGTAAAAAGTAATAATTGTGCTTACTAAGTTAAAAAAAAAGCTGTAAAACAGGTGATCACTACACCTGAAAATACATATAACTATGTTTGAAAACCACATTTAATGGGTAATTAAATGTTCAACAAACTTCTGACATGTCATAGTGACACGTCAGAAGTTTTGATCGCTGGGGTTCTGAGCACGGACACCCTCACCGATTGCTAAAACGAAGTGCTCGGGAGAGCGCTGAGCCGCTTGCTTTCTGTTCTGCTTTTCTCGGAAAGCCGAGCAGTTAATGTGCGGACTCAATAGAAAGTCTATGAGCCCGTACACCGCTACATCGGCTTTCCCAAGAAAAGCCGAACAGAAACGAAGCGGCTCAGCGCTCACACAAGCGCTTCTGCCGCTTCGTATTAGCGATCGGTTGGAGTCTCAGTTCTCAGACTTCCAGCAATCAAAACTTCTGAGATATCACTATGACATGCCAGAAGTTTGTTGAACGTTGAGTTACCCTTTAAATTAGTCAAAGAATTTAAAATAAAATTAGCCAAAATAATTCATATTTATATATTTTTAACACTTTATTTCCATTTATTTATACACAGAGGCAATACATAAATATGTTACTGTACTCAATTTGTTTTTAATATAGCAGATGCCACAACATTCTATAATAGCGTACCTTAACCTAAGGGCATGTCAATTTTAATATCCAATATACCAAAAAACGAAGCTACCAATACAAAAACATTTGCACATCGGCATTCATATTTGTCTTATTGCTTACATTTCTATTTGCATTTTAGTAATTTGCTTCTCTTTGTCGTTTTTTTTAAGGTCACCATGGCTCCATTGCTGAAACCATCGGCGTCATCTTTGGAGAAATTTCAACATTTGTTCCAGAGGCTAAAAATGTTGCGGCTCAGCCAGTCAACCACTTCTACTCCACCTAGCTCTCACCCTGCAACTCCATCCAGTTCAAAGAAAAACAAAGTTAGTCCAGATAGCACTACGCATTCTAGTTCAGGTGAAGCAGAAAATCAAAGCAATGGGAGGGAGGATTCTTCAGCAAGCAAGAACAGCACAGACAACTGTATTGATGAAATGTTTGCCACTGTTGGTACATTTCATATAGAAGATGAATTCTTATATGAGGCAGAGAGCCCTGATGAAGCTGCACTTGTGCATGCTGCAAGAGCGTATAGCTTCACCCTAATGTCCCGCACCCCCGACCAGGTAACCATCCGGCTTCCACAGGGAACCCTTCTCACCTTTGATCTTCTCTATACCTTGGGATTTGACTCTGTCAGAAAAAGAATGTCTGTGGTGGTCCGTCACCCAATAACAAGAGAGATAATTGTGTACACCAAAGGAGCCGATTCTGTGATCATGGATTTATTAGATGACCCAGCCAAAGGTAAGCGCCCAAAAAGTATTGCTTTACTGTTCTTTATACTATATATAGACATGTCAGGAGAGGTTACAGGTCTCCGTTAACTAAGTGACTTAATTTACTCTGAAGCCATGAAACAATTTTATTCCAAAAAATAAAAATCTCTAGGACTCCCATAGAAAAAAAATCCCTAAAAACTCCTGCATGTATTACTGTTTAAGAATCTGTACAAGAGCAATAATATCTGAGAAACTAATGTAGCCTTAAAGTCAGATTACAGTATTGTAGTTCCATAGAGAAGGTTGTTCTGGAGTTTATTCAACATTACCAAATGTTTTTTGATTTTTTTTTTTATAATCTAGGGATTTTTTTTACTTAAGTACAGGATAGTTTTTCCAGTAAAGTTGACTGGTTTAGAAAATACATTTTCAAATATTCTATTACTGAATTAGATGGGTGGTCCCCTGTTCAGTATCTTTATCAGCCATATTAGATAGCAGCTACAAAGTGTGTGTCGCACTCTCACACACACTCACTCTCTGGAGGACCTGTCATGTCCATTGATGTTAATAGGTACTGTGTAATACTCCATTTCTCCTGTGGTGGCACTACAGCAAAACTGAACACTTGCTGATGGGTTTCCCCATTACAGCTGATTGCAGTAATGACATCCTGTGATCAGCTTATCGTCAGGGGACAAAAAGAGATTGTTAAAAGCAGACCATCCCTTTAATAAGCATAAATAGAACTAAAATTTAGTTGTATTCTTTTATAGCTAATATAAGTGAGGGAAAGAATTTACGGAAGATCCATTCAAGAACTCAGAGGCACCTGGATTGGTATGCAAGAGATGGTCTGAGAACCCTGTGCATAGCTAAAAAGGTACGAAATGCCTGTCATCTTCAGCTTCACCTGTAAATTGTGGCCTTGTTTTTTTTTACTTGTAATTCTGCGTTCTAGTGACTTCTATCACACAATAGGATTTAGTACCAGGAAATACTTTGGAATAAACTTTGAGTTTAGGAAAATCCTACCTGTTAATATTATTATAACCCTGTTTGACGTCTTAGGCAGCAATAAAATCCTCTATGCCGTAAAGCCAAGATATAAAAATACATTCCATGTTTGCAGTTCAAGGACACATGGCATTAAAGGTATTTCGGGTAGTTTATGTTTAAACAAGATTACATTTAGTAGGAAAAAAGGTTACAGCAGCTTTCCTTACAATAGACTAGATATATTGTCTATGGATATATATACAGATCACTGGTTGAGCGGAGTTTTCCATGTAACAAAAAGAGTGGCTACGTTAGATTCCAATTATGTTTATTGGTGTGTTTGGGCGTGCAGGTCAATGATGAACCACCATTATTGAAAATGGGGAGAGCTGGTTCATGAAGGGTGTCCTACACCAGCTACAATAACCAATGAAGTTCTTGGGGAGAACAATGTCATCTGTCGAACTAGTGGACTGTTCACTAATGTCTATGGCCTGATTAAGATGTTTTTTTTTAGAGGACCAGGTTATTGGGTGTAAAACTTTTTAGGGTGTTCTGTGCTTTTCTACAAATGCAATCTGGCTGGTTTGCTGATTTATAATAAAATTGTCCTCTATAGATTAGGTAGTGTATACAGATGTAGTCATCTTTATCTTGACTTTTAATGCATTAAATACACAGTTGCAAGATCCTTTTTCTTGACTTTCTCAATGACTTTTCAATGCCTTTTGTTGTGTGATATCACACTGCAGCAAGATATCAGAATCAAGATAAAGATGGCTACATTCGTATGTGTTACTTATGCTTAAAATATGTAGGGTATGTTATTAAAACGGTCTTTGTGAATGTATCTTTTTTTCAATTTATGTCTGGTCTTAGGTTTTGAGTGAAGAAGATTTTGAACGTTGGTCAAATTTTCGTGAAGAAGCTGAAGCAGCAATTGATAACCGAGAGGAATTGCTTATGGAAACTGCTCAACATCTGGAAACGAATCTGACTCTGATTGGTAAGTCACACACACACTTTACTGTAAGAACCAATGTGTTTTTTGGATTCCGCACATCTGCATTACAAGGTATGCAGGTTAATGGTCACCATTCCTGCAGTTTCTTAGCTGGTTCTTTGTATGTCCTACCAAGCTATTGACTAGGAGTGACAAGTTCTGCTCACAATGGTTGCCCATTCCCTTTCCCACCAAACAGTGAAGAACAATGGAATTCTATTCAGGATGGAAGTTTGGAGGTGACCATCCAAATATCAAATGATTCTAAGAAAAGGGACTTTCATATCTTGTCCAAGATTTGTGAAAAGACCCCATAGACCCGTACCAGAGAATACAAAATTACTGGCATAGCACCCTCCTGACACAACATATTACTTCTTCTTTTCCTGTATATGCCTCAAACAAAACAGCAGTCACCGTAATTATGAATATTCTGCGTAAGACCTTGCCTAGAGACAAACATTTTAATCTAAAGCTGCTTTTAGCATGGGTGCACCTTGTTCTGGAATGGTATGGTTCATCATTGTGGGAGATATGATTCAAGAACAACCTTAGTCATACCTGACATTTATTTTAGTCTTTACTGTAAAAGCGCTTTCTGAGTATTAATATAAATCACCAGGAGCTATTTACAGGAATTAGGAAACTGGTTGGGGGACATTTATCTATCTATAGATATCTGGTCTTCTAGATTTCCCGTTGACTGTTCCTCTCCCTGCAGAGGCATGTCTGCTGTTAGCAGCTACGAGGCTGAATCAACTAATCCATTTACTGAATATCAGCCTCTGGTCCTCAGCCCTATGTAAACTAGTCCTTACAGATAGAGCTAGAACATGGAGGTACTGCAAGATTAATATCCTGGTACACTGACAATGATGTTGCCATAAGGAGCAAAGAGCTTGTATACATGTCAAGTGACCTCAGTGTTAACTATAGGTGGGAGGCCTAGAAAAAGGTTTTGCCCATAAATCCGGGACCTTCAAACTACTCCACTGAAATTAGATACTTAAGATATGACTTAAAACATGATGCCTCCTACTTGTATAGTAAGGAACAGACATCTACGTTAGATATATGGCATGCCTCTCCAGCTTTATATATATATATATATATATATATATATATATTAGTAAATGGTCTAGAAGAAGGAATGACTTAATAGGGTATTTTGGAGCGAAACCTATTTGTGTCCTTTCCAAAGTTACTCTATGAAGCCATTGTGTTACACCTTTTGATGATCTTCTTTACAGGATTGTTTGTTTTTCTTTTGTGGTCACTTAGTGTTTGATCTTTGGTGCCATTCGTGTGTCTGACTCCATGCCTGGCTTATACCAATATTTTCTCAAGACATTTCAAATAAAATATTATAAAAAAATTAGTATTTAATATTTAGTATATAAATGAGTATGAATTAATATATGTATATGTGTGTGTATGTATATATATTTAAGTAGTTTTTTTATGACCATTACTAAGGTGCAACAGGTATCGAAGACCGTCTTCAGGAGGGCGTTCCAGACACCATTGCTGCTTTGAGAGAAGCTGGTATCAACATCTGGGTGCTGACTGGTGACAAACAAGAAACTGCCATTAATATTGCTTACTCTTGCCAACTTCTGGATCAGAGTGACATGGTTTTTACAATCAATACTGAGAGTAAGGTGTGTGGGATTGTGGTTACATGGGTGACAATTGTATTCAGGGCTGGATTATAGCATGTGAAAAAGGGGGCAAATGCCTTAGGACGTCAACCATTTAGGGGTCTCTACCAGTCCATAACAACCTTATGCATTGTACTCTAAACATCCTCCCTGGCAGGTCATCTTACATGGATACCAAGGTGACAGTCATAGTGTTAAGGCCCTATTACACCGGCCTATTTTGGCAGGTGCAGCGAGCGCCGATCAACAAGACATCGTTGATCGTTGCTCGCTTGCTCCTGTCACAAGGAGCTATGGATGGGGACGAGCAATCTGAGTAACGACCGCTTGTCCCCAGATTATCGAGCGTTTTTTCGTTCATCTGCTGATCGCTGCCCTGTTTACACAGGGCAATTATCAGCAACAAGCGTTCTATGAAGGCTTGTCCTCCCGATAATCGTCCAGTGTAAAACCCCCTTTAGTTAGGCACTAGTATTTGAGTACAGTATGGCACGATTATGTAGGCATTATATGGCCATATTATGTGGGCATTGTATTTTTTTGGGCACTTAATGGGGGCTTAATAAGGCAGCAGAAGGCACAATTATTTGGGAAGTATTAAACCTGTACAACTCATCATTTTAATTCTCCCTAAAAATGTGAAATAGCCACATACATGTTTTGCCCAGCATCAATCTTGATCCGGCCTGGAGCGTGTCTTATTTTTTGACATCGTCCCAGCTTTTGTAGACCCTATTTTTAAAGTATTGATTAAAAGCTCTTATAAATGTGTTTTATATAATTGCTAGAAAAAATAAGTGAACCCTTTGAATTTACTTGAATTTCTGCATTGATTGATAACAAATCAAAACACATTTAATTAGTAAAGTCACAATTATAGACACACACAATCTCACTAAACTAATAACACAAACATTTGTACTGTCTTTTATTTACCACATTGAGTAAACGTCCACAGTGCAGGGAGAAAAAACGTAACGTTATTTAATAGCCTATAGATCCCCCTTTAGCAGCAATCACCTCCACCAAACGTTTCCTGTAGCTGCAAATAAGATTTGCACAAGGATGGGGAGGAATGTTGGACTCAAATGTGTTTCAGTTTATCAATATTTCGGGGCTGCCTTGCGTGCACAGTCCTCTTCAGATCAAGCCACAGCATCTCGCTAGGGTTAAGGTGTGGACTCTGACTAGTTAATTTACTCGTGTGCTTTGGGACATTGTCTTGTTGTATCACCAAATGTCTTTTCAGCTTGAGGTAAAGGACTGCTGCCCTTACATTGTCCTGTAAAATATTTGGATAAATCTTTGAATTAATTGTTCCCTCAATGATCGCAAGGCGTTTAGACCCTGAGGAAGCAAAGCAGCCCCCTAACTATGATGCTCCCACCACCATGCTTCCCAGTTAGGATGATGATTTGATGTTGGTGTGTGCTGTCCTTTTTCCTCCAAACATAGCCTTGCGCATTTATGCTAAAAAGTTCCAATTTTGTCTCATCCGGCCAGAGAACATTTCCCCAGAAGCATTGTGGTACACCCAAACTAAAGACCGGTCGCAATGTTGTTGTTTTTTGGATAATAGCGGCTTCTTTCGTGGTATCCTTCCATGAATACAGTTTTTGTTCCGTCTTTTTCAAATAGTGGACACAGCAACAGAGATTTTTGCAGTCTTCAGTAGGTGTTTTGCCATTACCCTTGGGTTTTTTTCTCACCTTTTTCAGGATTGCTTGTTGTGCTCTTGGAGTGATCTTAACAGGCCGTCATTTTCCTAGGAAGAGTAACAACCGTGCTCCAGAATCTGCCATAGAAAGACATTTTTACCTATTTGATCATATTGTTTTCCCAGAGATCAGTAGTAACAGAGGGGTCCGGAAGCCACTTATACCCCCTATATTTAGACAGCATTTAGTCAAACATGAATACAGTTTATTGTGGGATAGTTCTGGGCCAAACAATCATTCAGCCAACAGTTGACGGTCTGTGGCCTAAATGAATATCATTTTATTATATTGAGAATTTGCATTGATATATACTCTTGTTCGTGACAAATATCTGAGCAATTAAATTTTTTTCAGTTTTATTATTTCTAGCATATCAGAAAATTACATTGGTGGAGGCATGGGGGTTGGAACTACCAGTACTGCCTGCCGCTAGAGTATTGCCATAGCTTTCAATTTATGCATGGACATCTCACAATTGAAATCAATAGGATTCTATCCATGGCCTTTCAGAGCTTTGGAAATGTGTTTGATCAGGACTAAAGTGATCAAATCTCTCATTTTCTGATGGGTGCTGTTTATTTAGGGTATCATACATGGCCGACTCAAGGCATCTTGGGCGACAGAGCAACAATGGGTCTACTGTCTACCATCACAAGCATAAAGCATGTTTACTCAGGTCACCATTGGCCCCCCAAACCCAGTGGGCCCTAGTTGTTGATGCCAACCTTGGCATTAGTGGGGGTTTCTAACTCCTAGACCCCATACCAGTGTAATTCTCTAACAGATGTACTTGATCAAAGTGAAGAACCCCTTTAAGATAGAAATCGTTATGTTACTCTGAGGCGACTAAAGAAAAAAAATATATATTCTTCCTCTTCCTTGTACAATACCCGACGGAACACAGTCCAAACCTCAACAGATTACACATTGTTAAACACATATGTGACGCACGCAAATCTGTTTGTAAAGTGTCTTTTACAAACAGCTGGGTGACATGGCGGGATTGCGCCCAAGAGCTTAAATAAAATTGATAACTAAGAGACGCACAAAGTGCTTGACAAACTCGGGCGTGCCTCAGGCGTGCCTCACCTTTTTAGATGTAATAATATTTAAAGACTTGCTTTTTTAGACCAATTGTTTAAGGAAATGCAAGTACGGATGTAGCAGTGCTAATGTCATTGAACTTTTACTTTTGTCACTGATCTAGGGTAACAGAGGGAAAACCACAAACTCATATTTACTGCATAGGAATCTCAGCACTACTACATCTGTACTTAGTAAAGGGCATTGCCATGCTGTAACATCCCACAGCCGACTTTTCACTGTGAGGCAAAAAAAAGTAATTTTTGCAAATCTTGGTCAATTCTAGTTGCTTCAGACAAAATAGTTTCTAATGTAGTCTATAGAGTCGTGTGTGTCTCTAGCTATGATGAAACTTCTAATATTGTATGTATTGGTGTCATAGGAAACCTGTGAGTCGATCTTGGACTGCACTCTTGAAGAGGTCAAAAAGTTTTTCCCTGAGAAAAAGAAGAGATGTTTCTTTAAAAAGCAAAAGACAGAAGATTGTGAGACGACGATGGCTCGCCCTGAGGTCGGACTGGTGATTGATGGGAGGACTTTAACAATTATCTTTCAAGGGGGCTTGGAGGACAAATTTTTGGAATTGACCAAGTATTGTCGTTCTGTCTTGTGCTGTCGTGCTACGCCTCTGCAGAAGAGTATGGTGGTCAAACTGGTGCGCGACAAGCTAAACGTGATGACGCTTTCCATAGGTAACTATTATGTAAACTCTAGGAAGAACTGCAAATATTTATAAGTATTCATAATAGGTAAGAAATCACCTACAGCAAGAACTTCCTGACATCTATTCACACAAAATACACTCCAATGTTCTTATTTTATTTATGTGATAACTGCAGTACATCCAAACACATGGAGTCCATGTCACTTTCAGCAGCAAAAACCCTCCTGTTGCTACCTGGAAACTGTCAACAAGTAGGTTACTCACTGGATCATCCTTATCATCCATATTGGTTGTTTCCATATCTTTCTTTGACTTTAAAAGAGAGTGACTATGCTTGTGCAGCTAATTTTAATAAGGACAATACGGAACATGTAGCCTGCTTGCTGGCTGTTTTCAGCTAGCAGCAGAATTTAGTTTCTACTCTGCACTAACTGTAAAGATAGCCATAGCATTATTTAATTTCATAATAGTTCTCACGTATAAATATGCTAATTCTGCTTGTCACCATGGTTCTTATCTAAAGACAAAAAATATTGGTAAATCCCTGTATAGTGGAGAATCAAAAAGGTTAATGTTTATGCGTATTTTTATATGTTTTTATCACAGTAATCAGTCACTGTGTATCGTATAGCTACAATATGTCACGATATGAAATATATAATATTGAGACCTTTTAACGTGGCAACTTTTCATAATGTTTCTTAGGTGACGGTGCTAATGACGTCAGTATGATTCAGTGCGCAGACATCGGGATTGGGATTTCTGGCCAAGAAGGCATGCAGGTACATTCCAAGATGATAATTCACAAAATTGCCCCTAGATTATAGCGATAAATTCCCCCTCCCCCATGTCATTTTGCATCCATTTCATGGGTGATGCGAATCGTGTTATTTAGACACCATTGGTCCACTTCTGTGTTCCTTTCTGCCCTTTAATTGCCTGGTAATTAATGGGAGCAAGTAAGGGAACAATGCACCTTATACATATCGTAGAAGAATATACAGCCTCGTGGTGATTTGATCACAAGCTAAATTGGGCCTGTGTTTATTTATCCACAGAGAATAATATTACCAACATTCAAGAGCCCCTTATCCCTTCACCCTCCTAAAGGGTTACCTCAAAGGCATACCTCCTTAAATTCAGAACCATGGTACTATGCAATGGGACAAAAAAAATATTCTCTGCTTGTTTTATACTCTTGTTAGTTAGAAGAACTGCTCCCCTTTTGCTGTTTAAAAACTTAATGTGAAACTTAAAAAAAAATGTTGACCCTTGAACTTCAGTATGCTTTCGTACTCTAAATAGGTTCCCAATTCTGTGCTGATTAATGTAATAATTTATTTTTATAGCCGTCCTGCTTTGTTTTAATGATAGAGATTCAGATTATTTGCATAGACATGAAGAATATATTTTTGACTGCCTGCAGCCACCACTGGGGGGAGCTTACTGCACTGTTTTATTATTGAGTTCAATCTATAAACAGTATTCAGCAAGCTCATAAGCCCCCCCTAGTGGTGCCTGCAGGAAGGCACATTTTTTTCATTGAACTTTATTACTATGTAGAGAATTTTGTAAAAAAACAGACCTATAAAGATATTAAGAAGTTGATAATTACATACTGTTGAGCCTAAAAGTAAGGCCCTGTGCACATTAATTGCCTACGTTTAACGTATATGTCACAAAAAAGCGCCAAACGTATACGTTAGGCGTTCATCACAGCCCAAGTTTATCAGTGGCATCCGTTACCTGTAAGCTATAATGATATCTATTTAATGGATACGTCACAAACTCTCTTGACCCTGTTCATGCCGTATAATTATATCCCCTTAATGCATAGACTATGGGTGATGTATGGCGTTCGTCCCTGGCCTCCGTTTAACGCATACGTTGGGAAGTGACATAACTTTATTTAGATGGACAGTTAGTCTGGAGCTTACCGATGCAGCAGAGGCCGCCCTGCCCTCCAACTCTGACCTCCCTGTCGGGCAATGTCAACTCTGTGGGATCCTTTAAGATCCACACCAAAAAGCCTCTACCTCCACAGCGGCTTTATTGCACCCTCCGAGTAGCCGGAGTCGCTGACGGCAATTTCAGCCCAGGGAAGCTCCGTCACTAAAGGGTAGCGTGCTGCGCTGGGAAGCACCAGTAATAACTGTCCATATATGACCGTATTGATCATCAATATAATTAGTGACAGGTAGTTAAGAAAAAGTTTGAGGTTTCTTAGTACATGGAAAACTTTTTCTGAACCATTCATGAGAAGCTGATTTAATTTATACAATTCTTTCTGTTGCCTCTAGGGGGAGCTAATTGCATATGAGTTTATTAAAGAGTTCAATGGGAGCTGTATAAATCGGTATGCAATGAGCTCCCTCTAGTGGCAGGTTCAGGTAGGCAGAATTTTATCATTTAATTCTATGTTTTTAAACAGGAGCTGGGAATTTGGATTTGTATAAAAAAAAAAAACAGTTCTGTACTTTATAAAGAATTGTGGACCTAATTTAAATACACAGAATTACATTTTCCTGCCCTAAATATTCTCTAGTAACCCCCCCCCCCGCCCCCACCAGGAATATTAGGAATATTACCAATTGTCTGTATACTTTCGGACATTCAGTATAAAGGGAGATGGGCATTTTTCCATCGTGCCTACAACACATACAACACAAACTTCTTTGAAAGTCATGTGTTTATATCATTCTGCTTCAAGAAGGAGACACTGTATTTTATGTATTTTTTTTCTCTGCTTTGCTATATTTACGATGTTGCGTCCTTTAGACAATGTTCAGTTATGCTTGGATTCCATATATTACATATTTGTGAGTTGAAATGACACTTCAACAATGCTTGTAATGTATATGTTTTATTGTTATACCTCATTGACCTTGTTTGCCAAACTTAATAAAACTAAGTGAAACCTATAAATCCTGTGTTTAATCCTGCGACCCTTATCATTAAATATCTCCAATTCTGGGAAACCTTTCCGTCCACATTTCTCGTTATTTTTTCCTTAGAAGACATCCTCCCTCCATAGATTAGTAATATGTATTTTCGTTCCAGGCTGTAATGTCCAGTGATTTTGCCATATCTCGCTTCAAGCATTTAAAGAAACTATTGCTCGTCCACGGTCATTGGTGCTACACTCGACTGGCAAAAATGGTCATCTACTTCTTCTATAAAAACGTGGTATGTTTTCTTATATGATGTAGATGTCCTAACTACAATGACTGAAACCGGAAAGTGCATGAATAATAATTCTGTATATAAAATGAAGCCCAGCTTTACCTGAGCATGTAAAGGACAGCTGGATAAGGGGTATACATACCATGTATGCAACCTGTGAAGCTGCATAGGGGCCAAGTAGATAAGGGGCGGCAGATTCCTGTTGTAGGATTGCATGCTGATGGCCTACCGGTGGATTGTTAGAGACCTAAGAGGAGTGATCTATAATAAACTAATTGAAGCCAAGGGGCCCATATACTTGCAAATTCTTACACAGGGGCCCTCTGCTCTGTTTCCACAGCAGGAACATTCATTGCTATGGACAACACTCCTTCCTTTTTTTTAATTTTTTCATACAATAGAAATGAAGAATGCTTTTGTTTTGTCTGCTTAGCATGGAAACAAATCTCCACCTGTGTTTTGACATCAATATAATGTTATAGTCCAGGATCAGGTACGGGAGACACCTGTATGAAACCCTCTCCAATGATGTGCAGCTGTCTCGAGTTTTTCTTGAGAGTTGGTTTCTGAGTAATCTATGTATTGTCAGTAATTGATTGTGGCATCCATCAAATTAAATGAGTGCTAATAATTTGCATACACAACACATTATTTATGATGGTTACAGTTTCAGACAATGCTAATGTAAGAAAATGTGTGAAGATGTAACATGAAATTATATTCGCTTTTAGTTGTCCTGGCAACCATTATTTTTTTCAAATTCCTGTATTTTTTTTTTCCTGCCGCAGTTCATATTGAGCACTTTTTTTATTTATTTTTTAAAGTTTAATAATGCAAATGATGTGATTACTGAAAATGAACCTAATTTGAATAAATTAATCGTGCACAGATAGAATTCCTACATCTTTACATTCAAAGTGAAAAGAAGAACAAAAAAAGAACTGCAACTGAAAATAAAGACGTACTTTCTTTGTTTCATATTTAATGAGGGATAAAGACTTAAAGCCAAGAAAAATCTTTAAACAGTTTCCTTCTTCCGGTATTATTACTGTTCAATAGAAGACAAACTCATTAATCTTAAACCGCTTGCCACCAATATAAAAGCTCCAGTATCTTACCCATTAACTTATGAATACTCTAATCATGTTTATAAATGAATGTGATTCTTCCACTGGGATAATGGATCCGCAGAATTGAGATCAATTCTTCTTAGTTTGTTGTTAAAACATTTATTCAGAAGCCCGTCCTCTCCTGCAGCAGCTCACCCCTCCCTCATTATAACAGATGATTATTGTGGATTTCCGCTGCCAGACCCATGGTGATCAGTTGATCGCCAGCAGGTCCTCATTCAGAGAAGAAGTTGTTCTCAGGTTGTTTCAGTAATGATGGCATAACATGAGGAAATGCTATCAATGTCTGATTGGCAGGGGTCCAACTGATGTGATCCCCCACAATCACAAGAACAAATTACATTTCTTGTCAGCTCCGCCTTCTCAGTAGGCCATGTGGTCAGCCATGGACTATAATGACCTGACGATGTGGATTCTAGAGAAAAAAAGCCATCAGAAACCATTTTTTTTGTCACCTATGTCAACCCTGTTTTAGGCGTCCTTCAAATGTATATCAAATAACAGACCACCAGAAATTTTTTAACTTACTATGATGCTCAAAATTAGGTTTTTCCTAATTCCCGGAGATTTGGATTTGGGGCAGGCAGACTGTTTTCTGTTTACACATATCTTAATGGGATTCTGTCAGGAGGTATTACTCTACCAAATGGCTGACACTGCTAGGTAGCTATCGGGGAATATACTCGTGTTGAAGATGTTACTGCTTACATCTGCCGTCTGCCAAAAACTGTAGAACCAGTAAGTATCCATCATCTAGGGCTCCGACCCCTCCCCTTTACAGTTGATTGACTGCTCTGCTTGTATGACTATGAAGACCAGCATAGCCGTCAATCAACTGCATGGTGGAGGGGAGTGGTTGGAGCTATAGATGGCGGACACTCACATGCCAGAAATAAACTTATTTTTTACACTGAGGCAAGCAGTAACCTCTTCAATTGACAGACTTATGTTAAACTATACATAGATCAAATGAAATGTATTATCTTTCAACCATCTCAATCTGCCCCATGCCTTTACTATCACATAACTACAGTCCTACAAGCCTTCAGCTAAGAAGTAACATTTCAATCCACTTTACATGACTTTTCCCTTATAAGTCCCTTATATCATTTTCTGTTTGAGAAAGCGATCAAAAAAGTTTCCCAATTCTTTCCCATTCCTGTCAGTGCTCATGGTCTTTTCAATTTCTTAATCTCTTGATCATACCTTAGGTATAGTTGCTAGTATACCAGGTGTTGTATCAAGAATATTTGTCCTCCATGATGTTCAGCTTCACATGGACATTAGTTATTACTCACATTGACCATGTTTTCTCCTAACAATTGTTTATCCCATTTCTTCAATTCTGGCTATTGAATAACATTGTTCATATGTTGTTCTTTTGTTCTGGCCAGGCATATGTCAACCTCCTGTTCTGGTTCCAGTTCTTCTGTGGCTTCTCAGGTACCACAATGATTGACTATTGGCAGATGATCTTCTTCAATCTCTTCTTCACTTCTGTGCCTCCACTTGTTTTTGGAGTAATGGATAAGGATGTATCAGCAGAAATACTTATGCGTTTGCCGGAGCTTTACAAAAGTGGACAGCAGTCTGAGGTATACTATGTCAACTTCAAATAAGCCTTGTTTTATTTCACATCCAAAGCTGTCAAAATGATGATATTTTTCTTTGACTCTGATTACTCTAGGCAAATTGTATCCATGAAGAAGCATATTAATTTTACACAGCGAGCCAAATTGCTTTTGTTCTCTATTTGAACAACCATGTTAATATTTAATTGAATAAATGATATACTTTCCTCTGAGTTCTAAAATAGCAACATATAGACCTTGAGTGACTTGGGGAATTTTTTTAAAATTATATTCAGTGGATTCCAAAAAAGAGTAAATATAATCATCCTACTACTTCTATATTAAAATTATACTGTACAAGTGGTTTGTTTAGTCTCCATGCTCGAAGTGGAGGTTTCTTGGCAATGTTGACCGTATGTTTCTCATTCTAGTCATACAGGTTGTCTACCTTTTGGATAGCCATACTGGATGCCTTTTATCAAAGTCTTGTCTTCTTCTTTGTTCCTTATCTTGTGAGTACTTTATTTTGTCTAAATATATTGAATGTGGGTTATCATGGTATATTTAATAAATGTTTTGTCCATGGCATGGTCAATGTCTGCAGATGACTGAAACATTGAATGAAGCAAATCAATGACTGAAAATTGAGGATGTTCTCTGTTTGTAACATACAGCAAACACAAAAAATGTAATGAGTAAAAAGTAATGAGCTCTCAGTAGAAGGATATAAAAAGGAAATTGTTAATACGTGGAAAATCTTTAAAACAGGTGGTCAAAAATTAAGCTATACATAGTTTTTCCAGGAGCTATAGTTTTGACCGGAATGGGTTTTCCCAGAGCTGTTTTTAGGAGGTATAACTACTGTATACATGGATGTTCCCAGAGGTATAGCTAGGCGTGGGTGTTCCTGGAGGTATAGCTAGGCGTGGGTGTTCCTGGAGGTATAGCTAGGCGTGGGTGTTCCTGGAGGTATAGCTAGGCGTGGGTGTTCCTGGAGGTATAGCTAGGCATGGGTGTTCCTGGAGGGATAGCTAGGCGTGGGTGTTCCCGGTGGGATAGCTAGGCGAGGGTGTTCCTGGTGGGATAGCTAGGCGAGGGTGTTCCTGGAGGGATAGCTGGACGTGGGTGTTCCCAGAGGGATAACAAGGTGTGGGTGTTTCTGAAGGTATAGCTAGGTGTGGGTGTTCCCGGAGGTATAGCTAGGCAAGAGTGTTCCCTGAGGTATAGCTAGGCGAGGGTGTTCCCGGAGGGATAGCTAGGCGTGGGTGTTCCTGAAGGTATAGCTACATGTGGGTTCCTGGAACACCCACACTCAAGGAGGTATAGCAATGCATGGATGTTCCTAGAGCTATGGTTATGTATGAGTGTTCCTTGGAGGTATACTCATGTGTTTCCAATTATATTAGTTATGCGTGGATATTACTGGTATGTGGTTGGCTTTTTACTCTACATAAATCAGTAAGAAATATTAGGATATTTTAGTGTTGTGGTTTAATTTAAGGAAAATATTCCACTGATTGATTTATCCTTTAGTACTTATTGCAATAAGGGCAACGTGCATGGCAGGAGAACACATGGGGGGGGGGGGTGATAGGAGGCCACTTTTGCATGAGGCTAGACTATCTGGCACTATGGTCCTGATTAAAAAGTAAAAAGTAGGACAATGACTATGTTAGATAGATAGATAGATAGATAGATAGATAGATAGATAGATAGATAGATAGATAGATAGATAGATAGATAGATAGATAATGTAGCTAGATAGACAGACAGATGTGGTAATAGGGTATTTAGAAATTACAGGAATTCTCTAATGTACAAGCATGCATTGATTTTTTGTTCCTTAATAATTAAACCTACACTAAACTGTTGGTAACGTTTCTTAAAGAACCAGTGATAATGTTTGCTCTTTTTATTCTTTTCTAGACGTACTATAAATCTGGGATTGATCTTTATTCATTTGGCACTCCTATGAACACTTCCGCCCTTCTTACTATAGTACTCCATCTCGCCATTGAGATTAAAAATTGGGTAAATTTTGCAGTGGAAGTGTTTTTTTATTTCTGTTTGGTGTAATATATAATTAGTAGTAGCTTGTTCGTCTCATGTTTAAAGATTTTTGTTGAGAAATAATAGACAGACTGGTAAAGTAAACACCGAGCTCCGGATCAGTCTAATTCAATCAATGCCAACATTGATTCCTACTGCTCTGCTGATAATATACAATAATCTTTCAGTACCATGTAGAGATTTCTTAATGGCACACTATGCTCTTTTAAACAGTAGGCTCTGAATTGCTATACATGAATCTGGTGCAATAAATAAGGCCCTTTTACACAACATTTTTGTTGGCTATGTTAGAAAAGGATAGAAATAGTATAGGAAAAATGTATCCAAACGTGTCATACCCATAGGGTTTTATGGGCCAAAGATATCAAATCATTGTCATCTGCATACGTTTTTTGTTTTTTTTGGTAAATGTATGCAGATGTACAGCCATACGCGTGGTATGAATGAGGCCTATATCTGAATCATAACCCTTATCTAATAATGATGTGTTTAGCAAAGTTAGTCTTCTTACTCAGCAATATACAGTTAATGGAACACTTTGGATAAAACTCATACACTGTGTTTTGCCTGGGTGAGGCATTGCATGACTCAGGGATTCAAAGAGCACTAAAAAAAGAATCCCTGTGCCATGTGCCATCTTCTTAGGCTCTTAACACAGTTTATTAATTAAAGTGAACCTATAATACCAGGCTAAAACATACAAGAAAGACTGACATTATATTTCCTTCTTACTTTCCCTGCAGATAGGTAACATGGAATCCAAATTAGTGAAGGTATATACTGTGTGACATCCATAGTATGCACTCCCATAGAAACCAATGAAAATATAATAAAATAAAACCATAGAGACTGGGTGAGCATGTCAGGATGCAGAGCTTTACAGTCCCAACATGCTAAAAAGCAGTTGTCTCCTCAGCTATAGTGCCATGCTACTGAAGAGGCTTTGCTCCTTCCCTGACAAGCAGGACAAAAAGTTATTTCTACTGGCTGCTCTGCAGTGAACATAGGATCACTATGTAGAGATCTGGCTCTCGCTGAGCATGAGTGTCCACCAGCACTAAGCTCATTAGGTGGATGTGCACATTGTTGAACACTTTGAGCACCTGGTGGCGCTGTGCTATGCTAATTAATGTCATAACTACACTGGATCATTTTTTAACAGCATGTAAATGGCACACATTTCTTGTGTTCTTTTTATGATCTATACGCTGAATATGATATTTACTGGTGGGAGAACCCCTTTAAATAACACTGCTTACATATAAGGGAAACCATAGATCTTGCTTTGGTAAATATTGGAAAAATAGATTAAGAATGTTGTCCTCTAATATTATTAATCACATATAGTTTTAATGAATACAAACCCTCATTTGATGTTTTTAATTACAGACAATCGTACATTGGATCACAATGATAGGAAGCGTTGTTGCCTATTTTGTTGTTTCATTGGCATACAGTGCCATATGTGTTTCTTGTGAAGTGCCAACCCCATACTGGATAATGGAACAGCAAATGTCAGACCCTGCCTTTTATTTGGTCTGCATTTTTACACCTGTTCTGGCCCTACTGCCAAGGTAAGCATATTTCCTTATATCTTTATTTGTATGTGGTAAAGTTACCAGTGATTGCCTAGTATGTGAAGATTATGCGAGATGTGTAACAAATCTTACTAGAACAATATTAGGAAAGCGGTAGGAAGAGGTAAAGGCACCGAATTTCAAGCTGTGACCCCCTCTATTAGCCAGAGTGGAGAGCAACTGCAAAGTGCAGCTCCAGCTCTGGAGGACTAAAAATGGTCTCTCTTGAATGGAATGAGCTGCAGTACCAGATACAGCCACACAACATATGGATGTTGCTGTGTCGGGGACTGCAGTAAAGGGTGGAGGGACTCCAGTCACGGCCGATGCACCTTCATTCAGATGATCAAGTGGGTTTCGGGGTTGGCCATCAATGTAAATTCACTGAAAATCCTTTTAAACTTGAAAATAAAATATTTTATTTTAGGTTCTGGGATTGGGGACTTAATGCTTTAGAGGGATAATCTCATGTCAAAGAGTTATATGCTGATCATACATTTTTGTATCTTAACAGGTATTTTATCAAAGCCCTAAGAGGGACATGTGGCGTAGCCCCTACCACGGAGGCTCACAAACTAGATAAACTGAGTAAAGAAGAAAGGGAGTTCAAAATACAGGAATGGAGGGACAAGCACAAGAATGAAATGGCTTCCAACCTTTGCAACTCAAGCGTTAATTGCACAAATGGTTTACCTGCAACTCCAGAGAGAGTGCTTCACAATGTGTGCACACCTAGCCAAGGGGACAGCAATTACAATTCTCCCAGGGATATGGATTATCCAAGACCTACAGCGCCATCTAAAGGGGTTGCAGATCTCTTAAGGGAGAACTCAGAAGACTTCAGCAGAACTAACCACCGAAGGTCTATTAGTACGGTCACTGTTTAGAGACAGATGTTATTGGGAGGTTGCAAGTTGTCTCCCAATGTATAAGTACATATTGGTCAACTGCTGCGTAACCCATATTGGGAAAAAAAAAGAGGTCAACATTGCCACCATGTCCTCAACTGTGAAGTTGTTTTACACACTGGAAACCAATTGTATACATTTAAGTGACTGGTGAAATACAGACTTTTTTACGTGAAGGAATATTAACTATAGAGATCTATGAACCTCTGTGCACGTACTGTACAGATATATACTGGTCCCCAACTTGTCGAGCTGCTGGCAGACAACATTATAACCACACGGTTTCCGGACCAAATTTCTGTTCATTCTATACAATGTAGAGCCTTGTCTCTACATGGACGACTATCTGTATCACAAGTTTACAATTGTTTTCTACCAATGACCTATTAGTCATTTTGCATTACGATTAGACTGCAGTTGACAATGAGCCACTCGACCCATCATTCATAGCCAGTGGATTGCTGTGGATGAACACGGGGATTAGTAGTCTGTGCAAAGTAATTGTGAAAAATCCATTGACTTGAATCATGTTTCCTTAGTCATGTGTGAGTCTTGATTTAATTTGTTTTACTTATTTTAACAATTTGTCAAATTCCAGAATCTACAATTTCTATTGAAATAAAACAACAAGTCACCAGGACATGTTCCCTTTACATTATGTCAGCCATGTGTATCGTGTCCTATTAAAATATCATGGCTCCTTTAATGGCCAATCATGTGCCCAGAGTAAGTGATGGCACTCTCCCTTCCTGACGCTTTAGGACTATTTATTTATTGGATGCATTTGCACCCCATAGTTTTGACATCCTACAGATGCCCTGATATAAAGAGAATCTGTCCTGGCAAAAAAAATCCCTTTACATTAGCCAGGCTTTGTTTTGTTTGATTGTCCAAAATGCACAATCCTGGACGTTAGACTTTTATGCCAAATGTTTGTGCCAAGTGAATATGTTGCTTTCACTGCAAGCCACAAATGCCAATTTACATTTTAAAGAAATTTTAAGACATTTTCTTGATTTGAGCTGCCATGAACCAAGAACACAATATCTAAATCCATGTGTAAAATATATGGCATTTTATAAAATTAGACATTTATCTAGTTCTTTGTTTAATTTATTTATTTTTAGTTTTGCTTTTGTGGCATAATAAAAATCAATAGTTGAAATCCCACATTTAATACACTTAAAGAAAAAATACAATTAGTGAAATGTATTTTTTTTAGTTTTCAAAAATTGATCTCCACTTGTAATGAAAAACAGTCTTGTATGAGCCGGGTAATGCTTTATGTATGGAAGGCTGAGCTTTTAATGGTGTGTGGTTTGCGTCCTTTCCCAGGTACTTCGAATAATGAATGAGAAACAATTTTTATTGCAGTTGCACTTTGCGTCTCCATATCAGTCATATAAATGGAGGATTTTGCAGAACAGACTGTGTATGCTTATTTTTAATTTATAGAGGGTTTTTTTTTCTAATTAAAGGGCTTGTAAAGAATTAAAAAAAACATGGCTGCTGTCTTTCAAAAACACTGCCACACCTGTCCACAGGTTGTGTGTGGTATTGCAGCTCAGCCATACCCACTTCAATGGAGCTGTACTGCAATACCAGGCACAACCCATGGATTGGTACGGCTCAGTTTCAGGAAGATAGCAGCCATGTTTTTGCTAATCCTTACATATTCGATTTCCATCCTCACTCACTGTACGTATTGCACTTTTTTGGTGCTATTAAAATATGAATAATATTGCTCAATAACTACAGTATATGTATTACTTTTGATTTAAGTTCTGTTTACATGGCATTTTTTCTATTGCCTCTGGGTTATGGTGTCTTTGATGGCAAGAATATTATAGTCAGTGCTGCTATTCCTCCTGTCAAAAACCTGGCAGACCACATTGTAAGTCAATGGTATTCATCAGGATTCGTTGGGATTCATTGAGAATGGATCAGTCATACCCGTCATGGCTCAGTTAAAATGGAAGCCCTAATGGATGTGTGAACAGTGCCTTAGCCATTGAAAATCAGGTAAAAAAAAACAATTGCTGGCTGTATATTTTCAAGGCTCCACTGGCATCCATGATCCTATAAAAATACAGTTAAAGCCGTTGGCTTAGAAAAAATAAATAATATATAACCATCTGCATCAATTATTTTTCTCACCTTTTCAAAATAGCAATTAATTTACTAAATTTAGAAAAATCTGATTAATATGGCAATAGAGAAAAGCAATGTCTGAGTAACCTGAAACACAGACTGGTTACTGTGGACATACCTGTTAGGCAGCATATACCTAGCAGCCAGTCTGTCCTATATGACTCAGCTGTGCAAGGACACTTTTGGTTCTGCTCAGGTTTTGCGCTGGACTGAAAGTTTTGTGCAGAGCTAAAAATATATTCTGATTTTAAAGCGGACCTGTTGGATTTTTTGAGAGTGATGATACATGCACACAGTGTATTATGTGATTAGAGGTGTATGGATGCAGGATATTAAGCGTAGAGAGTTGTATGTATGCAGTGTATTGTGTGGAGAGGTGTATGTACACAGTGTATTATGTGTATATAGGTGTATGTACGCAGTGTATTATGTGTAGAGGTGTATGTACACAGTGTATTATGTGTAGAGGTGTATGTATATAGGTGTATGTATGAAGTATTGTGTAGAAGTGTATGTATGAAGTGTAGTATGTGTAGAGAGGTGTGTATATATACATTGTATTATGTGTAGAGGTGTATGTATGCCGTGTATTATGTATAGAGAGGTGTATGTATGCAGTGTATTATGTGTGGAGCGGTGTATGTATGCAGTGTATTATGTGTAGAGCGGTGTATGTATGCGGTGTATTATGTGTAGAGGTGTATGGATGCAGTGTATTATGTGTGGAGCGGTGTATGTATGCAGTGTATTATGTGTAGAGCGGTGTATGTATGCGGTGTATTATGTGTATTATGTGTATTATGTGTAGAGCGGTGTATGTATGCGGTGTATTATGTGTAGAGGTGTATGGATGCAGTGTATTATGTGTAGAGGTATATGTATGCAGTGTATTATGTGTGGAGCGGTGTATGTATGCAGTGTATTATGTGTGGAGCAGTGTATGTATGCGGTGTATTATGTGTAGAGGTGTATGGATGCAGTGTATTATGTGTATGTATGCAGTGTATTATGCGTATGTATGCAGTGTATTATGTGTAGAGAGGTGTATGGATGCAGTGTATTATGTGTAGAGCGGTGTATGTATGCGGTGTATTATGTGTAGAGGTGTATGGATGCAGTGTATTATGTGTATGTATGCAGTGTATTATGCGTATGTATGCAGTGTATTATGTGTAGAGAGGTGTATGGATGCAGTGTATTATGTGTAGAGCGGTGTATGTATGCGGTGTATTATGTGTAGAGGTGTATGGATGCAGTGTATTATGTGTATGTATGCAGTGTATTATGCGTATGTATGCAGTGTATTATGTGTAGAGAGGTGTATGGATGCAGTGTATTATGTGTAGAGCGGTGTATGTATGCGGTGTATTATGTGTAGAGGTGTATGGATGCAGTGTATTATGTGTATGTATGCAGTGTATTATGCGTATGTATGCAGTGTATTATGTGTAGAGGTGATGGATGCAGGGTATTATGTGTAGAGAGGTGTATGTATGCAGTATATTATGTGTAGAGAGGTGTATGTATGCGGTGTATTATGTATGTGATGTATGGTTTCAGCCTATGGTATGTATAATGGTGTATGTATCCAGTGTGGCATATATGATATTTACGGTGTATAATGATGTATATACTCCATGTATCATGTCGCAGTGAGACGCCATATTATGTAAAGTGAAAGAGCTCTGATCCGCAGATCACTATTAGTCACTGTCCTGAAAGACTTACAGGAAGTAAAAGATTATTTTTCAGAGCGGCTTGTGCTGGGGAGTAAGTCCAGCATCATTCACTGAAGCCGGTGAGTAACGTTCCAGGACAGGTTAAATGCTGTAAAAGCGGATCTGCAAATCTGTTTACCTTTTGCCCGACATCTCAGCATCTGTCTCATAATATTACTCACAGTCCAGTCACCTTAATCACTGTCTTTATGTACGTGCTATGTAACACCCATCAAAACATTTCTCATGACAAATTGTATTCACTTGAAAAAATTATAAAAAATTTACAATATTCTAATTAAGAAAAGTGTCGTTTTGAAACAATGTGAGATTCATCCAATCTGCTTACTCCTAACCTGATTTGCTGGTTGGCTGCTGGGAACGTCATATTTCCTTCTATTGCCCTACAAACCTCCTCAGCAGGGGGCAGGCTGCAGTAAAACAGCTCGTATTCTGCTGATGGATCTGCAGGCCAACCACAGAAAATTATTTTGGGAGTCACTGGTTGACGGGCAGTGGACCCGCAATATACATTTCACAATCCTTTCTTATGACAATTGTTTATACTTATTGTTTCAATGAATATGTTGTGCAGCAGATTTGTATATTTGATTTTTTGTAATCCCTGTAAGAAATATTTTCTAAATCCTCTCTTTGGTTGCCAGTAACACCTCTGTTTCCTCTACTCCGGTTTTCAGATATATTGCTATATTTTGTGTAGCTACACTCCATTTAACCACTTTCTGACAATGACATCATCAGGGGCTCATACTCCAATATAGCAACTTCGTCATCTAGTTTTAGCATAAATTTTTTTTCTCAATCAATGTGGGAAAACTCAGGGAAATGCATTGTTTATTGTACTCATGTATGTATTTATTAGTATTTTTATTTAACACATGTAAAAAGAAAATATTTTGGTGCTTTTTTAATGGAGACACCAATCCCACATTACATGTGATCACTGTTTATAAAATGTGAAATGTTTATTTAACATAAAACAACATTAAAGATTTTGTTTTAAGTGTCATGGTTTTATAGATTACATAATCCAGACAGGCATAGTCAAATTCAGAATGAGACACCATGTAAACCCCCGTCCCCCTCCCCTTCCCCACCACCTGGCTCAGAACTTGCTCTTCATCACCCATCCTATACAGGAGAGAAGAGAGTGACACCACCTTTTCTTTGCTGATTCTGTGGCGGCCTGTGTGGTTTAAAGGAATTGTATGAGATTAGAAAAAAAAATAATTTTTCCCCTCAAACAGCGCTACTCTTGTCTATGGGCTGTGTCTGGTACTGCAGCTGAGCCTCATTAACTTAAATAGAACAAAGTTGCAATTACAGACAATGCCTATGAACATGAGTGGCGTTGTTTGGGGGAAAAAGTTTTTTTTTGTTTTTTTCTATCTTCCTCCGGCGGGCGCGGAAATAATAATGGGCCCCAAAAGTTAAACAGAAGAGAACCCCATTTGGAGCTCGCATTGGAGCCAATTACTTGCCACTGTGGTCTATTTCTTATGGCTACATTTAAGAATAACCTATTAGACATTTTTTATATGTACAATGTGTACAATGAAAGTTGCCAGTGTTGGATTAGGGTTCCTTGGACCCACCAGAGGATATTATTTGGACTCCCAATACCAAGGTCAGTCTTATGGCACTATAGATAAAATATGGATGTTACATTTGTTGTAAAGATTTATCTTGAGCTGACAATGTATACACCTTTGGCATCAGCAAAGGTTCAACTAAATGTTGCAGTTTTCCACAGCTGAATATTCCAGGCGAAAAACTGCACCACAGTTTGGTATGGTTTTTTTCGCCTGGAATTCCCTGCGGCCACCGGGGTGGATACACAGTGTAACTTTACGTAGTGTATCTGCTCCATGTGAACTCCACCGATAGGGAAGGATGATAGATTTTCACACATATCTTTGGTGCCCAAGTCAGCTCATCGTGAGCCAAAAAAAGGTACTTTTATTACTCCGAGCATTATATGCAAATGAGCACTGAAGAGTCCTGCAATCCACAAAGTGTCCTGCATTCTACATGGCTTCTGCGCAGAATGCAGGACACTTCCTGGATTGCAGGACTCTTCAGTGCTCATTTGCATACATCACCCAGAGGAATAGAAGCACTTTTTTATGGTTCACAATGGGCTGTCTTGGGCAACATAGGGAACAGAGATAGGCTAATCTTAAATCTTTAAGGGGCACATGCTATGTTGAACATACTTTCCGAAATGTGGGCAACCTGGTTTAGAGGAGGAGGCGCTGAGAAGATTGATAAATACTTTTGTGGGAAAAGATTCAGAATTACCTGTAATTTATTGGTTTAAAAGCTTCTCCCTATGGCCTTAAGAGTCCAGTGGTCGGGCTCAACCATTGATTCACAGTCTTCCCTGTATGTGTGTGCATACATAAGCGGCTGCTAATCTCTATGTAGCACCGCCCACTGGACTCTTAAGCCCACAGTGAGCAGTGATTTACATAAATAAAATACACATTATCCTGAATTTTTGGGCGCAAAACTATATATCGATCTGCTCAGCTCCTCCTGCTCCATAACCTGCTGCCTGTATATAGGACATCATGTTCAACATGACAGGTTCCCTTTACATAAATGCAGCGATAATTTAAAAAAACTTACTATTTTTTGCACAGGTAAACGTTGTCTAATATTACACTTTGAGAAGCCATTCAGTGTGACAATTATGTGATAATAGGGGGCAAAGACTTTTTACCTGTGCTATATTATATAGTCCACCCAATATGTATTTAGCAAACTCTTTTGTCCTGTTAAATATGTTCTTCGGACAAAGTAGTTGTATGCAAACTGTAAACTTTTCTACAACTGCCGTCACTTATACATTCACGATAAATTGCTGTTACTGTTGTACGACGACTGTATACGCAACAAAAATGTTGTTCAGGCAACCAAACATCACCCATAGTTCTGTAGCGTCGTCCTAACGAAGTACACCTATTTAATGTTTGCACCTTCTAATTTACTTTCGTCATTGTTATTTCCTGTCACTGAGCCCTTGACTACCCTGGTAATGGATATGCCCCCCCCCCCCCATCTCTGTTTAATATTTCTGAATTTGCTTGGATAGGACAAATGTAAATTCAGGTTAATAGACGGGAGTTTTTCCAAGGAGTTATACTGCCACCTGCTGTTCAGATTTGGTACTTTATCATTAGAAAACTATATCCTAAGAATAAAGCAGCACATAATACATCAAAGAAGAAGAAAAACATTTCCATATTATGATAATCACTAATCTCTGGACCACCATTAAAAATGAGCAGTAATTGCTTTTAAATCCGGACGGGCTAAGACTTTCTGCATATGATATATTTCTACATATTAACATTTTATTTTTTCTGTGTATTCCCAAATCCAGAATTTAAATTTCGAGACAGAGTTTCAAGTTTAATGGTTTAAATGCATTAAGTAAGGAAAATATGGTAATATTGGTGTACAGAGGAGAAGTTATTGATGCGTTTGTATGGGTAAAGATATAAGACAGACATGAAGTTCTCATTAGAGCGTTTGCATACGAGCAAAACATTTTTTGCATCCAATTCCTTGAGAGACCGGGATTAATCTTGAACTGTACAAAACTGCTCAAGAGAGCAAATTTAAAGTTCAGAATTTAATGTTTTTGATCCTGAAGCCAAAGCTACGAAGTCCCCTATTTGTACGATCTCTATTAGCGCAAACCCTATAGCAAAATTGTCTGCAATTCATTGCTTGTTTTTGCCGCTTAATTATAGACTATGGTGGAATGGTGGCAAGTTTTGGAGAAAGTGGGGCAGAAATTTGTGGCTAATGTGATATTTCACATACTCCTTTTTTAGATACTTCTGTGTACCTAACAATGGGCCTGTGTCCCCATAAAAGGGCCTTTAAAATAAGAAGACAGGGAGGCTCCAAGAGGCCGGAAGCGGTTTTGGAAGATGGCTCCCCCTCTACGGCTAAGTTGAGTGGATACATGCTTAAACTAGGGGATGAAATTTAGAAAAGTCGAAAAAATGGTGGTAGTGCTTAGACTTGTGGGTTCTGTTGGTTTTGTCAGGTTGGGTTCACACAACCTATTTTGAGGCGTAAACGAGGCGTATTATGCCTCGTTTTACGTCTGAAAATAGGGCTACAATACGTCGGCAAACATCTGCCCATTCATTTGAATGGGTTTGCCAACGTACTGTGCAGAGGACCTGTCATTTACGCGTCTTCATTTATGCACTTCTTTGCAACCTAATTTGAGCCGTTCTTCATTGAACTCAATGAAGCACAGCTCAAAATTTACGAGCGTCACAGATGCCTCGCATAATACGAGGAGGAGCTTTTACGGCTGAAACGAGGCAGCTGTTTTCTCCTGAAAACAGTCTGTATTTTCACACGTAAATGCCTGCTATCGTGTGCACATACCCTAATAGAGAACTTTTGTAGGCAAACTAATCTTTAAAGGGACACCAAATCCATACAGCTGACATCACAGCTGACACCCGGAACTAACGGCCAGGAACAGCGATCGCGCTGTATCTGGCTGTTTAACCCCTCAAATGCTGTGGTCAATCGTGACCGCAGCATCTGAGGCGTTGAAAAGAGAGGGACGGCCCCCTCCGACAGTTCATTGTCGTCCCCGCAACGCGCTCAGGGGTGCCGATGGTTGTCATGGCAGCCCGGAGGCCTAATGAAAGTCTTCAGGACTGCCTTCACTCTGCCTCTGTTAAGTCGGGCCTGTGGCAGGGCTTAACAGAAGCCTGTAAAAATTACTATACACTGCAATACATCAGTATTTCAGTGTATTTTACCAGCGATCTTACAATCGCTAGTTTGTAATCGGATGTGTAAAAAAAAAAGTGAAATAGAGTTTTTAGTAGTGAAAAAAATAAATTTAAAGTTAAAAAAAAACCTTTTCCCATTTTTTTTTCTCTAAAGTAATGTAAAGAATAAAGGAAACAAAATTGGTATTGCTGTGTTCGTAAAAGTCTGAGCTATTAGCCGCTCAGCCGCTCAGCCGCTTCATGTCTGTTTGGTTTTTTACGGAAAGCCGATGTATCGGAGTACGGGCTCATAGACTTTCTATTGAGTCCTTACACCGATACATTAATTTCCGGAAAAAGACAAACAGACACTAAGCGGCTGAGCCTTCACACAAGCGCTTCAGCTGCTTCGTTTTAGCGATTGGTGGGGGTCTGAGTGCTTGGACCCCACCAATCCAAACTTCTGACATGTCACTATGACATGTCAGAAGTTTTTCAAACGTTTAGCTACACTTTAAGACAAACTACCAGAAGAGTTACATAAAAGACCCATTAGTGTACATGAAATATCTGAAAACTAGTTACGTAATAGCTTACTATGTTTCTATATTATTAGTGGCTGACCTTCTGGGCATTTACCACTTCTTCCTGTCTGTGCTCGGTTCTTGTTTAGCCTTGTCATAAGGGTAATCAAGAAGTTTTATTAATTCTGTCATAGGGGGCACTGTAATCACTATGGACGTACTGAAATTCATTTGAACGTTCCATAAAATGTAACTATGACCAGGTTGAAGAAAACAGGTAGTGTTGCCATATGGATTAAGGATCTTCACATTTTTCATGTTCATTTGATGGCTGTTTTATATATTATCTTAAATTTCTTGAAAGAGCATCTGATCTCCGTAACTTGATCGTGTTAGCAAAAGTCACTTATTTAGCGAAAGCCTTTCTCCCCTAAGAAACAACTTTACTTGAAATGAACCATTTTTTCTAACCTTTTTGATAAAGTTGGTTGTACCATTATTTGTTTAGAACTTTTTCATGTTTCTTACTAAAAGACTAATATGGAAATTGCTGTTATTACTAATTGTACGTAAATCTGGGTTTACACCAGGTCAACCCTCCTCTGTATGCATGAGAATCATAAAATCTTTTATACTAGTGCTTCAACCTTCAAGGATTCTATAGTAAACCATGGCTTTAATGGGTTTTCTGACAATTGATTATTCTGCCATGTTAATTAGATGTGTCAAAACAATTAAATGTAAGTTATTCATGGAATTATCTGTGTGTAGAAATCCATTTATCCTTCTTAATTATGAATACTTATAATAATACTTATTAAAACCTATTCAACTTCATTCATATTGTAGTTATAAACTTTAAATAAAGTGGGGGGTGGGTAATCCTACATCATAAGTATTCCCGTTAGTCTAATAGATTATGGTAATGACGAGTGATGTCAAATCTTTCAGATATTGGGGTGGTTCCTAACTTTTGACTCTATAGCTCCAATAAATATATCTCGGTTTGACACTCATTTTCGCAGTAACCTCCTTGCATTCTTGAGTTAGATGATATAGTGAATATGCAGTATATTTATACTATGAATCTAATTTGTATTTTTTTTTTTTTTTTTTTGAACAATCATTTTTTTATTAATTTTCATATAATTACAATTACACATATGTCGTTCCAATGTAAGCTTTAAAAAGAGAGAGAGAGGAGAAAAAGAGGAAGAGGAAGAAGAAAATCGATAATCATAAAACCATAAACAATCATGAAATCATCAAATCATAACCATAAAGCCAGCATTGAGTTTCGGTTCACATTATTTCAACTAGTTCACTAAACTTGGTTGAGAAAAAGGGCTAAGAATCCAATTACTCCAAATATTAGTGAATGTAAAAGAGGAAAAGTTGCCATATGCTATTATTTTTTTCGTACGCATAAGAAGTGTTGATTGATGAAAGCAGTTCCTGAAATGTAGGGGCACAGGTACGTTTCCAATGTCTGGTCAAGACTAAGGGTATGTTCACACGCACTAATTACGGACGTAATTCGGGCGTTTTTGCCCCGAATTACGTCCGAAAATAGCGCCTCAATAGCGCTGACAAACATCTGCCCATTGAAAGCAATGGGCAGACGTTTGTCTGTTCACACGAGGCGTAATTTACGCGCCGCTGTCAAATGACGGCGCGTAAATAGACGCTCGCGTCAAAGAAGTGACCTGTCACTTCTTTGGCCGTAATTGGAGCCGTTATTCATTGACTCCAATGAATAGCAGCGCCAATTACGTCCGTAATGGATGCGGCATTCAAGCGCCTGCACATGTCGTTACGGCTGAAATTACGGGGATGTTTTCAGGCTGAAACATCCCCGTAATTTCAGCCGTTACGGACACCCTCGTGTGAACATACCCTTATTTGGCCATAGCCAAGATTTTACATGTCAATGGTCTGAATCTGGAAGGAACGACCTCCATGTGTAAGAAGAGCAATGCTAAATAAGGAGAAATGGGAATCTTAAGATGAAATAAAGATACTAACAAGTTAAACACGTGTTTCCAATATGCATTTATAGCAGGACAGTCCCACAGTGTATGTAACAAAGTACCCTTGTATGCACAGCCTCTCCAACAATCTGCTGAGGAATTAGGATACATCTGATGTAGTTTATCTGGGGTGTAATACCAGTGTAAATTGGTTTTGATTGTTGCTTCTACGTGTGAACTACAGGGTGGGCCATTTATATGGATACACCTAAATAATGGGAATGGTTGGTGATATTAACTTCCTGTTTGTGGCACATTAGTATATGGGAGGGGGGAAACTTTTCAAGCTGGGTGTTGACCATGGCGGCCATTTTGAAGTCGGCCATTTTGTATCCAACTTTAGTTTTTTCAATGGGAAGAGGGTCATGTGACACATCAAACTTATCGAGAATTTCACAAGAAAAACAATGGTGTGCTTGGTTTTAACGTTACTTTATTCTTTCATGAGTTATTTACAAGTTTCTGACCACTTATAAAATGTGTTCAAAGTGTTGCCCATTGTGTTGGATTGTCAATGCAACCCTCTTCTCCCACTCTTCACACACTGATAGCAACACCGCAGAAGAAATGCTAGCACAGGCTTCCAGTATCAGTAGTTTCGGTTGCTGCACATTTTATAAGTGGTCAGAAACTTGTAAATAACTTATGAAAGAATAAAGTAACGTTAAAACCAAGCACACCATTGTTTTTCTTGTGAAATTCTCGATAAGTTTGATGTCACATGACCCTCTTCCCATTGAAAAAACTAAAGTTGGATACAAAATGGCCGACTTCAAAATGGCCACCATGGTCAACACCCAGCTTGAAAAGTTTCCCCCCTCCCATATACTAATGTGCCACAAACAGGAAGTTAATATCACCAACCATTCCCATTTTATTTAGGTGTATCCATATAAATGGCCCACCCTGTATAATGTAAAGTCGAGTGGATAAGTTTAAAGGCTGTTAGCCATTGATCTTTCTCGAAGGTCATGCCTAAATTTTTTTCCCAGGTCCTAATATGAGTTTTGCTGAATTCAGCATTAGTTTTTAAAATATTGTAAATACCTCCAAGATTTTTTGTGGGTTTATCAAGCAGTCTAAATAACTTTAAATTTACATACAGGGTGTAATTTGTCCCGGTCTCTAGCGAAGTGTCTGATTTGCAGATATTTATAGAAGTCACTGTTTGGTAATGAATAATTAGATGTAAGATATTCAAAAGAATTAAGTCGGTCTTGATTATATATGTGAGAGAGGGTGGTTATACCTCTGGTCTTCCAGTTTCTTAAGTGTAGGTCAGAGATAGCCAATTCTAGTATATCAATAGGAAGGTATGATTTGAGAAGAAGTTTGTCTATTGATTCCTGTTGCAAGTAAGACCAGCAGGCTAGAGCGGCTGTTGTAAATGGGGAGATTTGGCTAGGGATTGGGACGTTCTAAAATTCTAGAAAAAAAAGTGCTTTCATACTAGAAGGGAAGATATACATGGATTCAATTTGAACCCAGTGTTTGAGGAGATTATCCTGCCAGCCCGAGCTAAAAAGTGCCACCAAGGTGGCAACATAATATCCGTATACTTTAGGTATTCCTAGTCCTCCCAAACTTTTGTCTTTGGTCAGGATGTAAGAGGCCACTCTGGGTTTATGGTAGGACCATATATATCCCATAAGGATCTTTTGAAGGCGGTAAAAGAAAGACTTTGGAATGCCAATTGGGACTGTTCTATATATATATATATATATATATATATGTATATGTATATGTTTTGGCAGTAACATCATTTTAAAAGTAGCAACTCTACCTACCCATGATACTTCCATTTTATGTAGTCTGGTGGTCTCTAGTTGAATTATTGTTAAGAGGGGTTCATAGTTAGCACGGTATAAAGATTTATGTAATAGTGTCAATGTGATAACCAGGTATTGAATACCTCTTTCCTGCCAGTCAAAGAGGTATTTATTCTTAAGCAGGTGAGATGTCAGTGGAGGGAGGTTCAGCGGTAATATCTCGGACTTTCGACTATTGAGTTTGTATGAAGAAATCCGTCCGTATATTTGAATACATTCCAGAGCAGATTTCAAGGAATCTGCTGGTGATGATAACGAGAGTATAATGTCGTCCGCATATAGAGACACGGTATGTACTCTGTCCTATTTGTATCCCCTGTATATTAGGGTGTGTTCTTAAAAGTTGTGCAAGTGGTTCTATAGATAGGATAAATACCAATGGGGATAGTGGGCATCCCTGCCTGGTACCATTAGTTATTTGAAAGCTATCTGATAACACACCATTAGTGCAAACCTTAGCAGAAGGATGTGAATATAAAGCCTTAATAGCCATAAGTATCACCCCCTGAAAACCCATTTTTTCAAGAGTGGAGAAAGAATAAGCCTAAAGAATATGGTTGAACACTTTTTCCGCATCCAGAGTTAACATAACAGAAGGGGTATGTGACCGTTCTATATGATGTAACAGGCCCAGCACTCTACGTGTGTCTTTTGCTCATTTCACCCCCAAAAAATTATTTTTTCAGTTTGCCAGTACATTATGCAGTACAATAAATGGTGCCATGAGAAACTACAACTTGTGCCGCAAAAATAAAAAACAAGCCCTCATACGGCTATTTCGACAAAAAATGAAAAAGTTATGGTTTTTGGAAGGCAGGAAAGGAAAACCGAAAATCACAAAACGAATATTGGCCATGTCCTTAAGGGGTTAAGAAGTACTGCAAAGCTGCTTAGACACTGTTCAGACACTTAATATGATGGAATGAAGTGTTTCGTTGTATGTACATTACTTTTATCTTGCAGGTCCAGGAGGAGGGGGCAGCCTGCGATGCCCTTCAGCACTGCTTGCATGGTGGTGTCATGATATGAAAGAATGGAGAGGTTTCTGGGAGACTGTGACAGGGAGAGGTGCGGAGGAAGAGTTGGGTACTTAGAGGAGGTAGAGCATGGTGACATTGATGCGCTGTGCCACCAGGCTGATGAGATTAGGAGGCAGAGGGTGGCCCTTATAGGAAAGTTGTTTGCCACCTTTAAAGAAGATAAAGTACACCACATGGGGTGCTAGACAGGTTGGATGAGGGCATAGGATTAACCTGTGGTCTGCATAGGGAGAAATTATGTAGCTAACCAGAGCTGCGGCGATTGCGCGTCCACGAAGTATGACTTGTGAGCAATTCTTTCAATTTAAACATAAGTGTGTTTTCTCATTTGTTTTATATTAAATAGTAATATTAAAAGAGTTGTCAGTTATTAAAATTGATGGTGTCTCCTTAGAATAGGCCATCAATTTTAGATCAGTGGGGGTCTGACTGTCGGCACCCCAGCTGATCAGTTGTTTGAAGGGGCTGCAATGCTCCTACTAGTGCCACAGCCTCTTCATTGTTTACATGGTTCGTACTTGCACGTTTACTTAAATAGGACGGTGGTGCAATAAGTTGCAAGGCCACTGCAAATGTAACAGAGCGCGCAAGTACAAACCTGGTCAAGAGAATCATGTAAAAAATTAAGAGGCTGTGGCGCTTGTAGGAATGTTGCGACCCCTTCAAACAGCTGAGCGGCAGGTGTGCCGACAGTCAGGTCCCCACCGATCTAATATTGATGGCCTATTCTAAAGGCCCTTTTACACTGGGCAATTATCGGGCAGACAAGCGTTCATAGAACGAGCAAACATTCGTTCATCTGCTAATCGCATTGTTTTAAAAGTGTAAAATAATATGATTGTCGGCAGCACATCTCCCCATATTAGTCCCCATACTAGCTTCTTGTGAAAGTAAAAAAACGAGCACGATCAGCGAGCTGTCTCGTTGATCGGCACTCGTTTACACGGCCCGGGACGGGATAGGCCAACAATTTCAATAACCCAGATGAACCCTTTAAACAAAGCTGTGTGCACAAAGCTGTATGGCAACACATGGAGTGCCTACAGGTCTGTATTATGGACCTGTAGATGCTTTTTTGTCACCACCACCCTATGTGTGCCTCAATAAAACATCGTATTCTCCATAATACAGAATGGGTCGGAGCACGCCGTGATTTTTTTTTGCCATGGATTCCATATAAATGTGTAAGGAAAAATGTCTCTGAAATTGGAGGCACACAGTAGTAAACTATAGGACCAATAGAAGACTACAGGCATAATATTACGGATCTGCAGTGCAGTATGAATAAGTCCTCAGGCCATTCTCACATTTGCCACGTAAAGTTTTGCAGCGTATGGCCTCAAAATATCCTACTGTCCGCTTTGAATGCTATGGGCACTTTTATAATTTTTATTGTCCCAGTAAATCTAAATTTTAAAAAAAATAAGCAACTTTGCAAGTAGTCTTGATGAAAAATAGATTGTTTTGTGTCTATAAGACCTATGCAGATCTACGTATCTCTAAAGGTCCTCTTACACCAGGGGTCTCAAGCCCGCGGGCCACATGCGGCCCCTGAGGCTGTCCTCTGCGGCCCGTGGGACCCAGAGCCGCTAGTATAGACACTGCTCCGAGACTCTGGAATTCCCTGACATCGCTGTCCACTTATGAACAGCGATGACTAGGGCTTCCCCAGAGCCGGAGTCCCGGGCAGAGCGCTAGTATCGGCTGTGCTCCGGGACTCTGTCAAATTCCCTGACATCAGTGTCCATGTTTGGAAACACGACGTCTGGGGCTTCCCCAGAGTGGAGTCCCGGGCAGAGCGCTAGTATAGGCCCTGCTCCGGGACTCTGTGGAATTCCCTGAAATCACTGTCCATATATGGACAGTGTGTCAGGGTCGTCCCCAGAGCGGAGACCCAGGCAGAGCGCTAGTATCGGCTCTGCTCCAGGACTCTGTGGAATTCCCTGACATCGGTGTCCATGTTTGGACACACGATGTCTGGGACTTCCCCAGAGCCAAAGTCCTGGGCAGAGCGGTAGTATAGGCTCTGCTCTGGGACCCTAGGGAAGCCTCTGACATCGCTGTCCATACATCGACAATGATGTCAGGGGCTTCCCCAGAGCAGGAGTCTCCGTGATGTCAGGAGTACAGCTGGAGTCCCAGGAAGAGCCTACTAGCACTCTGCCCGGGACTCCAGCTCTGGGGTTGCCCTTGACATCTCTGTCAATATATAGACAGTGATGTCAGGAACAGAGCTGGAATCCCAGGCAGAGTACTAGAAGCGGCTCTGCTCCGGGACTCCAGCTCTGGGCAAGCCCCTGACATCACTGTGGCAGCACCTACGGAGGGCACTGTGGCAGCACCTACAGAGGTCACTGTGGCAGCACATACAGAGGACACTGTGGCATTATCTACAGAGGGCACTGTGGCATTATCTACAGAGGGCTCTGTGGCAGCATCTACAGAGGGCACTGTGGCAGCAACCACAGAGGGCACAGCGGCAGCATCCACAGAGGGCTGTAACGTCTATGGCCATGGGCCGTCGTTCGCTCTTTGCCAGAGCGTTGTTTGTTACCCATCGTTTGTCGTGCTTATGGTCTCCCAGTGTCTTTCAGTTTCCCAGTGTACCTTGCTCCTGTATCCCGTATCCTGTTTCCGTGCTACCTAGTTCTAGTGCCGTGCTGTGCTACAGTCTACGCTTGATCTGCTACGCCTCACCTGACGACTTCCCGCCGCCTGGTCCTGGACGTGCCTGCCTCGCTACTGCCTACGATTGCCTCAGGTACCCTCGCTGAACTAATTGAACTCTGTACTTACCTGTTTGGCCAGTTACCATCCCGCTACATGGTACGGCCCCTTGGGTCCACACCCCGCATCGTGACAAGGGCACAGCGGCAGCATCCACAGAGGGCACTGCGGCAGCATCCACCAAGGGCACTGTGGCACTATCTAAAAAGGGGCTGCCCAATCTTGACGTGTCTTTGCCAAACGCTGCTAACTGAGCCGCCGGACTGCATTTAGCGACACTTTTAAACTGATAAACTGGATTGTTGAAATAAGCATGTGGAGAAATATCTCAAATTTTAAACCTAGCGGTATTATTATAGTAATATAGTGTTATAGTAATATATTGTTATAGTAGTTCAAATAACTAATTGATTAACAATAATTTTGTATTGTATCAAATTTGAAAGTAATACGGCCCGTCAACTTCACATTTTTTCTATATGCGGCCCACTTACCCAGCCGAGTTTGAGACCCCTGTCTTACACGGCCCGTCCTGGGCTGTGTAAACGAGCGCCGATCAACGGGACAGCTAATTGATTGTTCTCGTTTGCTGCTTTCACAAGGAGCTAGTATGGTGACGAGTGCTAGGTTGAAACAGTCATTAACTGTAACAGAAACAGCTGCGTAGAAGTCTTAAAACTGGGTGAACAAAAACTTATGAAGACCCAGGTAGTTGGCGGGCGACAATGAATAATTCTAATAACTAATTGCCAAAAGGCAAATAAAGGCCTATTTCTCAACTACCCACTTGGGTATTAATACTTTATTAAAACGTAACCTTTTTGAGTAACAATAACACACCACATAATTGTTAAAAAGATCAATGCAATCTGGCAGAAAGGTCGACTAGGACTCTTAAGGCCCTTTTACACTGGGCACTTATCGGGCAGACAAGCGTTCATAGAACGCTCGTTGCCAATAATTGCCCTGTGTACACAGAGCAGCGATCTGCAGGTGAAAAAAGCAAACACTCGATCATCTGCTGATCGGATCGTTTTAAAAAAACTAAAATATCATCGTTGTCGACGGCACATCTCCCTGTGTAAACAGAGAGAAGCGCTGCCGACATGATGATAATGTATGGGGGCGAGCGATTGAAGTAACGAGCGCTCGTCCCCATGCTAGCTCCTTGTGACGTGAGCAAATGAGCGCTGATCAACGAGCTGTCTCGTTGATCGGCGCTTGTTGCACCAGCAGAAATGGGCCATTGTAATAGGGCCTTAAGTGTCCGACTAGTACTGCACTGTCAATAAGTTTCAGCATTACTTGCTATCTAATCCAGCGACTGCAGATGGCTATCCAGTAGTAAACTCCCTATAGCTGCCACTATCAAGATGTATTAACATAGAATTTTAGACTGAAAAACTACATGAGGATAAAATAGGAGATTTACTTTAAACATTAATTAAAATACCTTATATTGAGTAAAAGTAATAATATTAGGAGTCAGAACAGAAGACATTTTTATTTTCTCCCTCCGTCCCTCCTTGACTTGGAGTCTTTAGTCCTCTTAAAATATATGATGCTTCGATAATGTCTTTCTTTGCACTTGTGCTGCAATCGTAATGTGAAGATGCTGAAAGTCTCTGTGTCTATACCATTTACTTGATAAGGCTCATTTGCAGTAATCAAATCATTTGCATTATTAAACTTTAAACAATAAAAAAATGCTTCATTTGATCCACATCATTGTTTCTAATTAAACGGAAATATATATATATATATATATATATATATATATATATATATTTATTTATTTTTTTTAAAGAAAACCCTGTTGTCAGGGCAACTATGAGCTACTATGTGACAACGTCTCACATTTGCCTATATTAGTATTGTCTGTGAGAGTGCACATCAGCGTCATAAATCATGTGGTGTGTATGCAAACTGTTAGGAATAATTAAATTTATGTTCTGCATAATCAATTACTAACTGTACATGGATTACTCATAAGCAGCTCTCAGGAATAGGAACATTTTTCTCGTTGTCTGAGACGGCTGCACATCATTATAGTGCAATTTTCTGCAGGTATTTCCTGTAACTATTATATGAAGACAAAGTATTACCGAGGTCTGTATATACTCCGCAGAGATTTAGGTCAGCGTATAAATAGGATAAGGAGCTGTCATATCAGCCAATTAGTGGGAATAGTCCAGAAACAGTCAACCTTATTTGTTTCACAGTCTGTGGTGTCATTTGCTTGTGGATACCGCTTACATAAAGTCTACAGGTTAGAGGTTTTAAAATGATGACTATGCCCTGCGGAATATTAACAGGACACCAGTGATGATGAAGGAAATTTCAAGGGGTTGTACAGGAAAAGAAAAAGAGGTTCTTCTTTTCTTTCAAAAATAGTGCCACTCTTGTTTATGGTCTGTGTCTAGTATTACATCTCAAATCCATTTTCTTAAATAGGAATGAGCTGTCATGTCAGACATAGCCTCTACACAAGAGTGGCACTGTTTTTTGGTGAAAAAATCCTGTCATCTCTTTTAGGGTATGTTCACACGCAGTTACCAAAAACTTCTGAAAATACAGAGCTGTTTTCAGGCGAAAACAGCTCCTGATTTTCTGAAGTTTTTGTAGCAACTCCCTTTTTTTGCGGCGTATTTTACGGACGTTATTGGAGCGGTTGTTCAATGGAATCAATGAAAAACGTCCCAAGAAGTGACATGCACGTCTTTTTACGGACCGTATTTTGACAGCGACGCGTAATTATGCCTGGAATGTTCCTTTAAAGCCAGTCCTATACATGAGATCAGTGGCATAACTACCGCCGTAGCAGCCATAGCAGCTGCTCCGGGCCCTGCGGCATGAGGGGGCCCATGTCTGCCGGCACGGGCCCCCACCATGGCCTGAGGCTCTGCTAGCAGCCGGTATGGCTGCTACAGCGCGACACCACTGAACACTACGGCAGAGCAGGGAGGTATCTCCCCGCTCTGCCATTAAACAAAAGACATGTATCCCCTATCCACAGGATAGGGGATACATGTGTGATCGCTGGCATTGATAGGGAGAACGGGGGACAAAGTCCCCTGAAGTTCTCCATCACAAACCTCTGACTTCCGGGGTCTGTGTCGGCAGCTCCGTAGAAATGAATGGAGCGCCGGTCTCGCTTGTGCGCATGCGTGACCAGCGCTCCTTTCATTTTTATTGAGATGCAAAGACGTCGGAAGTCAGAGGTTAGTCATGGAGAACTTCGGTGGACTTTAGGTGCCAGCGATCACACATGTATCCCCTATCCTGTGGATAGGGGATACATGTCTTTTGTAGGACACACTGTAGCGTTACCTATAGGGGGGGGCTGTATGGCGTTACCTACAGGGGGCTGTATAGCGTTCTCTACAATGGGGGCTGTATGGCATTCTCTACAGTGGGGGCTGTATGGCGTTAGGTTTTTTTTTTGGACGCCCTTTTAGATTTAATGGTCCAGCAGACCAACATGTATGTGGAACAATTTATCTCCCAGAATCCTGACTTTTTATGGGAGAGGCCAAAATTGGACCCCCACAAACGCAGTGAAATTGCGGAAGTTTTGGGGCTTATTTTTAAGCTTCGGTCTCGTAAAAAAGCCCAGTATTAGAGACTATTGGTCCCCTGATATTTTATATAACATCCCCCTTTACCGCACAGTAATGACAAGGATGCAATTTGAAGCCATCCTAAAGTTCCTGCATTACAATGACAATAGTCAGTGCCCACCCCCACAGGACCCACATTTTGATAGGCTCTATAAAATAAGACCATTAATTGCCCACTACTCCCAAAGATTTTCCCAAGTTTATACCCCCCAACAAAATATTTCGGTGAATGAGTCATTGGTAAGCTTCAAGGGTAGACTGCACTTCAGGCAGTTTCTACCCAATAAAAGAACCCGGTACAAACTATGTGAAAGTGCCACCGGTTACACCTACTCTTTTAGGGCTTATGAGGGGAAAGACTCCCATTTAGATCCCCCAGAATGCCCCACTTCCTAGGAATTAGTGGAAAGATCGTATGGGATCTTATTCATCCTTTATACAGAGGCGTAGCTAGGGAGGGGCAGGCGGGGCATGTGCCCCGGGCGCAAGGGAAGGGGGGGGCGCTGAAGAGCAGCTGATCGCTGCTGACAGGCGCCCCCGTATGTCGAACACCTGCAGCAGCTTAGGAAGAGCCAGGAAATTAGGGCGTTCTGGCCGGGGTCTGTGACAGCCATGGAGTGGAACAGTCCAGTCACCTGACCTGTCACCTGACCTCATGTCAGTGACATGAGGTCAGATGACTCATGTCAGGGGACAGGTCCACTCCCGTGCTGCAGCCTCCCTGCATCTGCTTCTACTCTGCTCTCCTGTTACACACAGCCGACGAGCAGAAGAGGAAGCTCCGCCCACAGCCTGTCCTGACCTGTCAGGAAGGAGACATGGTGAGTGAGTGAGTGAGTGAGTGAATGTGTGTGTGTGTGTGTGTGTGTGTGTGTGTATATTTATGTGTGTATAGGTATAGGTGTGTGTGTCTCTGCATGTGTTTGTCTCTCATATCTACTACATTATCTGTACTGTGTAGCAGAGCTGAGATTGTAATTTAGCACAATGTGTTATCTGTGGTTTTACATAGGACTGCAGGGGACACAACTACATTATCTGTACTCAGAGAGTTATCAGTGTGCTATCCGTGGCGTCCCGCTGTAGCAGCCGTAGCGGCTGCTACGGGGCCCGCGGCATGAGGGGGCCCGTGTCGGCCGCCGGCACGGGCCCCCACCATGGCCGGAGGCTCCGCTAGCAGCCGCTATGGCTGCTACAGCGGGACGCCACTGAACACTACGGCAGAGCAGGGAGGTATCTCCCTGCTCTGCCATTAAACAAAAGACATGTATCCCCTATCCACAGGATATACACAGGACAGGGGATACATGTGTGATCGCTGGCAGCGATAGGGAGAACGGGGGACTGAAAGTCCCCTGAAGTTCTCCTTCACAAAATTCGGACTTCCGGGGTCTGTGTCAGCAGCTCCGTAGAAATGAATGGAGCGCCGGTCGCGCTTGTGCGCATGCGTGACCAGCGCTCCTTTCATTTTTATTGAGCTGCGCAGACGCCGGCAGTCAGAGGTTAGTTATGGAGAACTTCAGGGGACTTTCGGTCCCCCGTTCTCCCTATCAATGCCAGCGATCACACATGTATCCCCTATCCTGTGGATAGGGGATACATGTCTTTTGTAGGACACACTGTAGGTCGCATTTTTTGGGAGGGGGGACGCTGTATGGCGTTCCCTACAGGTAGGACGCTGTATGGCGTTCCCTACAGGGGGGGCTGTATGGCGTTCCCTACAGGGGGGCTGTATGGCGTTCCCTATAGGGGGGGCTGTATGGCGTTCTCTACAGGGGGGCTGTATGGCGTTCACTACAGGGGGGGCTGTATGGCGTTCCCTACAGGGGGGCTGTATGGCGTTCCCTACAGAGGGGGGCTGTATGGCGTTCCCTACAGGGGGGCTGTATGGCGTTCTCTACAGGGGGGCTGTATGGCGTTCTCTACAAGGGGGGCTGTATGGCGTTCGCGCCATACAGCCCCCCTGCAGGGAATGCCATACAGCCCCCTCTGTAGAAAACGCCATACAGCCCCCCTGTAGGGAACGCCATACAGCCCCCCCCTGCAGGGAACGCCATACTGCCCCCCCCTGCAGGGGACGCCATACTGCCCCCCTGTAGGGAACGCCATACAGCCCCCCCTGTAGGGAACGCCATACAGCCCCCCCCTGTAGAGAACGAACATACAGCCCCCCCTGTAGAGAACGCCATACAGCCCCCCTGTAGATAACGCCATACAGCCCCCCCTGCAGGGAACGCCATACAGCCCCCCCCTGTAGGGAACGCCATACAGCCCCCCCCCTGTAGATAACGCCATACAGCCCCCCTGAAGATAACGCCATACAGCCCCTCTGTAGATAACGCCATACAGCCCCCCCTGTAGATAACGCCATACAGCCCCCTCTGTAGATAACGCCACACAGCCCCCTTTGTAGATATCTACAGGGGGAGGGCTGTAAAAAAGGCACTATCTACAAGGGGGGGGGTTGTGTGACACCCAGGGGAGGGGGGGCCCCAGTCAAAAGTTTGCTATGGGGCCCAGTCTTTCCTAGTTATGCCCCTGGTGCTATCTGTAGTGTTACATAGGACCGCAGGTAACATCTACTACATTATCTGTAGTGTGTAGCAGAGCTGAGATTGTAATTTAGCACAAAGAAGAGGCTGGACGCAGCTGCAGGCTTGAGGGAAGCCGACATGACCGTCCTGGTAGGGAAAGGGTTAATGTTAAGAGGTGAGGGAAAGGTGAAGGAGCTGAAGGAGGGACGGGGAGGAGCTAGGGGGGACGGGGGGGCCGTTACTGCGCTTCCCGCTGTTTCTCGGCATTGAGCCGGAAGCAGCGGGAGGAGTAATACACAAGAAGCAAAGCTCCCCGTTGCCCGGCTTTTTAGTATGGCAGAGGCCCTGATTTTAGAGCGGCTGCGTGCCGCTGCTGTGCACCACGGTCCCGGATGGCTGGAGGAGACCGTGGCTGCATTAACGCGGATCCCGGACGCCGTTTCGCCACGTCGGGCACGGCGTTCGGGGTCTGTTGTAAGGGACAGGCTCCCCTCCCCCGGCCCCCCTACGAGCATGGCTATGGCGGCGGGGGGGGAGTCGGCAACAACCGCTCCTGCGCTGGGCAGGCAGAGAGCGGTAGCAGGGGTGACGGCGATGCAGGCTGTGTCGACCCGTCCCTCTCGGCGGTCCCGACCTCCAGAGCGCCTGAGTCCGGAGGTAGTCCCGCGGACACGGCGTCGCAGAGGGAGCCCGATCCCGGACGCTGCAGGCCAGGCAGCTGGGAGGACCGCCCCTTCCCAGGCCCTGCGTCCTGGCAGGAATCCCAGGCCGCGACGGGGTCCGGCGGTAAGCAGGGAGTCGCAGGCCGGGCTCCCTGTCACCCCTCCCCCATCAGATGGAAGATGTCGAGAGCAAGGTACGGCCGCCCCGCATGGTGATGTTCCGGCCAGGGGGCAGGCTTCGTCAGGATCGTCTAGACGGACGACTAGATCTGCAGCGACGTCGAGGCAACAGGTCCGGTCGGAAGTCTGGGTCCCGGCGGTCGGGCGGCAGGTTGCCGGCCCATCGGTCAGCGCGTCCTCATCCCCTTTCCGAAGAGGTCGTTGGGAGGGACAGTCGTCGGCGAGAGAAGAACTGGAGGAAGGTGAACTGGACGTCTATCGTCGAGGTCAGGATGGTCCGGCTGACGGGAACACAGCGCCTGTGCAGCCCGGTGAGTGTATAACTCCATTATTGTCTTATCCAGCGATTTTTATGTCGGGTGTCGGCGGGGGGGCTGCTAGCATAGCATCGGGGGCCGGTAGTGGCGCGGGCGGACGCGACGGAGCGGGTTTGGCAGATTTAGTGGGTTGCTTACGGGAGCTGGTGGGGCGCCTGGATAGGGCCGCGGCGCCGGTAGTAACGGAAGTGTCCCCTGCGGTAGTTTGGGAAGGCCCCAGGGAAGTGGGATCGTTGCAGGCGCGTCCTGTGGTGGCGGTTAGAGAGGCGGTCGCGGTGTCGGTGCAGACTGAGGCACAGAAGGACGGCGATCGAGTGCGCATGGACGATCGTGCTCGGGGGGAGGTGTATGTTTGTTTTGAGGGTCCGTTGGGGGCGCATTTAAAGCAGGAGGTGCGTGATCGGATCTGGAAAGATGAATATGTTGAAATTTTTTCTCTCTTGCCGCTGGCTAAATTCAATTTGGATAAGAGCAAGCGGGATGAGAGTAAAAAGGACGAGGAGGAACGGCGGCGGTATAGGCTTATCCCGCAGACGTTCGTTAATTGGTCGCAGGCGTTCGCCATATTGGCTAGTGTGATAGGGGAAAAGGCGCCGGAAAATTGTTCGGCGTTATTTTGTTATTTTGATGCTATTGGGGAGGCTCATAGGGCGTATGGGGGTCAGGCGTGGCTGCGATATGATGAGCAATTCCGTCAGCGGAAGGCGGTTCGGCCGGCGATTCGGTGGGACCAGAAGGATATTGCTCTCTGGTTACGGGTTACGGCTCCGGTTAGGCAGCCCTTTCCCGGGAGCGGTGGCCAGGGAGGCCAGACTAGTCAGAGTGGACCAAGCGGCGGGGGAAAGGCGGGGTTTTGCTGGCAATTCAATGAAGGCCAGTGCAAGTTCGGGGCCACGTGCAAGTTCAAGCACGTGTGCTCCGAGTGTAATGGGGCATCACACGGGGCGGCAAAATGTCTGCGGAAAAAGAGGTCCGGGAACCAGCACGGGGCTGGTCAAGGGGGTGTCGCCGGTGAGGGTGGAAAGGATGGCCCCTTATCTAAATGAGTATCCGGATAGGGCGGCAGCTAAGTTGCTTTATGAAGGGTTTAGTGTTGGTTTTGTTATTCCTCCGCCTCCTTATGAGGTTCCGGTTACGCGGAGAAATTTAAAATCGGCTTACTTGCATGCGGAAGTCGTGTCGGAAAAGTTGTTAAAAGAAGTTTCGTTGGGGCGCATGTCGGGGCCATTTGTGGAGTCGCCGGTGAAAGATTTAGTTGTGTCCCCTTTGGGTATTGTCCCTAAACGCGAGCCCGGAAAGTTTCGTTTGATTCAACATTTATCGTATCCCAAAGGTTCGTCGGTAAATGACGGGATTGATCACGAGTTGTGTTCCGTAGTTTATACCTCATTCGATAAGGCGGTGGGGTTAGTGCGGGCTGCGGGTCCGGGGGCGCTGCTAGCAAAAACCGACATCGAGGCGGCGTTCAGGTTGTTGCCGGTGCATCCAGAAAGCCAACGGCTGTTGGGTTGTTTTTGGAATGGGGCCTTTTACGTGGATCGGTGCCTTCCGATGGGGTGTTCTCTTTCTTGTGCATACTTCGAGGCGTTTAGTAGCTTCGTGGAGTGGGTAACGAGGGGAGTATCCGGGGTCGATTCGTTGATCCATTACTTAGATGATTTTTTGTGCGTTGGCCCGGGGGGTTCGCCGGTTTGCGGTAACTTGCTTCATGCCCTGCAGAAGGTGGCGAGGGATTTTGGGATCCCTTTGGCGCCGGAAAAAACGGAGGGCCCGGTAGCGACGATTTGTTTCTTGGGAATCGAAATTGACTCGGTGGCAATGGAGTGTCGGCTCCCGGCGGATAAGCTGGGTGCTTTGAGGCTGGAGGTGCGACGGGCTTGTAGAAGGAAGAAAATGTCGCTGAGGGAGCTTCAGTCGCTGCTGGGGAAGTTGAATTTCGCCTGCCGGATTATGCCGATGGGGAGGGTGTTTGGTAGAAGGTTGGCGGCGGCAACGGCGGGAGTGCGGGCGCCGCATCATTTTGTGAGGCTCAAGGAGGAGCACCGAGCTGATCTTCAGGTTTGGGATGACTTCTTGGGCCAGTACAATGGTCGCTCGCTATGGATGGCCCCAGCGCAGGATACGAGTGATCTGAATATTTTCACGGATGCGGCTGGGGCGGGTGGCTTTGGAGCTTACGGGGGAGGTCCGTGGTGCGCAGGTCAATGGCCGGCTAGCTGGGTGTCCAGTGGATTGACGCGGAATCTGGCCCTGCTCGAGCTGTTTCCCATCGTGGTGGCGGCTACCATTTGGGGGGACAGGCTCAGGGATAAGAAGGTCCGTTTTTACTGCGACAACATGGGGGTGGTGCTTGCCATTAATAACATCACGGCGTCCTCTCCTCCGGTAGTTCAATTGTTGCGACATTTAGTGTTGGTGTGTTTGTCGCTGAACGCGTGGGTGGTGGCGGTGCATGTCCCGGGTGTACGGAATTGTGTTGCTGATGCTCTTTCTCGCTCGCAGTGGGACCGGTTTCGGCAATTGGCCCCGGGAGCGGAACGTCTCGGTTTGGCGTGTCCGGATCATCTATGGGATCTGGTATCGGTCCCGTAGAGCAGCTGTTACAAAGGTCTTTGGCGCGCACGACGTGGAGGGCTTATGCTGCTTGTTGGAGGCAGTGGGAGGAGTGGGTAAGAGAGTTGGGTGATGTTAATACGGATAGAGACAGGTTGGTGGCACTTTTGTATTGGTTAGGGGATGCCTGGGAGGGGGGGTTTTCAGTAGCGAAGGTGAACCGGTTTATATCCGCGGTGGCGTTTGGGCTTAAGTTGCGGGGCTTGCGGGATGTATCGAAGGAATTTCTGGTATCGCAGGCTTTGAAGGGGTTGCGCAGAGGTAGGGTGGAGGCGGATAGTAGAAGGCCGGTGTCGTTTGCTTTGCTGGGCTTGTTGGGCGGTTCATTGGCATCGGTATGTCGTTCTTCAGATGAAATGGATTTGTTTCGGTTGGCTTTCTCGTTGGCGTTCTTCGGAGCATTTAGAATAGGTGAGTTGGTGTCGCCAAGTACTAAACAGGCAGGGGGGCTGAGATCTGGGGAGGTGAGCCTTTTTGCAGATCGGTTGGAGGTATGGTTGCGTAGATCAAAAACTGACCAATTAGGGAAGGGAAAACTGATAGTTTTGTTCGCTCTCCCGGGGTCGGTCATGTGCCCAGTAGAGTGCATGCGGGGTTTTACAAAAAACAGGGGGTCTCCAGATTTGCCTTTGTTACGTCATGTGGACGGGTCGTTCTTGTCCAGGTTTCAGTTTGGAGCTGTTTTTAAAAAATGTTTGACGGCGGTTGGGGTTGCGGCAGGCTCATATTCATCTCATTCCTTCCGGATTGGCGCAGCAACGGAAGCAGGGCGCTGGGGGTTGGATGATGAGGGGGTGAGGCGTATTGGTCGTTGGGAGTCAAAAAGGTTTAAGTCCTATGTCCGCCCCCATATGTTGTAATTTTGTTGTTTATGCTTGCAAATGTTATATGGTGGTGCCTAACTGTGTTTTCCGTTTCAGATTCGCCTCCTTGTCTGGTGTGGTTGATGGGTCATTCGTACGTGCACTGGGGGGCTTTGAGGGCGGACGTCCGCCCGGATGGTCGCCAGTTGCGCATTCCGCGACAGGATGCGGTTGTGCATTGGCTGGGGTTTAGAGGTATGTCGTGGAACAGGGTGTTGGCGGAATTCCAGACATATGTGCGGCTTGATAGGGTTCCGGAGGTTTTAGTGTTGCACGTGGGTGGGAATGACTTAGGAGTCCGCCCTTTTCGTGAGTTGGTGCGGGATATCAAACATGATTTGTTGTGTTTGTGGGTATCTTATCCCAAGTTGGTGGTAGTGTGGTCGGACATAGTCCCAAGGAAGCATTGGCGGTTAGCTAGATCGGTGGAGAGAGTCAATAAGGCTCGGATAAAAGTTAACCGGGCGGTGTCCCGTTTTGTGGCAAAGAACGGGGGCATTTGCGTGAGGCATAGGGATTTGGAGTCAGGATTGGGGAATTTCTGGAGGAGTGACGGGGTTCATCTGACCGAGGTTGGCATTGATATTTGGAGCTTGGCTATAGCAGAAGGCATAGAAAGGGCGGTGGTGGTGTGGAGGAACTCACAGGCTTAAGGTGGTCAAGGCCTGTTTCGCGGTGGCGGGGGGAGTCCTTGAGGCCAGTCAGTACAAAATGGTGGGGGGGTCGCATCGGGGGTATGCGTCCCCCAAAAAAGGTACATGGTTGAAGACTTCATCGGGTGTTATCCCTTTGAAGTGGTCTTCTGGTAGAAGGTATGTCACTTGAAGGCTTCATCGGGTGTTATCCCTTTGAAGTGGACTTCTAGTGGTCGGTATATCACTTGAGGGCTTCAACGGGTGTTATCCCCTTGAAGTGGACTTCTAGTGGTTGGAGCCATCTGCAGAGGTGAACGGTGCTTCCGAGCTGGTTTACGGCTGGAGGTAATTAGTGGTTTGCAGATGGCTAATTCGGTGTGTTCTTGAAAGGAACATCTGAAGGGGCTTCAAGGACTTCCTCTGCTCGGGTTAATGTTAACGTTTAATTGTTATTTATGATTCTGACCCATGTTGGGTCATGTGAATTATTAGGAGGAATTCTCTGGTGGATTCCTAACTAGTTATCCGAATGTTTCGGATTTAAATTGTTTTTATAAAACTGTGAAATTAATAAACGGCTGCTGTGGCCATTTCACATCCAACCTCGGTGTCATGTGTCGTTACTAAATGGGGGTGGGGGATAGTATGGTTTAAGGTTAACACACGACTCTACCTAGGCAGGTCAAGAAGAGGCTGGACGCAGCTGCAGGCTTGAGGGAAGCCGACATGACCGTCCTGGTAGGGAAAGGGTTAATGTTAAGAGGTGAGGGAAAGGTGAAGGAGCTGAAGGAGGGACGGGGAGGAGCTAGGGGGGACGGGGGGGCCGTTACTGCGCTTCCCGCTGTTTCTCGGCATTGAGCCGGAAGCAGCGGGAGGAGTAATACACAAGAAGCAAAGCTCCCACCCTCCCACCCTTGTTTTGTTACTCCTTAGGTCTTCTGTACGTCCGTATATGAGCGTTGTGTTTTATTTTGTGTGTTTATTTAACATGTTTTTCTTTTTTCCGGAGTAGGTTCTGTTGTCATGGCAGCTGGCGGGGGGAGTCCTTGAGGCCAGTCAGTACAAAATGGTGGGGGGGTCGCATCGGGGGTATGCGTCCCCCAAAAAAGGTACATGGTTGAAGACTTCATCGGGTGTTATCCCTTTGAAGTGGTCTTCTGGTAGAAGGTATGTCACTTGAAGGCTTCATCGGGTGTTATCCCTTTGAAGTGGACTTCTAGTGGTCGGTATATCACTTGAGGGCTTCAACGGGTGTTATCCCCTTGAAGTGGACTTCTAGTGGTTGGAGCCATCTGCAGAGGTGAACGGTGCTTCCGAGCTGGTTTACGGCTGGAGGTAATTAGTGGTTTGCAGATGGCTAATTCGGTGTGTTCTTGAAAGGAACATCTGAAGGGGCTTCAAGGACTTCCTCTGCTCGGGTTAATGTTAACGTTTAATTGTTATTTATGATTCTGACCCATGTTGGGTCATGTGAATTATTAGGAGGAATTCTCTGGTGGATTCCTAACTAGTTATCCGAATGTTTCGGATTTAAATTGTTTTTATAAAACTGTGAAATTAATAAACGGCTGCTGTGGCCATTTCACATCCAACCTCGGTGTCATGTGTCGTTACTAAATGGGGGTGGGGGATAGTATGGTTTAAGGTTAACACACGACTCTACCTAGGCAGGTCATGTGTTATCTGTGGTGTTACATAGGACTGCAGGGGACACAACTACATTATCAGTACTCAGAGTTATCACTATGTGTTATCTGTGTTGTTACATAGGACTGCAGGTAACATCTACTACATTATCTGTGCTGTGTGCATATATATGGGTCTGTTTGTGAATGTGTCTTTGTGCCTTTTATGTATTTGTATATGTTCCTGTCTGTGTATTTATCTGCCGGTGTGTGTGTATATGTGTCTGTACGTCTATATATTTACCTGTATGTATATATTCCTGATGTGTGTATGTATATTTGCATGTATGTCTAAATATCTATCTCTATGAATGTACAGTATATATGTTCCAGCGTGTCCATAAATGTGGTTACGTTTTGGTTTGTGTAGGGGGCGGCAATAGAGAGTCCCGCACAGGGCGCCATCCAAGCGAAGGCCGGCCCTGGCTGTCACCAACCATAGTCAGAAGGAACTCCGCCGCTGCCTGCGCCGCATGACCTCCTCGGCTTCTCCGGTAAGTCACACCAGGCAGAGCGGAGAGTGGTAGCGGTAGGCTACCGCTCACCGGTCTGTTCACAGTGTGCCGCTATCTACTAGGGGGGAGGCGGGCTGTGTGTGGCACTATCTACAAGAGAGGGGCTGTGTGGCGCTATCTACAGGGGGCTGTGTGTGGCCTCTTTAATTTATTTTCTTTTAATTTATTTTTATGTTAATTACATTATAGAACTATATCGCTTGTAAAATGTAGAAATGCTTTTATACTCGCGCAACATTAAAAAAATGGTGAAAAAAAAATTACACCTCATTGATTGGTAGGGAAAGAAAATATGGCGAGGGGGAAGGAGATGTCGGGAAATAAATTGGGGGGGGGGGCGCCAAACTGAATCTTTGCCCCGAGTGCAGGAGAACCTAGCTACGCCTTTGCTTTATATCTGGACAACTTTTACAATAGTGTCCCATTGCTAGAAGTTCTCTCGTCCAGATCCACCTTGGCATGTGGAACAATCCGCATAAATCAGAAGGGCCTCCCCAAAAATGTGCTGGGTCAGATACTAAAATTAGGAGAGATCAGAGCTGTCTGCAGCGACGATCTGCTGCTCCTGAAGTATAAGGATAAAAGGGACGTCCTTATACTGACCAGCATTCACAACAGCAGAGGCAGCCTAGTCCCTGTACGTGGATCCACCACCCAAGTTCCCAAACCATTTTGTGTACAGGAGTGCAACAAATATAAGGGTGGCGTTGACCTGTCTGACCAGGTCATACAACCATACAGCGCCATGCGCAAGACCAGAGTATGGCATAAAAAGCTGTCTGTGCATCTTACACAGATGGCTTTATACAACGCCTTTGTCCTCTGCAGATATGCCGGCAGTGGGGATACGTTCCTGCAATTTCAGGAAAAGGTCATCAAGTCCCTGATATTTGCTGACCAGGAAGGGGAGGGCAGTTCATCCGGTTCTTCTATCAGCAGCATAATTACCGGCCAGCATTTCCCTACAGAAATCCCCCCACTGAAAAAAACAGAAGCCCCAAAAAAAATGCTGTGTGTGTGCCAAGCGAGGCATTCGTAAGGACACCACATACCTTTGTGAGACGTGTCCCACAAATCCCGGCCTGTGCATGAAACAATGTTTTAAAATATATCATATCATTCACCTTTTCTGTCTCCCAAATTGGCAATTACCAATTATTTATTTTTTTACTGACCAACCCCATTTAAAATTTGTCTACAGGTTAGAGGTTTTAAAATGATGACTACGCCCTGCAGAATATTAACAGGACACCAGTGATGATGAAGCATGTAATTTAAAATTTGTAAAAAACCACCTAAAACAAAACTAAAAATTCTCACTTTACCAAGAACCAGAGGGAGTGTTTTTCTGACCTAGGTTGCAAATCTGGGTGAGAGGAATAAATCCAGATGAGATTGGTTGTTTCAGCAAATCTTTTTTTGCTGAGGATTTGATTTATTTTTTGGGCTGGATTTTATGGCATGGTGGGTAGGTTGGTAGTCGGACATGCCATTCCCTCTCCCTCCATTGCGGGTTTTCCAGGTTGTCCTCCTTAGTTACTAAAATTAAAGTATTTCCACTGTACTGGTACCTTAGGAGCTTTACAAATGCGACATGGTGCAGAGAAATCAATCCAGCAAAATCTTCGCTCCAAAAGCTAAATGGCGTGCCTTCCCTTCCGAGTCCTGCCACTTGACCAAACAGCAGTTTATGACCACATGTTGGGTATTTCCGTACTCTGGAGAAGTTGCCTTACAAATGTTGGGGTGCTTTTCCTCATTTATTTGTTGAAAAAGTTAAAAATTTTGAGGTAAAGCTACTTCTTATTGGAAAATAATGTAATTTTTTCATTTTCACTGCCCTATTCTAATAAAATCTATGAAACACCTGAGGGATCAAAATGCTCACTATACCCCTAGATGAATTCCTCAAGAGGTGTCGTTTCCAAACGGGGGTATTTTTGGGGGTGTTTCCTTTTATTTCGGCATCACAAGGCCTCTTCTAAACTGACATGGTGCCTGAAATATAATCTAAGAAAAGGAAGGCCCTAAAATCCACTAGGTGCTCCTTTGCTTCTGAGGCCGGTGTTTCAGTCCATTAGCACACTAGGGCCACATGTGGGATATTTCTAAAAACTGCAGAATCAGGGCAATAAATATTTAATTGTGATTCTCTGGTAAAACCTTCAGTATTACAGGAAAAATTTATTAAAATGGAATTTCTTCAAAAAACAAATTAAATTTGCACATTTCCTTTCCACTTTGCTTTAATTCCTGTGAAACACCTAAAGGGTTAAAAAAAACTTTCTGAATGCTGTTTTGAATACATGGAGGCGTGCAGTTTTTAAAGTGGGGTGATTTGTGGGGGTTTCTAATATATAAGGCCCTCAAAGCCACTTCACAACTGAACTGTTCCCTAAAAAAAATGGGCTTTTGAAATTTTCTTGAAAATGTGAGAAATTGCTGCTAAACTTATAAGCCTTGTAACGTCCTAGAAAAATAAAAGGATGTTCAAAAAAACGATGCCAATCTAAAGTAGACATATGGGAAATGTTAGCTAGTAACTATTTTGTGTGGTATAACTATTTGTCTTACAAGCAGATACGTTTGAATTTAGAAAATGCAAATTGTTTGCAAATTTTCACCAAATTTTGGTGTTTTTCACAAAAAAATATTGAATATATCGACCAAATTTTTTCACATAAAGTACAATATGTCATGAGAAAACAATCTCAGAATCGCTTGGATTGGAGGCGCTGTGTGCAAAACTCTCTACATGGGACACTGTGTGACACACTCTACAGGGAATGTAGAAGTGAAAGAAAGAGGGAGAAGAGTAAATGGCGCTCCTCTAAGGTAATACTGTTTTATAACACTTTGTTGTAGCACATTGTGAGTTAATATTAACTCACATAGTCGAGTTGTGCAAGTATAGGCACAACGCTACTGCTTGACGTTAATGTTGGTTGCAAGACTCCTCTGGATGCCGGCTGCCACCCGCTGCTATCCCTCGGGTACAATCCTTTGTTTCCGGGGAGAACTAATCATTCAGAAGGCAGAAAAATATGCAGCGTTCGAATCATGGTGCCTGGCAGGTAAGTATTTCACATAGATGCCTTTTTTCACATAGATGCCTTTTTTATTTGTAAACATTTATTGCAGGACTACGCAGTTCAAGATCGGACAGATCCCTTGTCAGGTTCATACAATAGTGTAGAAATGGTGCGTTATATACATTACAAAATCGGGGGAAAAACCCAGGGAACACACAGTTACACTTTTGTTTAAAAAAAGAGGGAGGTGGTGAAAGAAGGGGGTGGCAATTATCTGACATCATGTGTCCATTCAGTATAAATAAACAATGTGTAGTAATGAGCTTCCGCATAAATTAAGGTATTGGTATCGTGTATTCTTGCTAAAATGTTAATTGCCCCTTCGAATAATGTTCATCTCGTAATTGTAATGTCAGTTTATATTGTAGCAGTACAGCTACTGGACAGTGCAGAAACTGTCAGGTTTTAAGCAACCAGGGAGCATGTACAGCAGAGAGGGTTTTCTCTGCTGTTGCTTCGGTGTAAAGCCCGGAATAGGGCCTGGTTTGCTGGAGTGTGAAGGAGAAGGGCGGGCTTCCACTCCATACAGACAGATCGTGTCCTGGGCTGTCTGATGAGCTTAGTTAGGCTTCACCTGAGGCGGCTCTTTAATTGAGGTGTGTAGCGTTCACACAGGGCTCGGTCTGGGGAAGACAGGCATGCTAGCCTGTGAGAGTCACCACCGTGTAAGGTAAAGCTGCCTATGTTTTGAGGTGCTGGGCACAAGGCTCAGTGTCTCGTAGTGAGAGACACTGAATGTGTTAGTTAGAGGCTGGACGGCCTAGGGTTTATTTTGTATGTTTTTTGTTGTTACACTGCTTGCTGTGGTGAAGACAATAAAGCTAGCTGCGGCTGGTTTAAACTTTTATTCAATGAGTTGGAGTGAACTTTATATGTGTGCCAACCATCTCACCCGGGAGATGGCGATCCTGTGAGCTAAGTGGTCCCCAAGTTGTCACAATATATACATTTTTATTCTTTCTATTGCACCCTCCTAAATAACAAAAAAGGTCTTAATGGATCCTTCCCTCTTTACACTTTAAAGGGGGCGCTGTGTGTGGCACTCTCTACAGGGGGCACTGTATTTGTCACTATCTATAGAGGGCACTGTGCGTGACGCTCTCTACAGAAAGTAGTGTATGGCACTTTATACAGGGGGCACTGTGTATGGCACACTCTTTAGTGGCCACTCTTTGTGACACTCCCTAAAGAAAGCAGTGTGTGTGGCACTTTCTACAGGGGGCACTGTATGTGGCACTCTTTACAGGGGGCACTGTGTGTGACGCTCTTTAGGTGCCACTATGTGTGACACTCTCTACAGGAGGCGCTGTGTGTGAAACTCTCTACAGGGGGCACTGTGTGTGGCCCTCTCTACAGGAGGCACTGTATACTGTGTGCACAATTATTAAGCACGTTGTATTTTTGAGGATTAATTTTATTATTTAACAACTACAGTGCTATCTGTCAATCCAAAATGGTAATAAACCACAAACCTGAATATTTATGAAAGTAAAAGTGAGGTTTTGGCTTTATTAGTAGACTATCTATGTGTGCATAATTATTGGGCAAATATTAGAGTGCAAAATTATTATGTAACTAAATGAAAAAGGAAAATTTTCCTATCTCACTTGTTTATTTAAATCTGTTGACCCCTCTAGGACGCAGCCTGTTTTGGCCTTGTGGACACAGATGATTATTTCAAATCTGACATGTGTCGCTTTATGTGGAAATGCTGTATCTATGCTTTACCGATCCAAGCGATTCTGAGATTGTTTTCTCGTGCCATATTGTACTTTATGTTAGTTAAAAAAATGTGGTCGATATATTCAATACTTATATGTGAAAAACGGCAAAATTTAGAGAAAATTTGCAAAAATTGGCATTTTTATAAATTTAAATGTATCTACTTGTAAAATAGATAGTAATACCACACAAAATAATTACTAGTTAACATTTCCCATATGTCTTTACTTTATGTTTGCATCGTTTTTTTCACATTCTTTTATTTTCTAGGACATTACAAGGCTTAGAACTTTAGCAGCAATTTCTCACATTTTCAAGAAAATTTCAAAAGGCTATTTTGTCAGGGACCAGTTCAGTTGTGAAGTGGCTTTGAGGGCCTTATATATTAGAAAGTTCCTATAAATCACCCAATTTTGAAAACTGCACCCTCAAAGTATTCAAAACAGCATTCAGGAAGTATTTTAACCCTTTAGGCGTTTCACAGGAATTAAAGCAAATTAGAGGTGAAATTTACAAATTACATTGTTTTTTTGCTGAAATTAATTTGTAATACATTTTTTTTTCTGTAACACAGAAGGTTTTACCAGAGAAATGCAACTCAATTTATTGCCAAGATTCTGCAGTTTTTAGAAAGTGTGGTAATATACTGATGCACAGGCCTCAGAATCAAAGGAGCACCTAGTGGATTTTGGGGTCTCCTTTTTTTAGGAATATATTTTAAGTATCATGTCAGGTTTGAAGAGGTCTTGTGGTGCCTAAACATTCGAAACCCCCAAAAAGTGTGCCCATTTTGGAAACTACACCCCTCAAGGCGTTTTTCTAGGGGTATAGTTAGCATTTTAACCCCACAGTTTTTTTGAAGAATTTAGTGGAATTAGTCTGTGAAGATGAAAATCTACTTTTTTTGCTGCAAAAACATAGAATTTTTTCATTTTTACAAGGAATAAAGAAGAAAAAGCACCCCAACATTTGTAAAGAAATTTCTCCCGATTACGGCAATACCCCATATGTGGTCATAAACTGCTTTTGGACCCACAGCAGTGCTCAAAAGGGAAGGAGCGCCTTTTGGATTTTGGAGCGCAGATTTTGCTGGAACGGTTTTGGTTGCCATGGTGCATTTCAAACACCCTGGAGGGACCAAACCAGTGGAAACCCCCCAAAAGTGACCCCATTTTGGAAACTACACCCTCAAGGAATTTTTCTAGGGGTATAGTTAGCATTTTGATCCCACAGATTTTTTTGTCTAATTTAGTGGAATTAGGCCGTGAAAATGAATATCAACATTTCTGTCCACTAAAATGTTGATTTTTTTCATTTTCACAAGGGATAAAGGAGAAAAAGCACCCCAACATTTGAAAAGCAATTTCTTGTGAGTACAACAATACCCCACATTTGGTCATAAATGTTTTTTTATTAGAAATTAATTAACCCTTTCAGGACGGATTGATTTTAATTTTCGTATTTCACTCGCAGCCTTCCAAGACCCATAACGCATACATTTGTCCATCAATAGAGTGGTGTGAGGGCTTATTTTTTGCGGGATGAGTTGTATTTTCTATGGACACCATTTAAAGTACCATATAATGTACTGGGAAACTGAAACAATTTTTTTGCGGGCTGAAGTTGGAAAAAAAATTTGATTCCTCCATTGTTTTTTTGGTTTTGTTTTTACGCCTTTCACCATGCGGTAAAAACAATAACTTAACTTTATTCTGCGTTTCAATACAATTATGTTGATACCAAATTTATATAGCTTTTGTTATATTTTACTACTTTTGCAAAGAAAAGAATATTTGTTTAAAAAAAATAATTTTTTTATCATCACATGAGAGCCAGAACTTTTGATTGAACCGTCAATTGAGCGGTGTGAGGGTTTATTTTTGGCAGGACGAGCTGTAGCTTTTATTGGTACCATTTTATGGTACATACAACTTCTTGATCACTTTTTATTAAAAAATTTGAGGTGGGCAAAATAATTTTGGCGGTTTAAACTCTTTATTTCTTACGGCACAATAAATGACGTTTTACTTCTGCAAGTTGGTACGATTACGGAAATACCATATGTATATAGTCTTTTTTTAGGTTTGCACAATAAAATCACATTTTTATAAAATTATTTATTTTCTGTGTCACCATATTCTGAGAGCCATAACTTTTTTATTTTTCAGTCAAAAAAGCTGTGTAAGTGCTTGTTTTTTGTAGGACGGTTGTTAGTTTTTATTGGTACTATTTTGGGGTACATGCAAATTTTTTATCACATTTTATTCTATATCATGGGAGGAGTGGCGACCAAAAAATAGCAATGCTGGCATCGTTTTTCATTTCTTTTTTTTCAGTGTTCACTGTGCGGAAAAATTAACATTATAGTTGTATTGTTTGGGTCATTACAAATGCGGTGATACCAAATATGTGTACTTTTTTTGAACGTTTTCATTTTTTCCTATAATAAAAGACTTACTATAGGAACAAAACAACTTTTGTTTTTACACTTTTATAAAACATTTTATTAACTTTCTTTTAAGTTTTTTTTGACCATTTACACTTTCTTTTCTTACCTGCAGCACTGATCGCTGCTAGAATGCATTACACTACCTAGTAGTGTAATGTATTCCAACTGTCAGTGTGACGTCACAGACAGTCACTCTGACAGCAAGCCTAAGAGGACCAGCCGGAGGCTGGTCCTCATAGGCTTCTATACATGGCAGACCTGGAGGCCGATTGCATGGGGTCTGCCGATGTGCTACAAATCCCCTAATGAGGCGATCACAATCGATCACCGCATTTAAGGGGTAAATTGCCTAAATCAGCCGCGATAAACCGCTGGTCAGCAACACTGGAGTGTCAGCTGTCGGGGGATAGTGTCGCTGATAGTGTGCATCTGGAACGACACAGTGACTTCCTGTCACTCTGATAGGAAGCCTATAAGTATCACCCGGAGGCTGGTCCTGATAGGCTTTCGCTCATAGCAGACACGGAGGCCATTGTTTGGCATCCGGTTGCCATGCCAACCATCGACAAACCCCGCGATTTCAGAGTGGGGTCTGCCGATGTGCTTGAAACCTTTAAAATGCGGCGATCACAACCGATCGCCGCATTTAAGGGGTCAGTTGCCTAAATCATCTGCAAAGGACCGCTGGCCGGCATGAGTGGAGTGTCAGCCGTCGGAGAGCGGAAGCCGATTGCATGGGGGCTGCCGATGTGCTACAAACCCTCCCCTGTCGGGAGACAGCTGACCTCCCTGTTCCCGGTGCACATTGTCGTCGACAGTGTGCACTGGGAACGACTTTTAACTATACGTCCTCGTGCGGGAAGTAACCTCCCGCGAGGACGTATAGTTACTGAGTGGCGTGGGTTAAAGTGAGAATAATAAACAAACAACTCAAAATTGACAAACATTTCTGACATTTCCAAAAACAAAATAATCAGTGACCAATATAGTCACACTTCTTTTCAATAACAGTCATAAACCTTCCATCCATGGAGTCTGTCATTTTCTTAATCTGTTGACAATCAACTTTTTGTGCAGCAGCGACATAAGCCTCCCAGACACTGTTCAGAGGGGTGTACTGTTTTCCTTCACCGTAAATCTGCCATTTAAGAAGGGCCCACAAGTTTTCAATAGGGTTTAGGTCAGGTGAGGAAGGGGGCCATGTCATTATTCTTTCATCTTTAAGCCCTTTACTGGCTAGCCATGCAGTGGAGTACTTTGATGCATGCGATGGAGCATTGTCCTGCATAAAAAAATCAAAGTTTTCTTGAAAGATGTAGACTCTTTCCTGTACCACTGTTTGATTAAAGTGTCTTCTAAAAACTGTCAGTAGGTTTGTGAGTTAATGTTTAGTCCATCTTCAACACGAAAAGGTACAGATAGCTCATCTTTAATAATATCAGCACATAGCAGTACCCCACCTCCTCCTTGCTGGCGTCTGAGTCGAAGTGGAGCTTCGTGACCGTTAACTTATGTGTCTTGTTCAGTCGTGTCTTGGTCGGGTTTCATGCTTCCTTACCTTGACCGTGTCTCTGAGCACTGAACACCTTGTACTTCTGGGGACTCCAGGGAGGTTGCAGTTCTGGAATATAACAACACTGGAGGATAATGGGTTCCTCGTCGCTTCACGTTTGATTCTTCTCAAGTCCTTGGCAGTTAATTTGTGGGGTTTTTTCTCAACATATTTCTTATGACCCTGTTGACTATTTGCAACAAAATATTTGATGGTTCTGTGATCACGCTTCAGTATCTTAGCAATTTCAAGAGTGCTGCATCCCTCTGAAAGACTTTTAACAATTTTTGAGGTTTCAGAGTCCGTTAAATCTCTTTTTTTGGCCCATTTTGCCAGAGAAAAACGAGTTGCCTAATAATTATGCACACCTTGATATAGGGTCTTGATCTCCTTAGGCCACACTCTCCCTCATTACACAAATACACATCACCTGATATGCTTCATCCAATAAGCAGTCAAGTTTATACAGCTTGGAGTTGGAAAATATGCATAAAAATTATGATATGGTCAAAATACTCACTTGCCTAATAATTGTGCACACAGTGTATGTGACACTCTCTATAGGGTGCACTGTGTGTGACACTCTTTGATTAGGGTCCCCAGACATAAAATTGCTTGGGGCGCCAGAAATGGCAATTCCGTCCCTGCTAGAGAGGTCATGTCATGTCCAAACCACTTCTATGTTGATGACGTAATTTGGTTGGTTACCACCATTTAATGTTGGTAATTGCCACTAAAAATTTATAATTTATAAAAAAGGTGATAAAATGTACTTTCAAAAAAGTAAAAATTGTAAGCTGTGTCTGAGTTTGTTTTGGAGTTTTAATAAATGATCCCTGCTGTTCACTCATGGTTATCTTATTTTAGAATTCTCTATCTGCCAAGGATACAAAGAAGTATAAAAAACTGTTTATCTGCACTGTTATATTTGTGTGACATAACAGAGATAACTGAGTCATTTGTCGTCTTTTCCCCTCATGATAGATTACAGATGGATATATTTTATTATGTATTGTAAATCAAATCGCCATTATATATAAAATGCCAAAAACAGGATAGCTGCACTTGTTCTTGTATCGCTGTGAAAAATTGACTTTTTATGGCATTTATTTATTAGATGCCATTTCTCAAGTCAAATTTTTTTTCTAGGCTGCTTAAGCAAAGCATTACATTTTTTGTTTGTTAACCATTAACTGGACTGGATGCTACATGACGTCTAACTTTACCAGTGCACACAGATCTTTAGATTAACACTAATCAAGGTCAGCAAAAACAACTTCAGCACAATTTTCATAGAGTGAGGATATGATGAACCTGTTTTTGGGCCGATGCAACTAGGCAGAAAGTGTAGGAACTAATTGCGAATTTTGAAGCCACAACTAGAGAAGTGCAGTGGAAAGAAGCACTAACTAGATCATAAAAAGGGTGGGTTGCATTGAAGATGGAGTGGTGCAGTATCTTGATGTTTTAGAAAAACTATTACAAAATTAAGGAGCAGTATTCAGAGCCAAAATGATCAACTTCATGGTTACAACGTAAGATCAGATAAGTCAAATATTAGAGTCTAGGATACAATACAGGGAACAATGGGGCACCATCCAAGACGTAAGAATGTCACCTCTGGCAACGCTCTTCCCTGACTGCAGGGAGCAGCATTTTGGCAGATATCACCTGATCCAAGCAAGTGCGATCAGAAAGGGTTCCTCTACTCTGCCTCACAGAAAATAACATAGAAGTCTCTGATCTACTACTCACATGTAACTTAAAGGAAGGGTGTAACGAAAAAAAATTTTTATATCAATTTGATTTTAGTGTTTTATTAAAAAATGTTTTATTTGTTTGTGTGTTTGTGTTTTACTTTTTTTTATTTTTGAACTTTTTCTTGTCTATGGGGGCTGCCATTTTTTTTTTCATCTCTGTATGTGTCGATTAACGACACATACAGACATGGAATACGGCACATACAGCCCCATAGTGAATGCTGTACGCCGTCTGTGTGGGAACGGCGCATGCACCGCTCCCACATAGTCCAAATGGAAGGTCTTCGGCCGAGCGACGTCCGGCGCCATTTTCTTGTGGACCGGAAGCCGCGGCCGGACAGCAAGATTACTACTTCCGGTCGCGGCTTCCGGACTTGTGTTCTAATGCAAGCACTTGGAGCGGAGGGAGCAGACGGAGCGGACGGACCGGAGGGAGCGGCGGCGGCAGGAGCAGGTAAGTTATTTCTGTGTATGTACGTGTTTTAGTGTGTGATTACTACTGTATGTAAACCTATTACACTGTGTGTTCGCTCAAAAAATGGCGACACACAGTGAAGGAGATTTGAACGTTCAATCCCCTCCATTCTCCTGGGACTAGCCAGGATAAGGGAGGGGGGATTCTGTGAGCTCACTAGAGCGAGTGTGTCTTCTCAAATTTTGCAGCATAAAGCAATGTGGTTGCTTTACCACATGTCAATGCTGCAATTTTTGGAATTGCTCCATCTAGTGACCAGCACTGGGAAATGTTATAAATTAGAATCTAATTTATAATATTTCCTGACTCGTGAAAAAAATGTAAAAAATGAGAACAATGTTTAATCATTTATACACTAACTGTTTAACTAAAAAAAGTAAAAAAAAATTCTAGCGACACATTCCCTTTAACTGATTGTGCAGCTGTGCCCCTAAATAATAATCACAGCAGTGTCCGCCCTCTCCCCCAAGTTGTCCAATGGTGCTCCCCCTCTCTCATCCAGTAGCTACAGCAGTGCCCCCCTTCTTACTTTGCGGTAGTCACAGCAGTGTTCCCCTTCTCACTTCTGTCACCAGTTTAATACTTCTCTATCTCCTACCTAATCTAATAAACGCTTTGATGCTGATAACTAATGTGTTATTTTTTTTTCAAAAACTTTTATTATTGACAAAGTTCTGCTAATTTTTAGATTTATGCAAATGTTTTCTAAATGCCCAACTGGGCGTTTTTTTTTTCCGTTTCACCAAGTGGGCGTTGTAAAGAAAAGTGAATGATGCGGACCAATCAGCGTCATACACTTCATTCATGCCCAGCTTTATTCCCAGCACAGCGAGATCACGCTGTGACTTGGCTTCCTCCCGCAGGTACTTCACCGGAGCGACGGGAGAATGACCAGACATCACCTCCAGCTGTGCCAAGACTGCTGCTGAGGAGGATAATCATCCTGGCATGGCTGTAGGCGATGTCTAGTCATTCTCCCATCGCTCCGGTGAAGGACCTGTGAGAGGAAGTCACGTTACAGCGTGATCTTGCGAGAGCACGCTGTGCTGGGAATAATGCTGGACATGAATCAAGAGAAGTGTATGATGCTGATTGATCAGCCTCATACACTTTTCTTTACAATGCCCACTTGGTAAAATGAAAAAAAAACGCCCAAATCGGCATTTAAATTTTTTTGCATAAATCTAAAAATGATCAGAACTTTGTCAATAATAACAATTTTTCAAACAAAATAACACAGGAGTTAACTACAACAAAGCATATATTAGATTAGGTAGGCGATAGAGAAGTATTAAACTTGTGACAGAGCCTCTTTAACCTCTTAACCACAAGGGACGGGTATATCAGTCCTATGCAGGTGCTAGTTCCCGCATAGTGATGGATATATCCATCCTCTGATCGCGCGGGTACTGTCAGTGTACCCAAGCGATCAGCGGCAGGAGCACAGCTGTTATACACAGCCTGGCTCCTGCCGCAACTGCCGGAATCGAAGCACGCTCTGATTCCCAGCAGTTTAACCCATTAGATGCCGCTGTCAATAGCGACAGCTGCATCTAATGTGTTTGACAGAGGGAGGGGGCTCCCTCTGTCACCCCATTGCAAAGAAATCGCGGGGCGCCATTGGGTTTCCATGGCAGCCGAGGGCCTCACAAAGGCCCACAGGTCTGCCTTCAGCAAATGCCTATTCGGCCTTGCCAGGGGCATGGCCTAATAGATTGCCTGTCAGTTTTAGGGTATGTTCACATGGCAGCGTCGATTACGGCTGAAATTACGGAGCTGTTTTCAGGAGAAAACAGCTCCTGAATTTCAGACGTAATGGCATGTTGCAGGCGTTTTTCGCAGTGTCCATTACGGACGTAATTGGAGCTGTTTTTCTATGGAGTCAATGGAAAACTGCTCCAATTACGTCCCAAGAAGTGACAGGCACTTCTTTGACGCGGGCGTCTTTTTTACGCGCCGTCTTTTGACAGCGGCGCGTAAAAAAAATGCCCGTCGCCACAGAACATCATAAAACCCATTCAAATGAATGGGCAGATGTTTGCAGGCGCTTTGGAGCCGTATTTTCTGATGTAATTCAAGGTTAAAACGCCCGAATTACGTCCGTAAATAAGGTGTGTGAACCAAGCCTTACACTGACAGGCAAAAATGCTTTGATATACTAAGTATACCAAAGCATTATATAAGCGATCAGCAGATCGCATGGTGAGGTCCCCTGGGGGGACAAAAAAAAAAATGTAAAGCAGTTAAATATAATAAAAAGTTTATGAAAAAAAAAATTATAGTCAAAATAAAATAAAACCACTTTTTTTCCCCAAAAAGTGGTTTTATTTAGTAAAAGGTGTCAAAACAAATATCACATACCCATATATGGTATCCCCACGATTGTAACAACTCAAACAATAAGATTAACACATTAATTAAACCGTCGGATGAACGGCATAAAAAAAACGCAAAAAAACTGCGGCAACATTTTTTCTTTTCTCCCATTCCCCCCATAAAAAATAAAATAAAAGGTAATCTATAAGTCCTATGTACCCCAAAATAGTAATAATGAAAACTACATCTTGACACCAAAAAATCAAACCCACATACGGCCACATTGACGTAAAAATAAAAAAGTTACGCCTCTTGGAATGCGGCGATGCAAAAACAAATAATTTTTTTCTAAAAGGGTTTTTATTGTGCAAACGTAGGAAAACATATAAAACCTTTACATATTTAGTATCCCCGTAATCATGCCGACCCATAGAATAAAGGTAGCATGTTATTTATGCTGCATAGTAAACGTCGTTAATTTATAACGTGAAAATCAATGCTAGAATAGCTGTTTATTTTCAATTCTCTCCTAAAATAAAGTTAATAAAAGTTAATCGATATATTATATGCATCCAAAAATGGTGAATTGAAAAATACAACTCGTCCCGCAAAAAACAAGCCCTTATACAGCTATGTCGACAAAATAAAAAAAAGTTACGACTCTTGGAATGCGACCGTGAGAAAAGAAAAAATAATCCTTGGTCATTAAAGCACTAAATGGCCTGGTCAAAATGCCAAATATAGCCATCCCTCTTTGCCATCTCCAATTGGAAGAAATTTCACTTTTCACCTCAGACAGGAGGATTGATAGAGAAAACCTTTTTGATACCTGGACTACCAACAGCAATTTTCTCTATTACATTGTATAGCAGAGGGGGCAGATACCAATCCAAATGTGTGATCTGTTAGGGTATGTTCACACGCTTAACCAAAAACATCTGAAAATACGAAGCCATTTTCAAGGGAAAACAGCTCCTGATTTTCAGATGTCTTTTAAGCCACTCGCGATTTTCGCTGCGTTTTTCGCTGCATCTTTTATGGCCGTTTTCAATAGAGTTTATGAAAAACGGCCCCAAAAACGTCCCAAGAAGTGACCTGCACTTCTTTTTTCGCGGCCGTTTTTTTTACGCAACCGATTTTCAAAACGGCCCGTCGGAACAGAACGCCGTTTTTCCCATTGAAATCAATGGGCAGATGTTTGGAGGCGTTCTGCTTCCGATTTTTTTGCCGTTTACGGCCCGAAAAACAGCCGAAAATAAGCCGTGTGAACATACCCTAAGAGATAAATGAGAAGATCCCTGATCTTGACCACAAAGGTACATTTTCTTTTGGACCATATAGCCAATTTGCACTTTGCACTCAAAAATATGCTCTTCTCTGTCCAAAAAATGTTTTATCCGTCGTTTGACTGATTAGATTTTCTGGGACTAAAGAAAAAACGTGCCATGCAACTGCATTACCAGCTGTTATGGTCTACAAAAATGCATTGAATGACACAAATAGGCAATGTACATGTAACCGTAGCTCAATTTGTTGCGCCTAGAAAGGATTATTTTACAATTCGAAAGAGTTGTGCAACTTTTTCCCATATGGTGACATGCAAATGTTTCTGTACATGCGATTTGTTCAGTTGATTTGTCCAGTGACAATGGGGACACACTCCCTACAAGTTCCCTATACCTGGTATATTGCAATCTAGAATAGGATAGAATAACTTCATGGACAGCTGAAACTTTTCATTCATAAAATAATATGTGTCTATAGCTCTAAATACTATTATGAATCCATTAGATATATTTACTGTGAAGTTTACAATGATGATCATTATAATCCCAATCTCCTCCTTCAGCTACAAAAATAATCACAGAACTATTTTTATGGTGGACTGAACAAGAATGTACATTGCATCCCTAATTCTGGGTACGCAGCCTCCTGTTGTGGCTGTGCATACTGATCCTATATTTTGTAAGCCTTTTTTTTTTCCGCACATCATGACAGTCCATACAATTTCGTAAACATACTGCCAAACACACACAGATCTGGCAGAGACAGAAGCCTTCAGCAAACACCCAGACACAGACAGCACATATTGTATAGGAAGCAAAAATGCTGTTTGAAAAAGATGAGTTGCGGCCACTTGATTTCCCAATATAGTTGTCTATAATTCTTAGCTGCTAGTTTACCAGCTAACAGCAGTATCTTTTATGATGGCTTTGTATCTTTACGGCCAATTATAGTGGAATTGTATCACTTGCAATGGCTCTTTCTTGCAGGATGGGAGAAATAAACAGCTAAATTGATATCATGTTCTGTATTTAAACAGCAGTCATCTCTGTTCAGAGGAAAATTGCAATAGAAAAGAAGGGCGTTTAAGAAGACATATAACTTATATACAAGTTGCAGCTTAAAGGAAATCTAATGTCAGAAAATGATCTATTAAGTTTTTTTGTTAAACTTTTTTTTTAAATTTTGATCATACCACTGACAAATGGTGAAGGGGGCAGCTCACCTTCCTGTCCCTATTCTCTCTCCCTGCAAATCTTACAAAGCATGCCCACAACAATCTCCCAATATTTAATTTTCTGACTGAAAAGCGAATCTCTGGAAATGCTGTTCACAGCTCACAGCAGCAGCTAAAGCAAGACGGCTACCCCCATAATCATATACAGAATGCAGAATATCAAAATTAAGAGTAAGGGCATGGCCCCACGTGGCGGTTTTCCTCCGCAACTGTCCGCATCAATGCCGCACAGAATCTGCGTTGCAGATTCTGCGGCGGATCTGCCCAAAATGTGCAGTAAATTGATGCGGACTAGCTGCTGCGTACTGCGGTAAAAGTGCTTCCCTTCTCTCTATCAGTGCAGGATAGAGAGAAAGGACAGCACTTTCCCTAGTGAAAGTAAAAGAATTTCATACTTACCGGCCGTTGTCTTGGTGACGCGTCCCTCTTTCGGCATCCAGCCCGACCTCCCTGGATGACGCGGCAGTCCATGTGACCGCTGCAGCCTGTGATTGGCTGCAGCCGTCACTTAGACTGAAACGTCATCCTGGGAAGCCGGACTGGAGACAGAAGCAGGGAGTTCTCGGTAAGTATGAACTTCTATTTTTTTTACAGGTTGCTGTATATTGGGATCGGTAGTCACTGTCCAGGGTGCAGAAACAGTTACTGCCGATCGCTTAACTCTTTCAGCACCCTGGACAGTGACTATTTACTGACGTCTCCTAGCAACGCTCCCGTAATTATGGGAGCCCCATTGACTTCCTCAGTCTGGCTGTAGACCTAGAAATACATAGGTTCAGCCAGAATGAAGAAATGTCATGTCAAAAAAGCAAGACGCATCCGCAGCACACATAACATGTGCATGACAGCTGCGGACTTCATTGCGGAAATTAGAATCTCCATTGAAGTCAATGGAGAACTTCCGCAATGAGTCCGCAACCAGTCCGCCACAACTCCGCAACATCCATTGTATGCTGCGGACACCAAATTCCGCACCGCAGCCTATGCTCCGCAGCGGAATTTTCAGCCTCGTCTAAACGAAGCCTACTAAAAAGAAGTGGAAGGCAATGGAGAAACGGGTCCGCTGCGGATTAACGCTGCGGAGTGTCCGCAGCGGAATTCAAGAGCAATTCCGCCACGTGGGGCTTTGCCCTAAGTGTACATTTTCGTATCTGCACAATGTTACGTGGTACATACACAGATGCAGCAATGTACTGTAAACCTGAAGATTTCTCTTTTCCACTACCTCCTTTGGGGAACCACAACGTCAACTAGGGTTTTCCAAACCAGACATTTGCCATAATTAATAAACTTTAAAAGTAAAACTTCCTAGAAAAGGACAATAAACTGAAGGAATGAGAGAGAAAAAACTTACCTATAGTACTTGTCAGCCTGCAAAACATCCTGCATGCTCCTTCAACAAACATTGTCATGTAGAAAATTGCAAGAGCAAAGAAGTTTCCATGTCCTCCATTTCTACTAAAGACCAACTGAGGGGCGGAACTTCACAATAGGTGTGACAGGCTATGTACATGTTTTGAGGGCTTTTTTTTTTTTTCTTTTTTAATAAAGAGATTAGTCAGTGTGTTTAGTTTAACTTTGTGATTAGTCTTTATTAAAAAATTATTTTACTTTTGGAGATACAGCTGTTCTCTATTCTCTATACAGAACAGCTGTATCGTTCACTATTCACTGAATCCGTCAGTCCAGCGGACCTGACTGGTTCAGCGTCGGTTAAGAACTTAGATGTGATCATTTACAGGTAGATCCTGCGTGTCATAGACATGCTGGACCCGCCAACACTGAACCCGTCAGGTACGCGGGACTGACGGATTCAGTGTAAAACGAGCATTACAGCTGCTCTGTATAGAGAATATAGAACAGCTGTATCTCCGAAATTAAAACGATTTTTTAATAAAGACTAATCACAAAGTTACACTAAACACACTGACTAATCTCTTTATTAAAAAAAAAAAATACCCTCAAAAGTGTACATAGCCTCCTTCGTTCCAAACAATGTTTAATCCTCTAATGCATGTGAAATTTTAAAAAAAGAAGCCCTTTTGCAGTTAGTCTTTATTAAAAATCTATAATTTTCTGTCTACAGCTCCTATGCAGACCAATGTGACTACCATAAACCCTGTGTAGTCTGCTCTACTCAATGCTAACCAACTGAGGAAGTAGGGGATAGATGGAGTATGACAACTGGATATAATTAGAGTGCTCGATTTGTAATCTGTAGCAAAAATAAAGTGAAAGATCAAGTATGCCTGGCGCTGCTTGATGGACATAGACTGGAACCCGTTTAAGGATATGTCCACACGTAGCATAAATCCTGCAGATTTTGCGCAACGTATTTCAATGTGGAAAATCCGCAGCATAATACAGTAGCAGCAGAGTGGATGAGATTTGATCAATTCTCCTCCACACGCTGGTTAAAAAATATGCAAGAAAAACTTTCAGAAATTGACCTGCGGTGCGTTTGTTTAATCCGCAGCATGTCAATTTATGCTTCGGAATCGCTGTTCAGTTCTGTTGCAGGTTTTCCGTATTGAAGTCAATGGGGAGATAAAACCCACCATAAATAGCAGATGCTGCGATTCTGCTGCAAAAATAAGAAAAAAGTAAAGTCTCTCTGCTTGTGGGTCCAGCCTGGCCTACAGGAATGACATTTCATCCCATGTGAGAGTTGCAGTCACTCACAGACTGCAGCAGTCACATTGGATGAAATGTCATCCCAGGAGGCTGTGCTGCAGGACGTCAGAGGAATGCATTGCCATGATTACGGGTAAGTATAGGCTTTTTTTTTTCCTGCTATTTTCCACGGCGGACATTCCGGACAAAAAACTGCACCACAATTTGGGGCAGTTTTTCGGACGGAATACCTTGCGGGCTCCAGGGCGGATACACTGTGTACTTTTACACACTGTATCCGCCCTGTGTGAACATACCCTAAAAGAGTTTTTTCATAAGGCTATGCGTTTTACACTTTGACACTTGCCTCCGGAAGACACCTGTTCGTTATTAAAACGCATTGCCCTATTAAGATAAAAAAAATTGTAAACAGATTCCAGTCTATATCCTTCATCCAGCAGTGCCCAAATATCCTTGTTTTTTTTACTTCATTTATGCTACTTATTGCGGATGCTTTTATGCACAGCCGGGCAAGGAGGACCTGCAGCTGGTCCTAAACTGCTCAAATCTACTGTGAGTTGTGCCTGTTGTTAGCACATCTCGCCCAGGTGAACAGTTATATATCTGCCTCTTTCTATTTTCTACATACCAAGAGCTTTTTCATCATGGAGCACCGTGTTTTTAATTCTTAAATAGGTTTGTTCGTAAACTGTAACCATGAAGACACATAGGTCTGCATAGGAGCTGTGTGTACAAAACGGTATGATATATTTTAATCAAAACTAATTACAAAGGTGCTTCATTTTTCATTTTACTTGTATTAGGGCATTAATAAAATTTTCTGTGAATGTGGGCAATCCTGCTTGGACTCCCATTGCAAACAGAGCAACAGGAACTGAATCCGAGTTAGTAGTATGTTTTTTTATGTTTTTACTTTTTGAGGCTCCTTGAATACTAAACCTTTAAAAGCAAAATAATTAAAAATTTGAAAATATGAAGCCTTTTTTTATTTATTCCAAACATAATCCTGCTGCAGGCGGAAATATGAAATATGTTCAAGGTATTGTCATCGTCTTCTTCTGTTTTGTTACAAATACTGAAATATTTATAAGGGTTTTTTTTTTGTATTTTAATAAAAGTACAATAGTGTTGACTGGAGGGGATTCATCAGTCCAGCTTGCGGTGATGGATTTGATTACTTTCAAGGAACAATGTTGGCTTCTCACAGCACATGACAGAATTTAAAGTATATTTCACAAATGTCGTCTAAACATTTAGTTATTATGATATTCTAAAAGCGAATTACTCTGAAATATTCATCTTGATAACATGATAAACATATGTGTATAATGCAAAATCAGCACCTCGTAGCATGCTAAAAACTATGTGTAGGCGCTAACTCAGTAGAGACAAAATAGCCTCTTTGCAGGTGTAATAATGACCGGCGTATAGTCTTTTTACGTCAGCCGTTAGGGGTAGTTCTTCTGAAGCGCCGCCTTTTCACGTCGGAATAAGTTTTGCCACATCGGGCGGGGTTCTCCTGAAGCCCGGGCTGTTGCTAACAGCCCCAGGCTTCAGGGAATCGATTGGAGACCACTAGCAGCGGTCTCCAATCATGTTTAAGCCCTCAGATGCGACGCTCAATAGCGAGTGCCACATCTGAGTGGTTTTAGAGGGAGTGGGCTCCCTCTCTCACCTCACCAGCATCCCGCGATGCAATCGTGGGGTGCGGATGGTTTCTATGGCAGCCTGGGTGCCTAACAAAGGCCTCCAGGTCTGCCTTTAGCAAATGCCAGAGGCATGGCCTAACAGATGCCTGTCAGTTTTACACTGACAGGTATAATACACTGCAATACAGAAGTATTGCTGCGTATTATAAAAGCGTTCAACAGATGAGACTAAAAAAAGTTAAAAAAGTTTAATAAAGTTTGTAATAAATAAATAAAAGTCCCAAGTAAAAAAAAATAAAAACCCACTTTTTCCCCTTACAAAATACTTTTATTATGGAAAAAAAAGGGAAAAGTTACACATATTTGGTATCACCGCATCCGTAACGACCACAACTATAAAATTATTGCATTATTTAACCTGGACGGTGAACGCTGTATACCAGAATGTACTCCAAAATGATGCCATTAAAAACGACAAGTCGTCCCGCAAAAAAAAAAAGCTGTCATACAGCTATGTCAGCAGAAAAATGAAAAAGTAATGGCTCTTAAAATATGGCGACACAAAAACAAATAATTTAGAAAAAAATGTGTTTTTACAGTGTAAAAGTAGTAAAACATAAAAAAAATACATATAAATTTGGTATAGCCACAATTGTAACAAGCCTCTGAATAAAGTTGCCATCAATAAATTATAAGTATTCTAAAATGAAGCTATTAAAAAATACAACTTTTCCTGCAAAAAACAAGTCCTTATACAGCTATGTTGACGGAAAAATAAAAAAGTTATAGCGCTTTGAATGCGGCGTTTGAAAAAACATAACATTTGGTATTAAGGGGTTAATTATATTTTTGACCATATCGTTGACATGAGAGAAAATCACAGGTGAGCACAGACACATCTAAACTACACTATATTGCCAAAAGTATGTGGACACCCCACCTAAATGTTGAATTGAGGCATTTCAGTCACACCCATTGCAAAGAGGTGCATTAAATCAAGCACACAGCCATGCAATCTCCACAGACAAACAATGCTAGTAGTATGGGTCATATTGAAGAACTCAGTGACTTTAAACGTGGCATTACCAAAGGCTGCAACCTTTGCCACAAGAGACCATTTCTGCAAAAGTGCTATTATTGTGAAGTGGAAGCATCAAGGAGTTAGTACTGCATAGCCACACAGTGGCAGACCACGCATACTCATAGAGCGGGCTTCAGAATGATGAAGCGGGTGGTGCATAAAAATCTCCTATGTTCTGCTGCATTACTTACCACAGAGTTCTAAACTGCGTGTAGTACTGTGGGCTGGGAGCTTCATAAAATGGTTCTCCATAGTTGATCAGCAGCACCCAAGCCTAAGATCACCAAGTGCAATGCCAAGCATGGTGGTGTAAAGCATGCCCCCTCTGGACTCTTGAACAGTAGAGGGATGAATCACATTTCATTATGTGGTGGTCTGATGAATGAATATAGGTTTGGTAGATGCCAGGAGATGCATGCTACCGGAAGGCACAATGCTTACATTAAAATTTGGTGGAGGAGGGATAATGGCATGGGGTTTTCTTTCAGTGTTTGGACTAGACCCTTTATTTCCAGTAAAGGGTACTGTTAATGCTACAGCATACAAAGACATTTTAAACCGATGTATGCTTCCAACTTTGTGGCAACAGTTTGGGCTTCGCAACCTTTCCGTTCCAGCATAACCATGCCCCAGTGCACAAAGCGAGGTCCATAAAGACATGGTTTGACGAGTTTGGTGTGGAGGAACTTGGGATGTCTTTGCAGAGAACTGACCTTAATACTATCCAACACCTTTGGGAAGACCTGGAATGCCAATTGTAAACCAGACCTTCTCGTCCATCATTCCACAATTTTACAAATTTTGATTTATATTTTATTTTAAAACAACTCGTCCCGGGCTGGACATATTATATTCATCATTTTATGGGGGCTTTTATAGATACTTGGACAGCAGAAAATAATATTTGCACAATTAAAATATGTTTAATCCTTGCTTATAAATGCTTTGTTTAAAAAAGTAATCAGAAGCTCCATCTGCTCGACTGTCTCTTGGCTGTATTATTTTTGACTAAATAGTAGCCTTTTGATTAATAGTGTTGAGTTTTACAGCTCCGCTGATCACTTATGACTCATGCCCATTCCTTTCCTCTGCTTAGTAGAGTTCAATGCTGTTCAAACAGTTGTGTGATAATTAAATAGCAGATGTTAAACTGTATGGTTCTCATTCCAGCACCGTTAAAAAAATATGTGGTCCTTGTGTATAAAGAAGAGGAGCACGAACCTTACCTTTATCATTGTAGAATATCTCACTTGATTGACAGTAGGACTCATATAAAGAAATAATTCAGCATAACTTGGCAACATTATGTCTCTTTCTCATTGCTACCATCAGTCATTGAGACATCTTTCCGAGCTTGGACTTTAGCAACAGTCATGTAAAAATGTAAGAACATGCCATGTTAAGTTTTTTTTTATTCTTTAACATGTGTGGACATATTAACCCCTTCCCTCTTTGGCCACTTTGGACCTTCCTGACAGAGCTTAATTTTTCAAATCTGACATGTTTCACTTTATGTGGTAATAATGTCGGAATGCTTTTACCTATCCCAGCGATTCTGAGATTGTTTTCTTGTGAGACATTGGACTTTATGTTACTGGCAAAATTTGCTCGATATGTTCAGTATTTAATTGTGAAAAACACCAAAATGTAACGAAAAATTGCAAAAATTAGCATTTTTCTCAACTTAAATGTATCTGCTTGTAAGACAGGCAGTTATAACACACAAAATTGTTGCTAACTAACATCCCCCATATGTCTACTTTAGAGTGGCATAGTTTTTTGAACATCCTTTTATTTTTCTACGACGTTACAAGGCTTTGAACTTTAGCAGCAATTTCTCACATTTTCAAGAAAATTTCAAAAGTCAATTTTTACAGGGGCCAGTTGTGAAGTGGCTTTGAGGGCCTTATATGTTAGAAACCCCCAAAAAGTCACCCCATTTTAAAAACTTCACCCATCAAAGTATTCAAAACAGCATTTAGAAAATTTCTTAACCCTTTTGACTTTTCACAGGAATTAAAGCAAAGTAGAGGTGAAATTTACAAATTTCATATTTTTTTGCAGAAATTAATTTTTAATTCAAATTTTCTTTATAACACAGAAAGTTTTACCAGAGAAATGCAACCTAATATTTATTGCCCAGGTTCTGCAGTTTTAGAAAATATCCCACATGTGGCCGTAGCGTGCTACTGGACTGTAGCACCGGCCTCAGAATCAAAGAAGCACCTAGTGGATTTTGGGGCCTTATTTTTGTTACAATATATTTTAGGCACCATGTCAGGTTTGAAGGGCTCTTGCGGTGCCAAAACAGTGGAACTCCCCCAAAAGTGACCCCATTTGGGAAACTACACACCTCAAGGAAATTATCTAGGGGTATAGTGAGCATTTTGACCGCACAGGTTTTTTACAGAAATTATTGGAAGTAGGCTGTGAAAATTTCAATTTCAATTTTTTCAAAGAAAATGGAGGTTTAGCGATTTTTTTACTCATTTCCACAAGGACTAAAGGAGAAAAAGCAAAATTTGTAAAACAATTTCTCCAGAGTAAAACAATACCCCACATGTGGTCATAGACGGCTGTTTGGACACATGGCAGGGCTTAGAAGAGATGGAGCACTATTTGGCTTTTGGAGTTCACATTTAGCAGGAATGGTTTGCGGAGGCCATGTCACATTTACAAAGCCCCTCTGGGGACAAAACAGTGGAAACCCCTCACAAGTGACCCAATTTTGGAAACTACACCCATTGAGGAAATGATCTAGGGGTATAGTAAGCATTTTGACCGCATAGGTTTTTTACAGAAATTATTGGAAGTGGGCCGTGAAAATGTAAAATCTAAATTTTTTTCAAAGAAAATGTAGGTTTAGCTAATTTTTTCTAATTTCCTCAAGGACTGAAGGAGAAAAAGCAAAATTTGTAAAGCAATTTCTCCTGAGTAAAACAATACCCCACATGTGGTAATGAATGGCTGTTTGGACACATGGCAGGGCTTATGTCGCATTTACAAAGCCCCTGAGGGGACAAAACAATGAAAACGCCCAAAAAGTGACTCCATTTAGGAAACAACACCCCTTGAGGAATTCATCTTGGGGTGTAGTAAGCATTTTGACCCCATAGATGTTTCATAGAATTTATTAGAATTGGGCAGTGAAAATAAAAACAATCCTTTTTCTTCAATAAGACGTAGCTTTAGCGCAAAATTTTTCATTTTCTCAACAAATAAAGTAAAGAAAAGAACACAACATTTGTAAAGCAATTTCTCCCGAGTACGGCAATACCCCATATGTGGTCATAAACTGCTGTTTGGGCACACAGCAGGGCTCAGAAGGGAAGGAGCGCCATTTGGAGTGTAGATTTTGCTGGATTGGTTTCAGGGCGCCTGTGGGACCAAAACAGTGAAAACACCCAGAAGTGACCCCATTTTGGAAATTACACCCCTCAATGCATTTACCTAGTGGTGTAGTAAGCATGTTAACCCTGCAGGTGTTTTGTAGAAATTAGTGTGCACTCGATGTTGCAGAGTGAAAATTGTTTTTTTTTCCATAGATATGCCAATATGTGGTGCCCAGCTTGTGCCACCATAACAAGACAGCTCTCTAATTATTATGCGGTGTTTCCCGGTTTTAGAAACACCCTACATGTGGCCCTAATCTTTTGCCTGGACATTCAACCAGGCTCAGGAGTGAAAACGTACCATGCGAAATTGAGGACTAATTTGGCAATTTACAAAGTATTGGTTCACAATTGCAGAGGCTCAGATGTGAAATAATAAAAAGAAACCCCTGAGAAGTGAACCCATTTGTAAACTGCACCCCTCAAGGCATTTATTAAGGGGTGTATTCCATAAATGAATGCGCTGCGGATGGTGCAAGTTAAAAATTATTATTTTTCCCTAGATATGCCATTTCAGTGGCAAATATGTCATGCCCAGCTTGTGCCACTGGAGACACACACCCCAAAAATTGTTAAAAGGGTTCTCCCGGGTATGGCGATGCCATATATGTGGAAGGAAACTGCTGTTTGGGCACATTGTAGGGTTCAGATGGGAAGGAACGCCATTTGGCTTTTGGAGAGCGGATTTTGCTTGGTAGTAGATTTGTATGAGTATTGCTGGTGTTTCCATTTACAATGTGGGGGTACATGTAAGCTGGGCAGAGTACATCAGGGGCATAGTCAGGTGGTATAATAATGGGGTAAATAAACAATAAAATGATCCATAGATGTGTGTTACGCTGTGAAGCAATCCTTTCTACACAGGCCGGTGTCGCACTGATATATGGTGTCCTTTTTTATGCCCCTTTTGGTCCACTCTCCGCACCTTTGCAGTTTGGGGAATTTTGCTGGGAAAGTGTTGTCCTGGTATAATACGGGCACCGTCGCTTCCAGCGGATATGTTTGGGCCCTCCCCTTGCTGGTTCCCTAATTTTAGGTCCTTGGTAAATGTGCAGCCCGAGGGGAACATTTCTTCTGTTTCAAGAGGTATCTTCACGACCTGAGGTATATTCACGACCTGAGGTATCAAAATATTATATTATTTATTGCACGCGGTGAACAGCGTAAAAAAAAAACGTAAAAAACTATACCAGAGTTTCTGTTTTTTGGTCACTTTGCCCTACAAATATTGGAATAAATAGTGATCAAAAAGTCGTACGTATCCAAAAATGGTACCTATAAAAACTACAGCTCGTCTCGCAAAAAACAAGCCTTCATATAGCTCCGTCGACAAAAAAATTAAAAAGTTATGGTTGTCAGAACTTGGCGAAAGTAGTTTTATTGTGCAAAAAGTTGTAAAACATAAAAAAGTTCTATAAATTAGGTATCGCGGAATCGTGCTGACCCCGCAGAATAAAGTTAACATGTAATTTATAACGCATAATGAAGCTGTATATAAAAAAAAAAAAACTATGCCAGAATTGCGTTTTTTTGTTTACCTGGCCTCCCAAAAAATAGGATAAAAGGTGATCAAAAAGTCGCATGTACCACAAAATCGTACCAAGAATAACTACAGCTCGTCCCGCAAAAAAAAATCCCTCATACCACTACGTCTATAAAAAAAAAATTAGTTATGGCTCAAATAAGTCAGGAAATAAAAATACGGTCGCGGCGATACCAAATACGTATGGTTTATTATTTTTTTCAATAATAAAGGACTTGATAAGAGAAAAAGGGCGATTGTGTTTTATTTTATTACTTGAAACTTTTATTGTTTTCAAGCTTTTATTTTTTTCACTTTTTTCTACACTTTTTTATACTTTTTTTACGCTTTTTTTCAAGTCCCACTAGGGGACTTGAAGGTCCAACTGTCTGATGTTTCTTTTTCTAATACATTGCACTACCTACGTAGCTAGCTCCGGTTCCTGCCATTACAGGTGGATGTCAGCTGTAACATACAGCTGACTTCCACCGCTGATGACGCCGGATCAGCTCCTGAGCCGGCGCCATCTTGCCGGCGGCTACGGAAGCCGATCAGGTTCCGTCGCCGGGCAAATCTTGACCGGCTTCCGTGCTAGGCAGACCGGGAGGCCAGTATTAGGCCTACGGTTGCCATTGCAGCCACCGGAGCCCCGGCAATTTCATTGCTGGAGTTCAGATTAGCTGTAAACACCTTAAGTGCAGCACTCGCATTTGAGCGCTGCACTTAAGGGGTTAATGGCGATGATGGCACCGGCTTAGCTTCTGAGCCGGTGCCAAACATTTGGCGTATGGATATGGCTATTTGCGGGAAGTCATGGCTTTCCATGGCGTACCCATACGGGAAATGTCGGGAAGGGGTTAATAAATAATCTTCATTCAAACTATCTATAAAGGTGATGTAATTGAATAAAAACAAAACAACACAAGAAGTTGACTCTGCAATCATCTATTAAACACAAAATTCACAGATCTGCTATTTCCCTCTGTGTCTCTGATATCCGGTATTGCCCTCTATGTGCAGGGTCCTTACTCCTCTGGTTGGAATTGTAAATTCGTTTTGTCAATATTTAATGTCTAATATTGTCTGTACAATCTACCCCCTGAATAGCAAAGTGCTGCGGAATATGTTGTAATTTATTTCAGTAATTCAATTCAAAAAGTGTCTCTCATATATTATAAAGATTCATTACACACAGAGTGATCTATTTCCAGCATGTTTTTCTTTTAATGTTGATGATTATGGTAACAGTTAATGAAAACCCAAAATTTAGTGTCTCAGAAAATAAGAATATTACAGTATATAAGCCCAATTTCAAAAATTATTTTTAGTACCGAAATGTTGGCCTACTGAAAAGTATGTACAGTATATGCACTCAATACTTGGTCGGCCTCCTTTTGCATGAATTACCACATCAATAAAACACAATATTGTTCAGGCAATGGGGAAGTGGGCAGAGTTCCTTTTAAAGTCCAGGATGTGCTGGGATTGGTTGGGAGCAATATTCCTGGTGCGCGCACTGGCTCATTAAGAACAGAGACGAGCGTGCATGCACCGTATGGGCACAGGGCAATGGAGAGAACAGAGCATGCATGCACAGAGGACAAGGATGTTGGTGGCCGCTGGGGCGAGTGAGACCGGCGGGCCCGCCGGCGCTGCACAGTACCTACGAAAAGTGGTACAAGGAAGAACAACCGGAGTACCGGCAACAGGGATATGGGCTCCCAAGGTTCATTAATGCGCATGGGGAGTGAAGGCTAGCCCATCTTGTTAGATCCCACTAAGGAGCTACTGTAGCACAAATTGCTGAAAAAGTTAATGCTGGCAATGATAGAAAGGTGTTAGAACTAACAGTGCATAGCAGGCTGTTGCATTTCGAACTGCAGCCACACAGAGTGCCAATGCTGACATCTGTCCACCGCCGAAAGCACCTACAATGGGCACGTGAGCATCAAAATTGGACCATGGAGCAATAGAAGGAGGCCTGGTCTAAGGAATCACATTTTCATTTACGTCATGTAGACGGCCGGTTGCATGTGCATTGCTCAAATGGGGAAGAGATGGCACCGGGATACACTATAGGGAGAATCTACTCGGAAAACTTGAGGACTGGCATTTATCTGGCTGTTACATTGACACATGCCACTTTCCTACACATTGTTGCAGAATACGTATACCCCCTCATTGCAACGGTATTCCCTACTGGCAGTGGCCTCTTTCAGCAGAATAATGTGCCCTGCCACACTGCAAAAATTATTCTGGAATAGTTTGAAGGACATGACAAAGAGTTCAAGGTGTTGACTAGGCCTCCAAATTCCCCAGATCTCAATCCAATGGAGCACCTGTCAGATGTGCTGGAAAAACAAGTCCGATCCATGGAATCCGCACCTCACAACTTACAGGACTTAAAGGATCTGCTGCTAACGTCTTGCTGCCAGATACTAAAGGACACCTTCAGAGGTCTTGTGGAGTCCATACATTCATGGGTCATAGCTGTTGAACGGGAGGGACTACACAATATTAGGCAGGCGGATATATTTGATCATGAAGTTCAAAGCAGTAGCAATAATATATTTTCTGGTTTAACTTTTGAGCAATATAAAAAGTCTTAAGAACCTTCCCTGCTCTTTTAGGTAATTTTCAATGTAACGGTTCCTTGATAAGTAGCGGCTTGAGGGCAATTTTTGCTCAAACAGAAGGGCAAGTAAACTTTATAGGTGGAAATGGCTCCCATAACAGTTCAGTAGCTATTATACTTCCCTTACAAAGCACATATAGTCATCATTAGCCGCTCAGGATTTTTGTACTTAAATAGTTATTGAGGTGAATATGGAGACCGTCTGAACTTTTTAATACGGCTTCGTCTATGGGTAATCGTCAGGCGAATCGCTGCACATTTCCTTGTATTTATAGACATATTTGTTATACATTGCTTTATGCAGTGTAGTAACTTCCTAATACAAGCTGCAGGTTCCTCTGTAGAATTGTTGTATAAATGTGTGGGTTATTTTGCTTTTGGTAATATACTTGTGAATTGCACACATATTTTATGTCGTTTGTTGCTTTTAGTGTCATTTAACACAATGGAAGATATATTGACAGATTTGGAAGCTTAAACTCCACATTCCCATTTGCCATGCTTAGTTTCTTCCCTATTTCTATAGCAAAACATAAGGCTTTTATTGAACCTTTTCCTCACAATGTCATGTTAGGACAGGTAGAATAAGTGCCTGCAGTTATGCTGTATTTATAACACTGTATCTGTGAAATCTTGACACAACTGGACCATGGAGTTCTGCATCTTTCTTACACTTGTCATGTTGAAATGAATATTATATTGATGTCAGTGAGGAGGTTGTCAGGCCCATGACAGGTGCTAGGCTGGAACTTGGTGCTTGAGCACAAACAAATATCCCCAGTACATTTCACTATGTGAACATGAGGCGAACACTCGTAATTATTTATCCGGGCCATTTCCAGGGCAAGTCAAGAGGGGAAATGACTTTAGGACTTTGGGTGTTAAACGTCCTCATTAGCATAGCCTGGAGCTCATTGAAATTGTCTGCAGTCTATGATAAAAGGGATAGGTCTTTTTTTTATGATTGGTGGGTCAACTAGTTGTTCTTCTAAAATCAATTATTAAATACAGGGGTGGACAAAGACTGCATAAGTGACTTAAGCATAGCTATGAGGTTTGAGCTAAAATGTATGCATCTTCTGTCGTAAATTTGTGTTTTTTAGAAAAGTAGCCTAAGCGTCACAAATGTCTCAAAAGTTATAGCGACATTTGTGCCTTTTCTAGAACCAGTAATAAATTCCCCACAATATTCTGTAAATATGCCATAAATGTTTGATAGGTCCAACTACTGGGACTTTGTTTATCCCGAAAACAAAAGGCTTTAGGAGCTTGGTAAATTGCAGTTGCCCCTTTTGACTTGTTTTCTAAAAGGCGTCATTTCCAAACAAGGACTTTACTTGAACCGGACCATTTTGTAATTCACAGGCCTTACACCCTGAGGATACTGTTGTCATACCTCCCAACCTTCCCATTTCTTCCTGGATTGTTTCATAAATGGACCTTGAAAGGGGCATGTTTATGCAAATGAGCTTCAGAATGGCCGTTTTGGGCAGATTTCGTAGGAATTCCTATGCAGATCGGGGCCGGGCTTAAAATGTTCAGCAAATAGGGATTTAAATTTTGTGAGAAATGCATTGTTGTATCGATTTTCATGCGGATTCCTTCCTATATCTAAAGAATAGGTTCGCTGCATCTGATTTGGATATCTTTACCAGTATCTTGGTAACGCTATATGGTTTGATTGTGCTTCACATGTACACACACCCTTATGCCCTCACTTATTTGTATCAGCTGGTGTCAAATAAATGAACCAAATTTACCTACAGTTGATTTCTTTGTGTGATGCAGTTTTTTCCTCTATGATGTATTGCACAGACACATGTTAGTCTCCTCCGTTGCATAACAGCAGAGGGTTCAGCAATTCAGTTACCATTTTTTTTGTGATTTTTGCTTTTTTATAATATCATTTTGTATTGTGGCTGATTTAAATAATAAAATATTCCATTCTACATAACAAAACAAAAAAAAATAAGAAAATGTTCTGAGTTAACATTATATTAAACAAAATATTATGTAGTACAGACACTATCCCAAAAGTCAATGCTGGAAAATCAACAGTCAACCCCTAAAACCTTGGAAAATATTGTGTGGGGATGGGAGAGAGAGAAAAATAATAAAAAAATAAAATAAAAAGATTTACAGTTACTGTTAAGATCGCTTTTCTAAGAAAATGTAAGAGAACATTTTCGAAGGTTTGACTTGTAGATCACACAAGTTCATACAATTCCTCTCCACAATCCATACGTGTTGAATGCCGAATGCAGATTTTGGTACAGATTTAGCCAATAATTGAAATTCGTGTTGAAAATTTGCAGCATTCCGCAACAGATCTGCTGCAGATTTTTGATGGTGTAGGTGAATGAGGTTTGTTAAAAATAGATGTGTCTATAAAGATGTGCTTATATAATGTACAGTTTAGTGCCACATGTCAGGGTATGTTGAGAGTTAGGCCATGTATTGACTTTCCACTGCAGATTTTGCAGCAAATTCATAACAAATTTCCACTACATGTGAATGGAGTTATGAAACCCCATTTAAACTTATTGTACTGCAATTTGCTGCAGATTTTTAGCGCAGAATCCATGTCACAATAGCTGCAGGACTACAAGTAATGCTTCGTTCACATCTGCGCTATGGCTCCATTCCGACGTTCCATCTGAGCTTTCCTTCGGAACGGAGCCCTGACAGACACAAATGGAAACCACAGGTTTCCGTTTCCATCACCATTGATTTAGATGGTGACGGATCCAGTGCCAATGGTTTCCGTTTGTCTCCATCATGCAAGGGTTCCGTCGTTTTTACGGAGTCAATAGCGTAGTCGACTGTGTCTGTCAGGGCTCCGTTCCGACTGAACAGAGCCCTAGCGCAGATGTTAACTAAGCCTTACAGAGCACATGGTAATGTATCTTTACAAATTGCTATATACCGTAAATTCTTTTAATCACATTGTATATGAAAGGCATTAAACAAGCATTAAAAAAAGAATAAAGACCGCAACAATATGTGTGAGTAGTTTCAAATAGATCTATAAAATTTGAAGTAGTGCACAAAATGTAAAAGTCTTCCAGTATAATTTACAAGTCCCCATCCCATCTAATAATGCGGAGTAGCCTGTGTGCAGTAAAAAGCATTTGTTAACCATTATGCGGCCACTTCTGGTTTATTATTCGTCTTTCATCACTTTATAGTATGTCTCTGTCAGGAGCTTCTGTCTCTGAAAAATAAATTATCAATATAATAATAAATACAGTTTTTTACACAGGACTTCTTTGAAGGAGGAAACCTGTTCTGAAGTTAAAGAGTGGCCCTTTACTTTATTAGGGATGTAACATGGGTATATTTTTACATGTACCTATCATTTTATTCCTCACTTGTATGCCTTTAAAGAAAATACAGATGAGCAATACGGATCTTTTTTTTTTTACAACTTGTTTTGTTTCTGATTCCGTTTTGTATTGAATTGTCTGCTTTCCATCTATATTTGTTTCGTTTTTTGTTAAAGAATTGACTTTTTTTTTGTTGTATTTGTAATGTGTACTGTTGGAGAAATATGGATGATAAAAAAAAACGGTAGGAAATATTCATATGTGAACTATGAAAAAACAAAACATTCGCTTTAAATTAAGCCCATTAAATTCTATGGGCTAAAAATCGTACTCATACAAATATGTTGGAACATGCTGCCTATTAAAAAAAAAGCGGCATGCGCTTAAAAAAATTGCGTGTCTGTATATAACACATAAATGTCACTTACCTCTGCATTTAAATGTTCTGCATATAAATAGAAGAGTTATAAAGAACATGGGAAGCAGAAAGATATTTCTAATTCCAAATATAATTTTTGATTGGACATTGTTATCCTCATTGGATTCTATAACATATAGAGAGAAAATTATGTCAATGTTATAAAATATGTAATGACTGATAAAAACCACGGACAGCTTAGCAATCACAAAAACATTAATGAATTAACGTTGACCCAAGCGTTTCTATTAAATACAAAGGTGGGATGTCATCAGTATTCATTTACCTTCAATCTTAATTTTAGGGTATATTGACATGGTGCAGTCAAATCCGCAATATATCGCAGCAAAACGCCACAGGTTTAAAAGAACCGTGGCAAAACCGCAATATTTTTCTATGATGTTGGATTTAACCATAGCATGTGAATGTACCCTAAAAACGTAACTATCCTTTCAGAGGATTTTTCAGATTGAGCTGTCATGTGCGAGTACATGAGGAGTAACACTACCATATTTCCGGCCATTAATGGGTCAGTTCACGCGTAGCGTAAATACTGCGAATTTTCCACAACGCAATTTGTTGCGGAAAATCCGCAGCATAATACAGTAGCAGCAATGTGGATGAGATTTGAACAAATCTCATCCAAACTCTGCGTAGATGCTGAGCAGAAAAAAACTCTCAGAAATTAACCAGGAGTTCAGTTTTTTAATCAGCAGCATGTCAATTGTATTTGTGTAAACGCTGCTTATTTGTTGCGTGTTTTCCCCATTAAATTCAATGGGGGAGGTAAAACCCGCAACAAATAGCGGATGTTGCATTTTTGGGCGTCAGAAAAGCAGCGATTCCACCGCAAAAAACGCAACTCAGAAAAAAAAGAAAATCTTATAGTTACTCAGAATTCTGTGTTTCTTCGTCCAGCCGGCCAATTGGGAGGATGTTTCCAATCACAGGCTGCAGCAGTCACATTGGATGATACGTCATCCCAAGAGGCCGGGCTGCAGGACAGTGAAGGTATGCGTCTCCAAGTATGAAACTTTATTTTTATTTTTTTAGGTGGAGTTCTCTGCAGCGGACATTCTGGTTGAAAAACTGCACCACAATTTGGTGCGGTTTTTCATCCGGAATTCCCTGCGGCGCACAGGGCTGATACGCTGTGTGCTTTTACGCAGTGTATCCACCCTGTGTGAACATACCCTATGACTTGTATTCTGCTTTATTTAACATTTTTTCTCAGCAGGCTCTTTTTTAAAATTTTCTATGAAGTAGCGGTAGGAGCCTAACAGCTATCATGTCAGCCATACAAAACACACATAAAGAAGAAAAGATCCAGCTCCTCAATCTTTTTGTACTATATCCTCAGAAGCAGCAGCAGCAGCATGGAAATTATACAGCAGTAATGAGCAGTGTAGCTGAGAATCTTTCACTGGGGTGAGATAACACAATTACTATGAGAAGCAGCGTTTGTTTCTCTCTGCTTCCCTCTCACTCTGCTCCCTCCTTCCCTCTCCATAGACTTCTATGAGCAGCTGTAATCTGATCCCTCAGTGATCTGATAGCCTGTGTCATCTCTCAAGAACAGCTAGGATGGGGGTGGGGCAGGAAAGGAGCCTGATAAGTGGAGAAAGAGGCATTTTTCATTTGTAAGATATATTACAAAGTTTATTTTATTGGCTTGTAATATTGATTAAAGTAAAGTTTGTTTAAATGACAGCGCCTATTTAAAGTCTGCCTTAAAGAGGATTTCTGAATTTATGTTAATAAAGCTTAATCACTGTATAGATGAACACTTTATACAACTTTCTAATCTACTTTGTGTTTCAATTACTCAACATTTTCAATACAGTACAGTATTTGTTTGCTGTCAGTGAATGAGAACATTCTTGTTTACATTCATAGGCAGAAAACCCATATACACTATACCTAGTCCAGCTCTCGGCTGAGAAGTGGATGCAATTGTATCCAGTCTAGGCAATGCTTTGTGAGATAAACAGCCTGGGCCTAGACTGATACATTGTTGCAAACTACCAGAGTGGTTTGTGCAGCTTCTGCTTATATTCCAATATATACAGCCTTAGCTAAATTCTGTAAAATAACATGGATAACAGATCTGAAAACAATAATACCTTTCGCTGTGCTGGTATACCATGTTGGATATATAGATGGGTCTGTGGAAAGTTCTGTGGGTGAGCTTCCGTACTGTAGTTGAAATGGTATTACGGTAACTAAGACACCGTCATGAAGAACTAGACACATGAAGTTTATGTTGGCCTTGCTGACATCCTCAATAAATATACTGCTTCCAATCTCTGTATTATTCATTACCAGTGTCTTTATGGGAAGTGAACTTGTTTCGGTTATTTTTGCCCAAATCATTGTAATGTTAGGCAATAGATGAGACAGGGAGCAGGTGAGGGACACATGGTTCCCATGGTATACTTCTGCTGATGGTGTTGCTTTCACTGAAAACCAAAGAGGTTATTATTGCAGAAATGTTTATTCTATTAATAAGTTGTTTTCCCAAGAGATGCATTTATATACATTCATTTATATAAATGTACGATTGCTGGAGGCCTCGCCAATGGGACCCTCACATTTACTAGAACAGGGGCCCCAAGTCTTCCATTTCTTCTAATGCATGACCGGGGTGAGGATGAGTTTGAATGGAGAAGCAGTTGAGTATGCACGCTCCTCTGGTTATGTGGGTGAGAAAGAATGGTGGAGTTGGAACACTTATTCTACTGATTGTAGGGGTCTCAGCATTGAAACCCCCAGCTATTATACATTTATCACCTATCCTGTGCATGGGTGATAAATTCTTTTTATGGAAAATGTGTATTTATGTAGATAATGGAATGAAAGCGAAGTGTAATGACAAACACTAAAAAAACAGTAAAGTGTTCTTTAATATTGTTAGTAAACCAAAGACATCTACACACGTTTAATTTTTCATGATATTCTTACTACACTTAGAAACAGTCATGCCTCTTTGGTTACTCCTGACCTCAATTAGAATTGATTGAATTTGTTTAGAGATAAGTTTTTAGGAAACGGGAGGACTTTGGTACTTGATCATGATTCCTAAACTATAAGGTATCCCAATGAAATGGGTGCATATATTTGTTGTCCGAATGTGAATACTTGGGGTATCAACAAGTATGGCATTGGCGAAACTAGAATTATTATTATGTGAGGAGAAAAACTAACACAGGTATTCTTGACACCACCCCCAAAACATTGCTTCATCACTGGTCGGAAGGATACTCTGAACTGATGTATGTATATACTTATCTAAGTTAGGAGAAGCCCAGTAAGTTCTAATACTGGCTGCAGACAGTTGGTTATCCGGGGACCAAAAATTGCATTGCATTAATATTTTTATGTAAAAAGAAGTCACTTACTAACGTACTTTAATTTAAAATTTGGTACTAAATCGTGTATTTCAAACCCGGTGAATTGTTCCCTGAAGTCTTGTAGCTTTTCTAATAATGATGACGCGCCGGCACCGCCCCATATGACTGAGGGCTTCCTTCCTGTGCTGTTCGTGTTGGCGTGTTATCAATGGCACGACCGCAAGGGGCTGTCATATTTAGTATTGCTGGAGTCCCCGAGCAGAGCATAAGCTAGCACACTGCCTGGGACTTCAGCACTGCTGCCAACGTCACTGTCACTACACTACTCCCGACATTTGGTTAGTCACTTCAGGGGTTTCCTATCGCTGGAGTTCCCAAGCAGAGCATCATCTGATGCTCTGCCCGGGGACTCCAGCACTGCTGCCAACATCATTGTCACTGTCCATATATGGATAGTGACGTCGGCAGCAGTACTGGAGTACCCGAGCTGCGCATAAACTGATGCTCTGCTCGGGGACTCCAGTGATAGGAAACCCCTGAACTCACTGACCATATATGGACAGTGAAGTCAGGAGCAGTGCGTGAGTACCCGGGCAGAGCATCAGCTGATGCTCTACTCGAGGACGCCAGTACTGCTGCAGATGTCACCATCCATATATGGACAGTGACAGTGATGTTGGCAGCAGTGCTGGAGTCCCCAGACGGAGCATCAGCTGATGCTTTGCCTAGGAACTCCAGTACTGCTGCCGACAGCACTGTCCATATATGTACAGTTGCAAACAAATTTAAGTTTTATTGCAACAAAAGATGGTAAAGTTGAGGTGGAAAGCGACTTGGTAAAGGACGTTTCGGCCGAACCTCGGCCTTTGTCACGGTCGCTGTAAGACGATATCACTGGTATGGGTTGTCCGCCGGATATTCCCTGTGTGTCACACAGGGAATATCCGGCGGACAACCCATACCAGTGATATCGTCTTACAGCGACCGTGACAAAGGCCGAGGTTCGGCCGAAACGTCCTTTACCAAGTCGCTTTCCACCTCAACTTTACCATCTTTTGTTGCAATAAAACTTAAATTTGTTTGCATCTGGATCTTTTGCGTACCTCTGTGTGTGCTGGGGTTATATATTTCCAATATTGTGGGATTCTCGTCCCTACCTTACTAGCACCACGCCAATTGATTGAGGAGTGCATCCCAATATCTATTTTTCATATATGTACAGTGACAGTAAAGTTGGCAGAAGTGCTGGAGTCCACAGGCAGAGCACCAGCTGATGATCTGCTTGGGGACTCAAACGATAGGAAACTCCTGAAGACGCTCGCCATAAATGGACAGTGACGTTGGCAGCAGCACTGAAGTCTCGAGCAGAGCATCAGCTGATGCTCTGCTTTTGGACTCCAGTACTGCTGCTGACGTCACTGTCCATATATGGACAGTGACGGTGGTGTTGACAGAAGTGCTAAAGTCCCCAGGCAGAGCACCAGCTGATGTTCTGCTTGGGGACTTCAGCGACAGGAAACCCCTGAAGTCACTGACCATATATGGATAGCGACCTTGGCAGCATTACTGGAGTCCCCGAGCAGAGCATCAGCTGATGCTCTGCCTGGGGACTCCAGTACTGCTGTCAACCTCACTGTCCATATATGGACAGTGACATTGGCAGCAGTGCTGGAGTCCCCAGGCAGAGCATCAGCTGATGCTCTGTTCGGGGACTCCAGTACTGCTGTCAATGTCACTTTCCATATATGGGCATTGATGTTGGCAAAAGTGCTGGAGTCCCCAGGCAGAGCACCAGCTGATGCTCTGCTCGGGGACTCCAGCAACAGGAAACCCCAGAAGTCACTGACTATATATGGATAGTGACGTCGGCAGCAGTACTGGAGTCCCCAATGCAGAGCATCAGCTGATGCTCAGCTTGGCGACTCAAGCAATAGGAAACCCCTGAAGTCACTGACCATATATGGACAGTGACGTCAGCAGCAGTACTGGAGTCCCCGAGATCAGCTGATGCTCTGCCTGGGGACTCCAGTACTGCTGCTGACATCACTATCCACATATGGACAGTGACAGTGATGTTGGCAGAAGTGCTGGAGTCTCCAGGCCGAGCATCAGCTGATGCTCTGCTCGGGGACTCCAGCGATAGGAAACCCCTGAAGTCACTGACTATATATGGACAGTGACAGGGACCTTGGCAGCAGTGCTGGAGTCCCCAGGCAGAGCATCAGTTGATTCTCTGCTCGGGGACTCAAGCTATAGGAAACCCCTGAAGTCACTGACCATATATGGACAGTGACGTCGGCAGCAGTAATGGAGTCCCCGAGCAGAGCATCAACTGATGCTCTGCCTGGGGACTCCAGTACTGCTGCCGATGTCACTGTCCAAATATGAGTGACGGTGACGATGGCTCGGGGACGGTGATGGTCTGCTCGGGGACTCTAGCAATAGGAAACCCCTGAAGTCACTGACTATATATATAAAGTGACCTCGGCAACAGTACTGGAGTGCCCGTTGCAGAGCATCAGCTGATGCTCTGCCTGGGGACTCCAGTACTGCTGCCGATGTCACGGTCTATATATGGACAGTGACATTGGCAGAAGTGCTGTAGTCCCCAGACAGAGCACCAGATGATGATCTGCTCAGGAACTCAAGCGATAGGAAACCCCTGAAATCACTGACCATATATGGACAGCGATGTCAACAGCAGTACTGGAGTCCCAGAGCAGAGCATCAGCTGATGCTCTGCCTGGGGACTACAGTACTGTTGCCGATGTGTGATAGTGATGTTGGCAGCAGTGCTCGAGTCCCCAGGCAGAGCATCAGCTGATGCTCTGCTCGGGGACTCTAGCGATAGGAAACCCCTTAAGTCACTGACCATATACGGACAGTGATGTCGGCAGCAGTATTGGAGTCCCTGAGCAGAACGTTAGCTGATGCTATGCCTGGGGACTCCACTACTGCTGCCGATGTGACTGTCCATATATGGACAGTGGCAGTGATGTTGGCAGCAGTGCTGGAGTCTCCAGGCAGAGCATCAGCTTATGCTCTGCTCGGGGACTCCAGCGACAGGAAACCTCTGAAGTCACTGACCATATATGGACAGTGACGTCAGCAGCAGTATTAGAGTCCCTGAGCAGAACATCAGCTGATGCTGTGCCTGGGGACTCAAGTACTGGTGCTGACAGGGTCGGCCTTAGGGGTGTGCGACCTGTGCCATTGCACAGGGTGCATCACTCCAGCAGGTGGAAAGGGGCGCTGCGCTGGCTCCCTTCCCCTGCCTGTTTCAGAAGTGCCGGGCCCAGCGACTCAGCAGCCGCATTTCCGCCCGGGATGTTTCTTCATTCAATCGCATCGGTACCGCTGTAGCTTTTGGGACGGGCCCCCCATTGCCGGTGGCGCCTCTAGCCACCACTATAGCAGAGCAGGTAGATATCTCCCTGCTCTGCTATATACTAGCGCCACTGTAGCTCCCTGAAGGAGCAGAATCCTGCGTGGACGGAGTGCTTGATGTCCACAGCTTGGCCGACTCTCTGATCGGGGATTCCACTCCAGGAGAAGCCAGTGACGTCACTGTCCATAAATGGACAGAGACGTCAGGGGCTTCTCCTGGAGTGGAACCCCCGACTCTGTGACCGGCGATTCCACTCCAGGAGAAGCTAGTGACGTCAATGTCCATAAATGGACACAGACGACAAGGGCTTCTCCTGGAGTGGAATCCCTGGTCACAGAGTCGGCAACGATGTGGACGGGGATTCTGCTTCAGGAGTTGCTCCTAATGTCACTGTCCATATATGGACAGAGACATCAGGCGCTCCGTCTAGGAGCGGAATCCCCAGGGAGTTATTGTGGTGCTATCTACAGGAAGGGGGGGGGGTGCTATCTACAAGGGGACTGTGGGCTGTGTTGCACTACCTACACGGAAGGGTGCTGTGTGTCACTACCTACCAGGGGGCTGTGTGGCACTACCTACCAGGGGGCTGTGTGGCACTACCTACCAGGGGGCTGTGTGGCACTACCTACCAGGGGGCTGTGTGGCACTACCTACAGGGTGCTGTGTGGAACGACCTACAGGGGGCTGTGTGGCACTACCTTCAAGGGGGCTGTGTGACCCTACATACAAAGGGGCTTTGTGGCACTACCTACATGGGGGCTGTGTGCATTACCTACAAGGGGGCTGTGTGGCACTACCTATAGGGGGAATCTGTATGTGGCGGGCTGATGGTCATTTTACTGTGAATGTGGGGCTGATGGTCATTTTACTGTGAGTGCTGGGCTGATGGTTACTTTACTGTGAGTGGGGGGCTGATGGTCATTTTACTGTGAGTGGGGGCTGATAGTCTTCAAGTCGTTTCCACCACTGAGATCCAATTGAAATTAATAGGAGGCAGAAAATACCTGCGGTGCTCGTTTGGTGCTTTTTTTGCCTGCGTCTTTTGCATTAACTTCAACGGCTTAAAAAAAACGCAAAAAAAAAAAAGGTCAAACTATGCTGTCAATTCAAAATCTGCCTCCAAATTTTGGAAGGAATTTTGAGACAGATTTTTTTTGCCTTACAAAAAAACGCTATGTGAACATGCCCTAAGAGTGTAGTGCTTGTTTTTAGGCATTTTCTGTCTTTCTCAAAACAATTTTTGGTCAGGGTGCCCTGAGGAAATTAAATTTTTCCAGTGGTGCCTCGAGTCCAAAAAGGTTGGGAAACTCTGTTCTAGGCTACAGGATTACAACGGCCTACGCTAGGATCCTATCGTGGAGCAGCTCAGTGAGTCGTGGGAATGGGGACTAGGTGAGTAAAAAAAATTTTGGTTTGGGGGCACTGTCTACAAGGGGGAGGTGTGGGATTATGGCACTGTCTACAGGCAGGCACTATCTGCAATGGGGGGACTGTGTGTGGCAGCCAGGGGAGGGGGCATTATACTGTGTTGGGGCCACTAGGCGGACATTATACTGTGTAGGGGTACTACAGGGGGCAATATCCTGTGAGTGGCACTTAGGGGGCATAATACTGTGTGGGCACAATTAGAGGACAAAATACTGTGTTTTTGAAGGGATTAGAATATATTATAGAATTAAATATAATTATTATACTGTATGGGGGGCACTAATGGGACATTATACTGTGTGGGGCACTAAATATGGCATTATACTGTGGGGGGCATTATACTTTTTTTATGGGGCAGTTTATTTTATGATGGGGGTGGGGCACCCAAAGATAATTTTGCATTGGGTGCCATCTATCCTAAGGCCAGCCCTGGCTGCCGACGTCACTGTCCATATATGGACAGTGACATTGACCTTGGTAGCAGTGCTGGAGTCCCCAGGCAGAGCATAGGCTGATGCTCTGCTCGGGGAATCCAGTGATAGGAAACCCCCTGAAGTCACTGACCATATATGGACAGTGACGTCGGCAGCAGTATTGGAGTCCCTAAGCAGAGCATCACGTTTTCCACGTCCGAGTTTCCCCACGCTCATGTAAATCTAGCCTAAGGGACAGGGAAACTGCAAGTAACAGCAGCAAGAAAGATCGCAGAACGTTACTGTCATCTCTCCCTTCCAGTGACCCCAGAGGTGTGATACAGGAACTGTTCATACATATGCGCCTCTCTCTCCATTCTGTTTTATGGGAGTTACAACCGAGCAAGCGTGCTTAGTTCGGAAACATATATTCCTATTATCCTGTATCCAAATACAGCATTTCTACTTACAATAACTGGTAGTATTTATCCTCACTATACTTGTGGAATAAGGAGCAAATATAGTACCAGGCAGAATAGCATGGGCCGCCAAATTATGATTTGGAGCCCTGTCATGAACTAAGCCAGGCTTTCTTTCACCTTATTTAGCTTAATGTCCCTCCCTCACAAAGTAAAACATAACTGTCAGGATGACTCTACTTACTGAGATATCTGAAATGCTGGACAGCTCCAATGCGGAATCTATTGTCTAGATTCTCTTGATTCTTGCCTGTTGATATTCATGCCTTGATTACCTAATTGACCTTCCCCTGTTGGCTTCCTGTATAAAAGTTTGGCCCTTGCACTTTCTCCTTGCCAGACTATTGAGCTTCCTGCCTCTAGTCTAGTTCATTGCCGCCTATCTGCAAACTGTTGCTGCTTGTGTACAAAACTTAGATTGTTTCCTGACCACGTCTCTGCTACAAACTGTAGCTGCTGATCTGTGTACCGAACCTGGATTGTTACTTGACTGCTCTTGCTATTATCACCCTCCTATCTGATTGTTTTAACTACTGGATTCTGAATCTGCTACAGACCTTGACAATAACGTTACAAAAATTTTTACATGCTCAGGAAGAGTAATGAGCTGCAAGGAACTGACCAATTATCAGTCTCATAGTAGTGCTGACACAATAGTTCCAATAATGGAAGTGCCCATAGTATTTTCTGCCAGTGCTGTGGTCATAAAATAGTGCTATCCACATGTAAATTTTATGTATCTTCATTGATTTAAAATGATAACTTTATTAATTTCTCTTACTGATACCAGTAGTACCTCCCCACCCCCAGCAAAGCCTCCCCAGCCCCACTACACTACTAACCTTCCTATGCTTTGTTTTCCTTGTAGTGCAATCTAATGCAAGCAATAGCTGATTAAGAGGCTTGTGTAAGTTAGGCTTCGTTCACATCTGTGTCAGGGCTCTGTTCAGATGTTCCTTCCGAGCTTTCCGTCAGGGTAAACCCATGAACTGAATTCTAACTGAAACAAATGGAAACCGTAGGTTTGCATCACCATTGATTCCAATGATGACAGATCCGGTGCAATTGGTTTCCGTTTGTCTCCGTTGTGCAAGGATTCCGTCATTTTGACGGAAGCAATACCATAGTCGACTACAGTATTGCTTTCGTCAAAATGACGGAACCCTTGCACAACGGAGACAAACGGGAAACATTTGCACCGGATCCATCACCATTGGTTTCCATTTGTTTCAGTTAGAGTTCCGTTCATGGGTTACCCTGACGGAAAGCTCAGACGGAACGCCTGAACGGAGCCCTGATGCAGATGTGAACGAAGCCTTAGACTGTTCTTGCGTACTGTTATTGTCACAATATTTCTGCTATAAAGAAAAATGAAAAATATGCCATGTGTGAGCACAGCCAGACCTATTTGCAAGGAGCTTGAATGTGATAATGGTTTGATGAAACAAAATAACTTTATAATAAAAAGAAAAATATACAAAATAATATTTTCGCCCAAACCGTACAAAAATACGAAAGAATCCCACTAACCAAAGAATAATCATTTTAAAAATATATCTAACCCACCCTAACACAAAAATAACTTTCAGAATGATTGATAAAAAATCATATATAAATATATTTATATAAACACAATACAGACTAGCCGAATCTACGGACTACTCTCTGCCATCAAATACCATGTTGTGTTGGTTTGTGATTTTATGATTGCGATTGTCCAACTTACCTTGAACCGTAATGAGACTAAAAGTGTTCCCAGTGTTCTGATCAGAAAAACAACATTTGTATTGGCCAGCATCATTAAAAAATACAGGTGAAAGTTTTACAACCAAGTTTGAGGAAATCTCCACCCGACCGTGAAAATTTTTGTCACTTAATATATGGTTATCTTCTACTTTAATGGTGGATGTCCTGGAAGAGTCCGGGGAGATCCATTTCCATTGTATACCAGTGGCTCTGGTCAGTCTTTTGCAGTACATTAGAAGGTTCTGTCCAACAGCTCGGAACTTCACTATTTCTTCCACTGTGGACACTGTAGTCGTCAGATCAAATAAAAGAATGTAAGTTTAAATAGGATGTAGAATCTTTTCTCTTTGTTAAAGGGGCTGTCCGGTTTAGGGAACATATTTTCAAATACTCTATTAGGGAATTCAGTCAATAAAGGGGGTCCCTTAATCATGACCACCTCTTGATTAACCAGAGTGGAGTGTGGCTACAGACAGGAACTTCCCTTACTCTAGAGAAACCAGCATGTCCATGCATTACATGGGTGGCTCATTGATTATAATGGTAACTGTAATAATTTCCCCTGTGGGTAATGGAGCACTCATTGCCTGGATCCCTAACAGATTACAGCTGAATGCTGGGGGTCACCGCAGCAGGCTTATCGTTAGGGCTGATTCATACAAAAATATATTGCCCAAAGTGGACAACCCCTTTAAGTTAAATATATCACATACACTATTTGAGTGATACAATTAGAGAAGAATTGGAAGTTGACCAGGTCTCCATAGAGTCAACTTTTGACTGAATATTTTACCTGCCACAATAATAAGCTTTACATTTGGGGCATATAAATGACTAGATATTCGATAACATTGTTTAGTATAAATAGGCACCTCTTTATTTTATACTTAAATGTTCCGTTCATTTTCCTAAACAACATGAATTCATACAATATAACAAACATTGCAACTTATTATAATAAAACAGACTAATAATTTGCAGCTCCATAAAAATGTTGATTTATTATTACACAGATGTGTAATATGGCACACTGAATTAGTAGTATGGCGCGCATAACCTGCTATGCGCCCATACTGTACCACCCTGTGCTTGCGATTTTACAAAGAGGCACATAGAAATTCTCTACCGCAGTATATACATGCAATATTGCTAATATGAACCTGTACGGACTCCATGTGCCACCATACAGGCTTCATGCACATGCTATTTGTTGCATTATATATATATATATATATATATATATATATATATACTGTTAGAGATCGAAGATATACTCACTCTCACTTAACTCCAGGGAAGTTGCAGATATGATCTTGTTATCAGAGATACAGCGATAAGTTCCTCTGTTACTGCGAGAAAAGTCATGAATCTGCATAAACACAGAGTTTTGGTAGCACAGTTCATATGTATTACTCCTTTTTTCAAAAGATCCAGAAAATGAAGCGTTGCCAAATGTTGGAGATTCACATTGAATAGTTATGTCGGCCCCCAGTGGTACATGTTTCTTCTCATATGCTATAAAATGGAGAACATTTTTCATGTTTTTACCATAATTCCAATAGAAATAATAATAATAATCATTACTACACAACAACTAATAATAATTAATTTAATTAACTTAATTTGCTATGCTGACCAAAGCATATAATAAAATATATATATATATATATATATATATATATATATATATATATATTTTAAAAAGAGGCGCAATAATTAAAATGAAACTCTATATATCTAATGAAAATTGGTTGTCCAAAGCAAATAACCTGTTTTTCTTTATTTCTGCATAAATTTGACCTAAGACTGCCACAGCTTTTCATACAAGGCCTAAAAGCAGATAATGAGAACCAAATCAAACAAAGGAGTCAAAAATATTACATTTAGTCATTTATTTATTGAGGAAAATGATCCAATATCACATATCTGGTTTGACCCCCCTTGTGCAGCAATAACTGCATCCAGGGACGTAGCTAGGGGGGCAGGCGGTAGAAGGGGGCCCTGGGCGCAACTTAGAGGGGGGCGCCAGCGACACCCCCTCCAGCACTATAATTGTACCTGTGTCTATAGGACACAGGTACAATTAGAGGCAATGAATGGCCGGGTACGTTCCGTGCCCGGCCATTCAGCTTTTTTCCATGAGAGAAGCGGTATCGTGCTTCCGTCGATGAAAGTCACTGACTGACAGGGACAGTCATTCTGCCCAGCCAATCAGCGCCTTTCATAGACCCCCAGGAGACTTGTGCAGAAGAGAGCAGGGCTATATCTACAGGGGGCTATATACAGGAGTGGGCTATCTATGGAGCACTATATACAGGGGTGGGCTATATCTACAGGGGGCTATATACATGGGTTTGTCATCTGTGGAGCACTATATACAGGGGTGGATTATATGTGGAGCACTATATACAGGGGTTGACTATATGTGGAGCACTATATACAGGGGTGGGCTATTTCTACAGAGGGGCTATATACAGGAATGGGATATCTGTGTAGCACTATAGTGGGAGCTATTTGTGGGACACTATATACAGGGGTGGGCTATATGGGGGCACTATCTATGGGGGGCACTATCTACAGGGGGCTCTATGGCAGGTACTATCTACAGGAGGCACAGTGTGTGTGTGTGTGTGTGTGGGACACAGTGTATGGTGCTATTATAATTAGAGGTGCTGTGTATGGCGCTATTATATTTAGGGGCATAGTGTGTGGTATAACTTTATCTTTATTTATAGGTGTAGAAATGTTGGAAAAGTGAGAAGCTGAAGACATCTGAGCGAAAAACTGCAGAAATGGTGTAATGGCAGGGGGTAGGGAGACGGACAAGTGAGCCCTAATCTACCCGCCACTCTGTCCCTGCCTACTTGCAACGACCCGCCCTAGGCGACGGGGTACAACTGGGCGGCGGTCCCTGCGCTCAGTAAGTGCACGACAAACACGACAAACATACAAAGGAACACAAGCAAGGAAAAGGGGCCGTTGCCCACGGCAACACCGTGAGCAACCAGAGTGGTGAACGAGCCGAGTCAAGCCAGGAGTGTGCGAGGTACAAAACGAAAAGCAGAAGAGTAGTCGGTAAGCCAGGGTCTGTATGGAGCAGGATCAAAAATAGCAGGAGCTGTAGCTGGGCCAGGAAACCACAAGGAAAGAATCACAAGCACCGAGGGACAGGAAGTGCAGGCTTAAATAGACCGAGGGCGGGAGCTAGCTGAGTCTGGCCAGGTTACGATAGGCTCTCCCACTCCTAAGCCTGCCAGCCTGAATGGTGGAAGCAGGAGTCAGTCTCAGGGATGTATTCTCAGGTGCTGACTGATTAGTTCTGGGAGTTAACCCCGAAGCTGTGCCTGGCAGATCCTTTATAGTACCCCCCCTTTTATGAGGGGCCACCGGACCCTTTCTAAGTGGACCTGGCTTACTGGGGAAACGCAGGTGGAACCTCCTGACCAATACCCCAGCGTGAACATCCCGGGCGGGTACCCAAGTCCTCTCCTCGGGCCCGTATCCTCTCCAATGGACCAGGTACTGGAGGGAGCCTTGGACCATCTTGCTGTCCACAATCCTGGCCACTTCGAATTCCACCCCCTCAGGGGTGAGGATGGGAACAGGAGGTCTCCTCGAGGGAGCCAAGGACGGGGAGCAGCGTTTGAGGAGGGAGGCATGAAACACGTCGTGTATCCGAAAAGACGGGGGTAACTCCAGCCGGAAGGAGACAGGATTGAGGACCTCAATGACCTTATACGGCCCAATAAACCGGGGAGCAAACTTCTTGGACGGAACCTTGAGACGCAAGTTCCTAGACGACAACCACACCAGATCCCCGACCATAAACAGGGGGTTATCAGAACGTTTTTTATCAGCCTGAGTTTTTTGTACGCTCTGGGACACCTCTAGGTTTTTCTGAACCTGGGCCCAGACTGTGCACAGTTCCCGATGAACGACCTCTACCTCGGGATTGTTGGAACTACCAGGTGAAACGGAGGAGAACCGTGGATTAAACCCAAAATTACAAAAAAAAGGAGAGACCCCTGACGAGTTACTGACCCGGTTATTAAGGGAAAATTCGGCGAGGGGAATGAAAGAGACCCAATCAAATTGACAGTCAGAGACAAAATACCTTAAGTATTGTTCTAGAGATTGATTAGTCCTCTCAGTTTGGCCATTAGTTTCGGGATGGAAGGCGGAGGAGAAGGACAGATCAATCCCCAACTTCATACAGAAGGCTCTCCAAAACAATGAAACAAATTGTACCCCTCTGTCCGAAACAATATTGACAGGGACCCCATGGAGACGCAGGATGTGTTTGACAAACAAGGTAGCCAACGTTTTGGCGTTGGGTAGTTTCTTGAGGGGCACAAAGTGGCACATCTTACTGAAGCGGTCCACCACCACCCACACCACCGACTTGCCTTGGGATGGAGGCAAATCGGTGATAAAATCCATGGAGATATGGGTCCAACGTCTCTGGGGAATGGGCAAAGAACGTAGTAAGCCCGCTGGTCGGGACCTGGGAGTCTTGGACCTAGCACAAACCTCACAAGCGGCGATGTAGGCCTTAACGTCTTTAGGCAACCCAGGCCACCAATAATTTCTGGAAATGAGGTGTTTGGTACCCAGGATGCCTGGATGGCCAGATAGTGCGGAGTCATGATTTTCCCTAAGTACCCTTAGCCGGAATTGCAGGGGAACAAACAGCTTGTTCTCAGGAAGGTTCCGGGGGGTTGCAGCTTGATCAGCAGCAATATCAGAGACTAAATCAGAATCGATCGAGGAAATGATTATACCTGGAGGCAAAATACAAGCAGGATCTTCCTCCGAAGGAGGGCTGGCCATGAAGCTACGCGACAGTGCATCAGCCTTAATATTTTTAGACCCAGCCCTATAGGTAACCAAAAAATTGAATCTGGTAAAAAATAACGCCCATCGAGCTTGTCTCGGGTTTAGCCTCCGGGCAGATTCTAGGAAAACCAGATTCTTGTGGTCGGTAAGGACCGTTACCTGGTGCCTAGCCCCCTCCAGGAAGTGGCGCCACTCTTCAAATGCCCATTTAATGGCTAAGAGTTCGCGGTTGCCAATATCATAGTTACTTTCAGTTGGCGAAAACTTCCTGGAGAAGTAGGCACAGGGGCGGAGATGGGTGAGGGACCTGGTACCCTGGGACAAGACAGCCCCCACTCCAACCTCAGATGCGTCAACTTCCACGATAAATGGCTCCATTTGGTTGGGCTGAACCAGCACCGGGGCCGAGACAAAGCACTTCTTAAGGACCTCAAAAGCCTGGACAGCCTCAGGAGGCCAGTGGAGGAGATCAGCACCTTTGCGAGTGAGGTCCGTAAGGGGCTTAGCGATGACCGAGAAGTTAGCAATAAATCTCCTGTAATAATTAGCGAACCCCAAAAAACACTGTAACGCCTTCAGGGAGGCAGGTTGGACCCATTCCGCCACAGCCTGAACCTTGGCGGGGTCCATGCGGAATTCATGAGGAGTGAGGATTTGACCCAAAAATGGAATCTCCTGTACCCCAAACACACATTTTTCGGTTTTGGCAAACAGTTTGTTTTCCCGAAGGACCTGGAGCACCTTCCTGACATGCTCAATGTGGGAGGACCAGTCCTTGGAAAACACCAGTATGTCATCAAGGTACACTACCAGAAAAATCCCCAGGTAATTTCTCAAAATCTCATTTATGAAATTCTGGAAGACCGCAGGGGCATTACACAACCCAAAGGGCATGACGAGGTATTCGAAATGGCCTTCGGGCGTGTTAAACGCAGTCTTCCACTCATCCCCCTCTTTGATGCGAATAAGGTTATACGCCCCCCGTAGATCCAATTTAGAAAACCATTGGGCCCCCTGAACCTGATTAAAGAGATCAGGAATCAAAGGAAGGGGATACTGGTTCCTTACCGTGACCTTATTCAGGCTACGGTAGTCAATGCATGGCCTAAGACCACCATCCTTCTTCCCCACGAAGAAGAAGCCAACACCTACCGGAGAAGAAGAGGGACGAATGTAACCCTTGGCCAGGGATTCCTGGATATACACTCTCATAGCTTCACGTTCGGGACAAGAAAGATTAAATATCCTGCCCTTAGGAAGCTTAGCTCCTGGTACCAATTCGATAGCGCAATCGTATTCTCTATGAGGAGGTAACACTTCGGAGGCCTCCCTAGAGAAAACATCAGCGAAGTCCTGAACAAACTCGGGTAGCGTATTCGCCTCCTTAGGGGGAGAAATAGAATTAACAGAAAAACATGACGTACAACATTCATTACCCCATTTGGTTAGCTCCCCAGTATTCCAGTCAAACGTGGGATTATGCAACTGCAACCAGGGAAGACCTAGAACCAAATCGTACGATAATCCCTGCATCAACAGTACAGAGCACTGCTCCAAATGCATGGAGCCAACAAGGAGTTCAAAAACAGGGGTATGCTGTGTAAAATAAACATTAGCAAGAGGAGTGGAGTCGATACCCACTACCGGGACAGGTTTAGGCAAATAAATCAGAGGCATAGCAAGGGACATAGCAAATTCCACAGACATGATATTAGTAGAGGACCCTGAATCCACGAAGGCACTGGCGGTAGCAGACCTACCACAAAAAGAGACCTGAAAGGGAAGCAAGATCTTAGTACGTTTCATATTTACGGGAAATACCTGTGCGCCCAAGTGGCCTCCCAGATGATCACTTAGACGCGGAAGTTCTCTGGCTGCAATCTTACGCTTAGGACAGTTGTTCACTTGATGCTTGTCGTCCCCACAGTAGAAGCAGAGACCATTCTTCCTGCGGAATTCTCTACGTTGTTGGGGGGACACGGAGGCCCCGAGTTGCATAGGTATCTCTGAATCTTTCGGGGAGGAACGAAGCAACGGAGCTTCGGGAGGCATCATGGGGGAGTCGGAGGAGAAAACACATAAACGTTCACGTTGTCGTTCCCTGAGACGTCGGTCAAGTCGTACCGCTAAAGCCATAACCTGGTCTAGGGAGTCAGAAGAGGGATAGCTAACTAGCAGGTCTTTCAGGGCATTCGACAGACCCAACCTAAACTGGCTTCTTAAGGCAGGGTCATTCCACCGAGAAGCTACGCACCACTTCCGAAAGTCAGAGCAATACTCCTCAACAGGTCTCTTACCCTGACTTAAGGTCACCAGCTGACTCTCGGCAAAGGCAGTCCTGTCAGTCTCGTCATAAATAAGTCCGAGAGCAGAAAAGAAACAATCAACGGAGGAAAGTTCAGGGGCGTCAGGAGCCAAGGAGAAGGCCCACTCTTGGGGCCCTTCCTGGAGCCGGGACATAATTATACCCACCCGCTGGCTCTCAGAACCTGAGGAATGAGGCTTTAAACGAAAGTAAAGCCTACAACTCTCCCGAAAGGAGAAAAAAGCCCTCCGGTCCCCTGAGAACCGGTCGGGCAACTTGAGGTGGGGTTCAAGAAGTGCGGTGAGGGGAACTACCAGGGTAGCATCAGGCTGGTTGACCCTCTGAGCCAGGGCCTGGACCTGTAGGGAGAGACCCTGCATTTGCTGAGCCAGGGTCTCACGGGGGTCCATAGTGGTGTCAGGGACCAGGGGTAGACTAGGTATGGGCTTGTGATTATGTAATGGCAGGGGGTAGGGAGACGGACAAGTGAGCCCTAATCTACCCGCCACTCTGTCCCTGCCTACTTGCAACGACCCGCCCTAGGCGACGGGGTACAACTGGGCGGCGGTCCCTGCGCTCAGTAAGTGCACGACAAACACACAAAGGAACACAAGCAAGGAAAAGGGGCCGTTGCCCACGGCAACACCGTGAGCAACCAGAGTGGTGAACGAGCCGAGTCAAGTCCGGAGTGTGTGAGGTACAAAACGAAAAGCAGAAGAGTAGTCGGTAAGCCAGGGTCTGTATGGAGCAGGATCAAAAATAGCAGGAGCTGTAGCTGGGCCAGGAAACCACAAGGAAAGAATCACAAGCACCGAGGGACAGGAAGTGCAGGCTTAAATAGACCGAGGGCGGGAGCTAGCTGAGTCTGGCCAGGTTACGATAGGCTCTCCCACTCCTAAGCCTGCCAGCCTGAATGGTGGAAGCAGGAGTCAGTCTCAGGGATGTATTCTCAGGTGCTGACTGATTAGTTCTGGGAGTTAACCCCGAAGCTGTGCCTGGCAGATCCTTTACAAATGGGCTGTGACCGGGAGAAGTCATCATAGAAGTCTGGACCGGATGGAGAAAAAGAACTAGAATCTGAGACGTCACCGGTGAGTGACTTCATGTAAATGTTTATTCTGCCTCTAATCAGTAATGTAGTCTCTGTATGATCTGCAGTGAGATGATGGGTGGTATGATTATGATATGATTTATTTTTTGTGAAACAGCATCTCCCAGCATATCCTTACCATTGTTCCGGTCATGCTGGGAGCTGTAGTTTTATGCTGTACATACCTATACAACAGGGGTTGCACTAAATTGAGCTGTATTTGTGCTGGTGCTGTATTTATGTACTGAGCTTGGTTCTGGGGCTGTATATATGTACTGAGCTTGGTTCTGGTGTTGTGTATAGAACTATATTGCTTGTAAAATGTACAAATGTTTTTATCTTCGAGTAAAAAGAAATGGGGAAAAGAAATGACACGTCATTGATTGGTAGAGAGAACAAACACGGCAAGGGGGAAGGAGATGTCAGGAAAGAGGTTGGGGGGCGTCAAACTGAATCTTTGCCCCGGGTGCTGGAGAACCTAGCTATGCGTCTGACTTAGTCTAAGCGTTTCTGGTAATTGTTGATTAGTCCTGCACATCGACTTTGAGGAATTTTAGGGTATGTCCACACGCAGTATTTTCAGGCGTATTTCGGAGCATTTACTCCTCGAAAGACACCTGAAAAAACGGAAGCTGAACGTCTACAAACATCTGCCCATTGAAATCAATGGGAAAAACAGCATTTAGTTCATACAGGGCGTCTTTTTACGCCTCTGTTTAAAAAAACGGAGCGTAAAAAGGAGCTCCGTAAAAAGAAGTGCATGTCACTTCTTGATGCGTTTTTGGAGCTGATTTTCCATTGAACACTATGAAAAATGCCTCAAAAAAACGCATAAAAAAACGCCTGAAAAGAAGCCTCAAAAGAAGCTCCAAATTTCATTTCCAGCTTCAAAAACGACTGAAGATCAGAGGCTATTTTCTCTAAAATCGGCTCCGTATTTTCAGACGTTTTTTATTAAGCGTGCGAACATACCCTTAGAGCTTCAACTGTTATGTTGGTGGGTTTGGTCCCATGAACTGCTCGCTTCAGATCCACCCACAACATTTAGATTTTATTAAGGTGATTTTTCCCATTTAATCCTTAAAACACAAATGCTGACTGTGGGGTCTCTGTGATGTCCTTGGTAACCCAGGCATTGTGATTGCCAGGGTTAACCACTATACGCAAAAGGCCACTTTCACACGGCAGTATTTTAGTCAGTATTTGTAATCTAAAACGAGTAGTGGAACCTACACCAAGAAAGCTCATAATGGAAGGATTTACACCTCTTATATGTTTTGGACCCTCTCCTAGTTTTGGCTTACAAATATTGATGCAAAATACTGACCAAAATTGTGCTAAGTGAAATCACTGACGACTAGCATATAGATAAAGCATATACCATACCATTATAGTAAAAATAACATTCATGAGTTGTTGTTAAGAGAGACTAAAAAAAAGTGAAAGAAAAAAAAAAATTAAGTGGCAAATAAAATAGTAGAATTGTAGAAAACAAGTCCCCAAATATCTACAGCAACATAAAATTTAAAATGATATGAAATGCAGAAACAAATATATTTTCCAGTGCCAATTTTGTCTGCATCCTGAAGGAGTTAACGTGGTGGATAGTCCTACATTTGGATTCTTCAATATTTAGGTAAATTGCATTTTGAGCAATTCTCTAATATTAATCTATTACACAAATCAGCAGGAATGATTGAATGAATGAATAAGAGAAAGCAGCAAAGGTAAAATTCCCCATGGCTGCTTATTTTTGGGCGGGAGAGTGTAACTGGGGGAACACTTTAAGAGATGAAAGCACTGATGAATATTACACCACATTTAGTATTCATTTCATCCAACAAACACTTAAAGTGCACAAAAAACAAGATTTTTACTACATTACTCTAAAATGATATTACTTGGTCATTGTAATACTACAACTTTAAATATATAAAAACAACAAATCATACATCACATCAACTGATGTGCAAAGTCACAAATCATACAGAAGAAAATAAAAGGAGAAAGGACCAGAAGAGGTCCACTTGATGTGTCAGGCATGGTGTCAGAGCATCCCCTCTAAAAAATGTTGGAAACAGGTGTCTATTCATACCCATTCACACAAATAATGGCTAAGAGACTACGTGTAAATTGTGGCTATACGCATCTGAACATGAAGCCAGGGGTCCTAAATGCTGAGGAAGTGGTCAAGGGCTCCCCTCGCGGTTTTTGTTAGTTTATTCCTAACTATTTCTATCAATAATGGCTAATATACCTGTCACCATTATTTGTTAGCAAATATTACTGAGGTATGTATTCTACTATTGCTTAAACAATAGAGATTGCCTGAAATGAAATAAACATTTGTCTGAAGGTTGTCGGTAAAGTACCTGCGTGTATTTCTTCTGGTACTCAAGTTTTCAGGGGCTTGGCTATGAGGGAAAGAAGCAGCAGTCACACCCGACCCCTGGAGTATAAGGGAGCCCAAAGGCCCCTCTGTCGTAGAAGAAGGCACCAGTATTATGTATAATACTGTTGGAGATTTTGCATTGGGTCCTAAGAGCTTTAAATTACACCTCTCCCACTTTTCTCCTATAATCTAAAAATCTATTGATAGAGGTCTGTCTGTATATATATATATATATATATAGCAATAATACCTAGTAATTTAAAGTTGATATTATACAGCATCCATTTAATGTACTACAAATGTAGCAGACCTGAATTTATCAATTAACATTTTTTATTGTGCACTATAAATCAGTTGCAGTCTTTTACTTTACTGGAATACCGCGCTTCAAACATTATTATATCACATTGCGTGTACACCAAAAGACAATGTTTAATGGTCCCCAAATCCTTTAGGCTTGTTAATATAATAGCATTTGTGGGTACTATAAACATTACTATAAACATTAAATACACTTCAAGTAACCTAATGGCCTGGATAACGTCATATATAGCATCATAGGAAATCGTAACATTAATATTGGAGCTACTTACCAATACACATGGCTAGAGCTATGAAAAGCAATATAGAGTATATAGAAAAAGCACCAGATAGCCACTTAGTTTGCATGATAGGAGGCAGGAAATCTAGTCAGTTGTTACAGAATCAGTATGGTAAATGTGTTCAGAGTTTCACTGTTCACTGAATATGTCCTGTGGCTTTAGTAACCAAAACGTAAAACATAAATCACACTTCCTGTAACAGAAGAACAGCAGCTGACCACAGATATAACATTACATAGTCTTCAATCACAAAAGTTTGTATGAAAGGTTATATAAGTAAATAATACAATTCACAACAGCAGAGAACATTATACTTCAGTCATGAGATCATTGCGATTCATGTGATTCCATATACAGTACAGGAATTTTGTTTTATCGTATAATGGTTAAAGATATTGTACGTAGAGTAGAGTGGTCTCCAAAGCAGAAATGAAAATGGGTTCTCCTTATGGTGCTGATTCTTGGCAAGACTGCCGCATGCTTGTTCCCCAGTACTGTTGCATGCCTTGTGGGAGAGAAGATTGATGTGATCCTTGGGGAGAGTGACATGACCATAGACTATCAGAGGGTGCAGTTGAACCCAGGCCTCTATGAATAGAGGTCCGAAAGGTAATCCGACATGTTAGAGAAAAGCAGTGCTTGTGGAGGTTAAAGGGCATTTCATTTTAGAGTGCTCCCTCAAGTTAAAATATTAGCATATTTTTCGGCATAGAACAGTCCACAGCTGTTCTCATGTACCCTGCTCTGTGTTCCCAACAAGGCCCCACGTGTCCCATGTGTTACCCCACCACTCATTGTCCACTTGTCACTCAGAGAATGTACTAATAGTACTACAGATATACAGTATATAAGTGACAACTAGATAGCTTATAGGATCGCCATCTCTGGAGTAAGATGGTTGGCACATGTAAAGGATTTGCCTGACACAGCTTCTGGTTAATCAGCCTGCATCTGTTCCTAGGTCTGCTAGAGTGACTCGATCTGCTACCACTCAGGCTGTTAGGCTGAGGAGTGGGAGAGCCTATCGCAGCCTGGCCAGATGGAGCTAGCTCCCGCCCTTGAGCTACTTATACCTTCTTTGCTGCTTGTACTTTGCCTGTGATTCTCCTGATTCCTGGCTCTTGTGTTTCTGCTGTTACCATTGACCTCTGCTTAATATTGACCCTGGCTTGACTGACTATTCTCCTGCTCTGCATTTGTTACCACGTACACTCCTGGTTTGACTCGGCTCCTCCACTACTCTGTTGCTCACGGTGTAGCCGTGGGCAACTGCCCCACTTCCCTTGCTTTTGTGTATCCTGTCTTGTTTTGTCTGTTGTGCATATATTCAGCGTAGGGACCGTCGCCCAGTTGTACGCCGTCGCCTAGGATGGGCTGTGCAAGTAGGCAGGGACTGAGTGGCGGGTAGATTAGGGCTCACCTGTCTGTCTCTCTATCCTGACATTACAGCACACTAGAAAATCTCACTCCAAAACAGTAGATTAGGTTAAAAAAAAAACAGCTATATAATCTTTATTTACGGCGTAGCAGTTTTACAACAGAGTGCGAAATAAACTCTAGGCCGTCCAGCCTCTAACTAAACACATAGCTTCCCTAGTTATTAGGGTGAAAGGCCTTCTGCCCAGCACCTGAAAACAAGCACTTGTTCTTACCAGGACTATTGACTCCCACAGGCTAGCAATGCCAGTCTTGCCCAGGCTGGGAGCCCTCACAGCTGGGAACTAATGAAACTTATAAAGCAGCCCAAACGCTGGACTGTCCTGAAGACGAAGTGGAACTTTTCCATTTTCTTCCACTCCAGCAACTCTGTTCCTCTTTCAGGTTTTCCACATACTAAATGAAGAGAAAGGACACTTTCTATAGCAAAAAATACCTTCTGATTATCGCACTCTGACCAAATCCTGCCTTTTAGTAGCTGCACTGCTACATGTCCTCCTTCCCTGATCACAACCGTGGTTGGATCACTTGACTACAATCCCCAGGGTAAAAGTTCCTGCATGGTGGTACCATCTCACATAAACCATATGATATACCATCTGAGTGGAGGCACGGTTCCATATCAGACTTTTGACCCGTGACCATCATATATCAATATGTGTACTTTCCAGTAGGGAAGGGACACAACACCATTCCTCCTGCAGTAGTAAAGATGAGCGTAAATCCCTGTCATGTGACTCAGTTTGATCTACTTGATCCATAGTAGACTCTGACAACTGAATAGGATCAAGATCAACGTCAGAGACCGATCAGTATAAATTACCACTATGTTCTCCACTGCAATCATTTAGATCTGCAGCAAACTGAAACATAAAAATGAGAAATAATCGTAGTGGTTGTGGGACACATAGTAGCACAAGACCCAATTAAATAAATGAATAAAAGACCAAGACAAATGAATTTGGATTAAAAATTGGCCGCGATGTTTATTAATGGTAACCTAAAAATATTAATATCAATAATTTAATAATAAATGTAATAAACCAATAACTGTTAACAGAATCAATAATTAAATGATCAAGTCTTCCCAGCATTAGCTGGGAGACTATACCCCATCTAAAAAACATTGTGACAAAATCAAACTATTAAAACAGGGAGGGAGGGCAGGGCACTGGTCCTGAAGGTCCAGGAAAACTGGCACCTGAACAGCTGAGCGCTTGCCTATTTAAAGGAAAATCTTCCCGCCATAAATTCTGAAGCTCCAATCAGAATAAATCAATATTGAAACAGAAAATTCCAGAGCCTGCTCGTTTGTTCCATACAGCTGACCTGAGATTGACCTTATAAGGTAAGAACCACTGTGGGAATAAAAAAGGAGGGGGGAAAGGGAGCAGGAACAAACCAAGTACCAAAATAAAACATTAATTAAAAATTAATAATGGGACTGTGCTACCATGTGTCCCCCAAGCAAACTGCTCTGGGGGCCCCTATCACTTTGTTCCTTTCTGTTGTACACACCTCAAAATGACATTTTCTTGCTTTGTTTGGTTCAATATTGACAGCATGGGAATATTTTACATTCTGCATATTTGTCTTGGAGCTACAAAATATTGAGGCAGCAAACTGCACACACTAATTCACCCCAGCTGGGGGCCCGGATCGGAGGCACCGATAAGCCCTGCAGATTCCATAACATAAACAGCCATGACTACTAAGGGTGGGTTCTCATATAGCGTAAACCTCAGGGCAAAATCTCATGCCCACGCTGCAGAAAAAAAACGCACAAAAGTCGTGCGGAGAGTGTTTTGCGGTGTGTTTTTTAATTCCGCAGCATGTCAATTTATGCTGAAGGTTCTGTGCGGAGGTGCTGCGTGTTTGGCCCATAGACTTCAATGGGGAGCAGAAAATTCGCAACAGATTTATGTTGTTGCGGTTTTTACAGCGTTTATGCCGCGGAAACACAGTAAAAGCCGCTGGAAATCCGCAGGTGCACATGTACTTTGCTATAACCAATGTTTAACACTAAATCCGCAGGTAAAACTGTTGCAGAAAAAAACACAACATTTCCGCAGCAATATGAGCAGGAAAAATGCATTATTTGGGGCAGATTTCTATGATAGATTTACGAGCTATTCCTAGAGATTCTGCTGCAAATTTTCTGTTGCAGAAAATCTGCAGCATATCCTGTGAGTGGGAACATACCCTTAGGGATAACACCGTAAGGAACCCCGTTAAGCTCGACAGTGTAAGTCACACCCAGGGGATACATACCCACAGTGTGTCCCTCCACCACTTTCTCCACCAACTCTCCCCGCCAGCTGCTATGATGAAAGACAAAACGCACCATGAAAAACAACCACTAAAAACACAGGAAGCTTTCAAACACATCCGGCAGAAAAACAGGGCGGGTGAGAATGCTGTTCCACTGCTGCCCATGCTGCAAAGACTGGGAACCCAGGAGATGGTGAGTTTTAATCACCCTGGTCTCGCCTATTCTCCACCCCTCCTCCCAAGTCCCTCCCTAACTGTAAGCCAAGTCCACTTACTGCTAGCTACGCCATGCAGGCCAGTAAAGTCCAGCCTGTGCTTGACAGGAATGACCTGCAGGGGTCAACAATTCTAAACGTGCTGCAGTCACATCTATTGCGCTATGCATATTTTTATCACAATTATTATGTACTCCATGTTACCATTAACAATTCTAACCTTTAGGCTGGGTTCACACGACCTATTTTCAGACGTAAACGAGGCGTATTATGCCTCATTTTACGACTGAAAATAGGGCTACAATACGTCGGCAAACATCTGCCCATTCATTTGAATGGGTTTGCCGACGTACTGTGCAGACAACCTGTCATTTACGCGTAGTCGTTTGACAGCTGTCAAACGACGACGCTAAAAATACAGCCTCGTCAAAAGAAGTGCAGGACACTTCTTTCAGACGTAATTTGAGCCGTTCTTCATTGAACTCAATGAAGAGCAGCTCAAAATTTACGGCTGTCAGAGAAGCCTCGCAAAATGCGAGGAGGAGCGTTTACGACCTTAAACGAGGCAGCTGTTTTCTCCTGAAAACAGTCTGTCATTTCAGACGTAAATGCCTGCTATCGTGTGCACATACCCTTAGGGACATTTTTTCCTTAGATATACCTTCTTCATTACACAGCACTTCACCAATGTCCAAGCATGCTTCCACCTATGCACACACCACGCTGGCTCTATATAGCAGTTCCCTTTCTGCTGTAAAATGCGGAAATACTTTCTCAACAACTCCTGTAGCATCCTCTATGAGAGAACTCTCAATTTTACTCAGGGTCAGCCTTCCACTTTGACATTTTAAATTCATTAACTCCTACAGTAACACTTATTTGATCATTATTACCCTTAGATGCACAAAATTATTGGTAGCCAGTAGCGATCACGTTATTTTCACACAATTAATTGCATAAGCGCTGAATGGCCGGGCACGTTTCTTACAATGACGCTGATTAGCAGGGCAAAATAACTTGCCAGGCCAATCAGCGCCTTTTAACGATGCTAGCAGCGCGACGCTTCCATTGTTGAAAGGCTCTGATTGGCGGGGGGTAGTCATTCTGCCCTGCCAATCAGCACTTTTCAATGACGCTAACAGTGGGATGATGTCATTGCGCAACTTGCGTTGTTTAGCCCCAGCAGACCTGCTCAGGAGAGAGCTGGCGTGCATTGACACAGGACGGTGCAGGAATGGGATTAAGGTGAGTATGTAAAGTAGTTTGTTTTTTCACTTAAAAGTGTGAGTGCCATTATCTATGGGGGGAGCTATACGTGGGGCACAATCTACAGGGGAGGCTATATGGGGGACACTATCTACAGGGGGGCTATATGTAGGGCACTATCTACAGGGGGGGCCATATGTAGGGCACTATCTACGGGGGGCTATATGTGGGGCACTATATGTGGGTCACTATCTATAGGGGGCTATATGTGGGGCACTATCTACAGGGAGGCTATATGTAGAGTGCTACCTACAGGGGGCTATATGTAGGGCATTATCTACAGGGCAGGCTATATGTGGGGCACTATATATAGAGGGCGCTATATGTGGGGCACTATCTACAGGGGATATATGTGGGGCACTATCTACAGGGGGCTATATGTGGGGCACTATCTACAGGGGTAACTACATGTAGAGCGCTTTCTACAGGGGCTATATATGTAGAGCACCATTAAATGGGGGGCTATATGTGGGGAACTATCTACAGGGGGGATATATGTGGGGCACTATCTACAAGGGGCTGTATATCGGCCACTATCTACAGGGAATTTACGTTGGGCACTATCTACAGGGGGCTCTATTGGGGGCATTATATACAGGCGGCACTAACTACAGCGGGCTCTATGGGGGCCCTATCTACAGGGAGCACTGTGTGTGTGTGGGACACAGTGTATGGTGCTATTAAAATCAGGGACACAGTGTATGGTGCTATTATTATCAGGGACACAGTGTAAGGCACTATTATAATTAGAGGTATAGTGTACAGTGCATGGAACTATTATATTTAGGGGTGTAGTGTGTGGCATCATGAGAATTTTATCTTCGGTTATAGGTGCAGAAATGATGTCATCGCGCCACTTCCGTTGTTGAAAGCCTCTGATTGGCAGGGCAAGTCATTCTGCCCTGCCAATCAGCGCCTTTCAACGACGCTAACAGCGCGATGAAGTCATCGCGCAGCTTGCGCCGTTTAGCCTCAGCAGACCTGCTCAGAAGAGAGCAGGCCTGTATTGACACAGGACGGCACAGGAACGGGATCAAGGTGAGTATGTAAAGTTGTTATTTTTTTCACTTAAAAGTCTGAGTGCCATTATCTATGGGGGAGCTATATGTGGGGAAAAATGTATAGGGGAAGCTATATGTGGGACACTATCTACAGGGGGTTATATGTAAGGCACTATCTACAGGGGGCTATATGTGGGCACTATATATAGGGGCGCTATATATGGGGCACTATCTACAGGGGGCTATATGTGAGGCACTATCTACATGTGGACTATTTGTGGGGCACTATCTACAGGGGGTTATATGTAGAGCGCTACCTACAGGGGGGCTATATGTAGGGCATTATCTACAGGGCAGGCTATATATTGGGGGCGCTATATGTGGGGCACTATCTACAGGGGGTTATATGTGGGGCACTATCTACAGGGGGGCTATATGTGGGGCACTATCTACAGGGGGCTACATGTAGAGCGCTTTCTACAGGGGGGGCTATATGTAGAGTGCTATCTATATGGGGCTATATGTGGGGCACTATCTACAGGGGGGATATATGTGGGGCACTATCTAAAGGGGGCTGTATGTGGGCCACTATCTACAGGGGGATCTATGTAGGGCACTATCTACAGGAGGCTCTATGGGGGACATTATCTACTTGGGGCTCTATAAGTGGCATTATCTACAGGGGGCTCTATGGGGGTATTAACTACAGGGGGCTCTATGGGGGGGCACTATCTGCAGAGAGCACTGTGTGTGTGAGAAACACAGCGTATGGTGCTATTAAAACCAGGGACAAAGTGTATGATGCTATTATAATCATGGACACAGTATAAGGCACTTTTATAATTAGAGTTACAGTGTGCAGTGTATGGAACTATTATTTTTAGGGGTGTAGTTTGTGTCACTATGAGAACTTTATCTTCGTTTATAGGTGCAGAAATGTTTGAAAAGTGAGAAGCTGAAGACATCTGAGCAGCAGAAATGGGCTGTGGAAAAATCATCATAGAGGTCTGGACCGGATGGAGAAGAAAAGAGAAAAATAACAACTAGAATCTGAAAAGACATCACCGGTGAGTCACTTAATGTAAATGTTTATTCTGCCTCTAATCAGTACTGTGGTCACTGTATGATCTGCAGCGAGAAGATGGGAGGTATGATTATTTTTGATTTTTTTTTGTGTGAAACAGCAAATCCCAGCATATCCTTACCATTGTTTGGGCCATGCTGGGAGGTGTAGTTTTACGCCATACAAACCTATACGGCAGGAGTTGCACTAAATTGAGCTGTATTTGTGCTGGTGTTGTATTTATGTGCTGAGCTTGGTTATGGTGCTGTATTTATGTATTGTGCTTTGTTCTGGTGCTGTATATATGTACTGAGTTTGGTTCTTCTGCTGTATGTATGTATGTACTGAGCTTGGTTCTGGGGCTGTATACATGTACTGAGCTTGGCTCTGGGGCTGTGTATATGTACTGAGCTTGGTTCTGCTGTTGTATATATGTATTGGGCTTTGTTGTGGGGCTGTATATATGTATGAGCTTTGTTCTGGTGCTGTATATATGTACTGAGCTTGATTGTTATGATGTATATATGTACTGAACTTGGTTCTGGGGCTGTATATATGTACTGAGGTTTGTTTTGGTGCTGTATATATGCATTGAGCTTGGTTCTGGAGCCATATATGTCAGAGCTTGGTTCTGGTGCTATATATATATATGTACTGAGCTTGGTTCTGGTGTTGCATATATGTATGAGCTTAGTTCTGATACTGTAATTATATAGGATATATTTATAATAACAAAATTGCAGGGCAGATGGAATTGTTTTCAATTCATTGCATATTTAATGGGAACCTGTCAGGTAGTTTTAACCCCTTGAACCGCCACCATGCGGTAATACATGACCTGACAATATTTCCAAACATTCCCCAGTATGTTTTTTTCTGATGCAGCAAAATCTATAAAATCAACTTTTAAAACGGTGCAAACTATATGCTAGTTACTCATTAAAGGGTCATGGGGCCGTGTCATGATCCTGAAGAGTCACATGGTCCTGCCTCCAAACCCACCTTTCCATGTTTGATTGACATCCCCCTGGCTGATCTACATCTCTACCAGTCTCCTCCAACTTTCTCGGATGTGCCATTGCCTTGTAGTACTTGGGCACACACCGTGCATTGAGGTGTCCTCTGGCCGGCTGCACAGATGCACCAGGCATGCCAGGGGAGTACAAGGCAACGGCGCATCTGCAAGAGCTGGAGGAGGCTGGTAGTGATGCAGAACACTCAGGGGGATGACAATCAAAATCTGGGGGGCGCCATTTCAATTTTTGCCTCAGGCAGCAGAAATGCTAGAATCAGCCCTGTGTATGGGTAATCGCATCGGGCCATTTTGCGATGCAGCTGCTAATTTGATGGAAACCTCCCTCTGACCTGCCTTGTTTCCTCAGCTCAGGCTCTGGTTTCGCTCAGGGTACTTCCTGGCCTGCTTCTCTGTATACAGCTTCTCTGCATACAGCTTCTTCAGACAGTTAACACAGGCCACCTCTGGGACATTTCTCCCCACACATTCACTGACTGAAAACACTACACACACTCACTTCCTGTCCGGGCCAAATCTCTTTCCCTGGAAACAGCCTCTCCATTTGGTTTACATTTGTCTCCATTCCTTAAGGTTTCCATTTTTTTGGGTGGAATCAATAGCTTAGTCGATGTTGCGGAACGGAGACAAACGTAAACTATTAGCAACGGAAGCATTACCATTGAAAACAAAGGTAATGCAAACAGAAAGCTATGGTTTCCGTTCGTGGGTTCCCCTGATGAAAGGTCTGACAGAACCCACAAAAGGAACTCCCGACGCAGAGGTGAATGAAGCCTCAGGGTATGTGCACACACACTAATTACGCCCGTAATTGACGGACGTATTTCGGCCGCAAGTACCGGACCGAGCACAGTGCAGGAAGCTGGGCTCCTAGCATCATACTTATGTACGATGCTAGGAGTCCCTGCTTCTTTGCAGGACAACTGTCCCGTACTGTAATCATGTTTTCAGTGCGGGACAGTAGTTCCACGGAGAGGCAGGGACTCCTAGCGTCGTACATAACTATGATGCTAGGAGCCCGGCTCCCTGCACTGAGTTCGGTCCGGGACTTCCGGCCGAAATACGTCCGTCCATTACGGACGTTAATGTGCTCATGTGAACCCAGCCTTACTGTGATTTCTGTCTCTAAGACAGGTCCCATTAAATCTTAGTGGGCACCAAGTTTGAAAAACTTATTTAATGGCTCAAAGCTCTGCTGAGTCTTGGTTTGGAGGAGCCATCCGCAGGAAGCATGAACCAGTCCAGTGGCAGAAGATAATGTGTATGTGTCCTGTCACAGCATCTTGCATGTCTGGAAGCTATTCTCTGCTGGGTCATGGTACTGCAAGAACTGAACTTCCTTTAACCCCAGCAGTCGCTATTAGCAACTATTAAACACCATTACCCATTCAAATAAATAGTCAAACACCTTTGATTTGGGTAAAGTGGAAGTAGCCACAGCTTTTCTAAACTATACAAATACAATGATTTCCATACAGTGATCCTTCTTGCGATCTCCTGTAATGCCGAGCCACTTCGCAGCAGCGAGCATGTAGGTGTAGATCCAACATCTTCTTCAGGGCTAACTTCCCACCATACTGTGACATCTGAAAAAAAACAAGCCCCAAGCAAAACACACCTTGAATACAAAAGAGAGTGGGCGGACCGTCAAGTTGATTGACCGCTGCAGAAGGTCAACTCAAGGTATTCAAGCCCTTCTCAGGGGCCGTTCACATATGTCCCTTGTCCGTTTCAGTTTCCCTCCGGCGTGTTGCAGAAAAACCAGAGGGAAACTGATGCTACAACGGATCCCATGGCGTTTTTTGTATGGAATCCCAGGCCACAGCGTCGGCAATTCTCTGGCCGGGGATTCCGCTGCTAGAGGGTGCATCAGTGGTGCTATCTACATTGGAAGGGGCGTAGCGCTATGTACAGAGGGGGTGGTGCTATGTACAGGGGGGCGCTGTGTGGTGCTATCTACAGGGGGCGCTGTGTGGCACTATCTACACGGGGCACTGCTTGGCGCTATCTACAGGGGGCACTGTGTGGCGCTATCTACAGGGGGCTGTGTGACATTATCTACAGGGGGTACTATGGCACTACATACAGAGAGCAGTGTGGCACTATCTAAAGAGGGCACTGCAGCACTATATACAGAGAGCAGTGTGGCACTATCTACAGAAGGCACTGAAGCACTATATACAGAGAGCAGCGTAGCGCTATCTACAGAGGACACTGCAGCATTACCTACAGGGGGTGTGTGGCACTATCTAAAGATGGCACTGCAGCATTATTTACAGGGGTGTGGCACTATATACAGAGAGCAGTGTGGCACCACCTACAGAGGGCACTGTGGCATGATCTACAGGGGGTGTGTGGCACTATATACAAGGGGGTGAGTGGCACTATCTAAAGAGGGCACTGCGGCATTATCTACAGGGGGTTGCACTATATACAGAGAGCTTTGTGTCACTATCTACAGAGGGCACTGTGGCATTATCTACAGGGGATGTGTGGCACTATATACAGAGGGCACTGCGGCATTATCTGCAGAGGGCACTGTTTCATTATATACACATGAAATTCATCTGTTTTTAAAAATTTATAAAAAATGGAAACACGGATATGGAATGGATACAAAACAGATGCAAAACGGACATCAAAATCAGACCGAGACTGACATTTTTAACGGCTGACACCCGGACCCTGTTGTGTGAATAGATACAACAGCAATCCAAGCATGATGTGGGGTGGGTAGGAGATGCAGGGTGGGATTGTGTAGCTGTAAAGGCACCAAAAACTAGCTACTCCCTGAAGTTAGGGCTAGTGTTTGGAGCCTTTGTAGTCTCACATGGCTGCTTCAAAGATCTTATCTGAGGTGAATTCAGTGGACAGCAGCTGCCTTCTGGACTCTCTGTCTGAGCCAGCCTTGGCGCTGTACTGAATATGACCAGGGCAGGCGTCAGCACCCGGCGAACCCGGGCAAGTGCCAGGGCCCACTGCTCTTGTAGGGGCCCACTTGGCTGCCGGGTGCTTTACGCCGCCCACCTACTTAAATTAACTATAGCCGTCCGTGGTAGATTGCATAGAGGAGCAGATAAAAATAATTTTTTAAAAATCACCTAAGACATTCCCGGTCCCGTCTCTGCCTTCTTACTGGTACTTGGCGCCGCTCTCATCCACAATAACAATGCATTGTGGCGCAGATGACGTAATCATGTCATGCTGACATGATTACGTCACCTGCGCCCACAGGCAACGGACTAACTTCTATATGGTGGCATGTAAGTATGTATGGCCATGTATGATACTGTCTGTTAGACCATGTATCTAAGCCTACCACATGTTAGGCTTAGATACAGGGCCCAGCAGACATTAATCTTATACAGTATAAGATTACTGTCTGCTAGTGCCCTGTATCTAACAAAAGATAGAAAAAGATATCCAAAGAACCCAAACATTTGTGGCTAAAATGCAACACGGTGCCGTCCTAGTAACTTAACCAAAAACAATAAACAAAAAAACTATCCTGGACATTACGAGCACTCATCTGGGTATAAAGATCAAGTATAAAAGTATACGGTAAATAGATTTATTTATAGTTATATGGTATGGAAATATATAATAATTTTATTTGCAAATAAAATTATTATATATTTCCATACCATATTATCTATAAATAAATCTATTTACCATATACTTTTATACTTGATCTTTACACCCAGATGAGTGCTCATAATGTCCTGGATAGTTTTTTGGTTTATTGTTTTTGCCCTGTATCTAAGCCTACCTTGTGGTAGGCTTAGATACATGGTCTAACAGACAGTATCACACATGGGCCCTGCATCTAAGCCTACCACATGTGTTACTAATTTTTTTTGTGTTTGTGTTTTTTTTACAGGTTCGGTCGTTGGACTACATCGGATTCGAGGACTACATCGATGATGGCTTTTTTTATTTTCAATAAAATGGTTAATGAGGGTTGTGTGGGGGGGGGGGGCTTTATTTCAATAAAATATTATTTCTATGTCTTTGTATTTTCTTTTAAAGTTTTATTACTATCGATTTAGCAATGGTCGCTGGCTGATTAACAGTGTCCATTACTAAGGCAGAGCTTAATGTTAGCCAGTAAAAAGGCTAACACTAACCCCCATTATTACCCCGGCACCCACCACCCTCGGGAAGAGCCAGATACGATCCAGTACCCGACCATCTGTAGCGACGGTCGGTCATTGTGGCGGCCGCAGGCTGGTATTATTAGGCTGGGGAAGCCCCAAAAACAGTGGTCCTTCCCACCCTGGTAATGCTAGCCTGCTGCTGCTGTGTTGTATCTGGCTGGTTATGAAAAATGGGGGAGACCCCACGTCATTTTTTTTCTATTATTTATTTTATTTTTTAAAATAATTGGAAAAAACGACGTGGGGTTCCCCCGAATTTTTCATAACCAGCCAGATACAATACTGCAGCAGCAGGCTAGCATTACCAGGGTAGGATGGGCCCACTGTTTTTGGCTTTTCCCAGTCTAATAACACCAGCCTGCGGCTGCCCCAGTTCCCAACCATTCCTACAGCTGGTCGGGTACTGCATCGTACCCGGCTCTTCCCGGCACCCCTAGTGGAGGTGGGTACCGGGGTAATAATTGGGGTTAGTGTTAGCCTCTGCACTGGCTAATGCTAAGCCCGCCTTAGTAATGGACACTGTTAATCAGCCAGTGGCCATTACTAAGACAGTAGTAATAAAGTTTAAAAAAATACAAGGCCATGGAAGAAATATTTAATTGAAATAAAAACCCCCACACAACCCTCATTAACCATTTTATTGAGAATATGAAAAACGCCGTCATCGAAGTAGTCCTCGAATCCGAAGTAGTCCAACATCTGAACCTGTAAAAAAACACAAACACAAAAAAAATTAGTAACGCATAAAAAAAGCAAAACAATTCTTATACTTACCTTTCCTGGGTCCAGCGCAGGAGCTGCAATGTCAGCGAGCTGAGCCCTATATCTAAGACTATCATGTGTGGTACTGTCTGCTGAGCCACTGTATCTAATCCTATCCATAGCTGTAGGGTCGTAGTGCTATAGATATGCTGTCTTATATATATATATATATATATATATATATATATATATATATACATATATACACATACACATTATTTTGGGGGGTGGACATATGTTAGTACAAGGATACTTACTGCTAGGGCCCTGTATATAAGTCTATCATGTGTGATGCTGTCTGCCGGGGCCATGTATCTAAGCCTATCATGTGTGATACCATCTGCTGGGGCCATATATCTAAGCCTATCATGTATGATACTATCTGCTGAGACAATGCATCCAATTCTATCCAGCACTGTAGCTGTAGGAGCCTTAGTCTTATAGATATGCTAACTCCGATATGTATGTTTACATTTTTTGTATTTTTTGGGGGGTAAATATTTGTCTCAGGGCTTGTGCCCCTGATCTTTTAAGACCCTAGCAGCGCCCCTGGGCCTAACTAATATATGGGTGCACAAAGGAGACCTAAAAAATATATAAGGACACAAAAGACGCCTTACTAATATATAGGGACACAACTAATATATGGGGGCACGAAAGAGAACTACTATTCTTTAGGGGCAAAAATGGGACATTACTACTGTGTAGGAGCACATAGGGAGGTATTACTGTGTAGGGAGTAGAAAGGTGGCATGAAAACTGAACCATAACTATTTTCTTAAAGGTCACCTTTTTTGGGGGGTTGGTGCCCTGTAAGGGACAGTATAGGTGGTATTGGTGGAGGCAGTTTATCAACATCACGTTTACCTCTAATTCCTCCAGGTACTGAAATACTCAAGACTACAGATACCAGGTCTTCCGGAAATCACAGCCTCCATGTAACAGGTACATCAAGATTTACACATCGCAGAATCGGCCCTATCTGAATTAATTGGCCCATGACTTACATGTGAATGGTAAGTGATCCATGGTTACATCCTTCTGGCATTATGTTTCTGCCTTTATACTGCACCGCAAAAGGTCCCACTAAGGTTCTGTCGCCCAAGGGCCCACATAAACCTGGAGCCGGCCCTGAATATGACACACGTGACATTAAAATGTGTGTGTCAAACTTCAGTGTAGTGCCAAGGCCGGAGCAGAGAAGAGGAGCCCTGACATGGTACACAAAATGTATACCGATTGACAGCGATGAGCTCCACACGTGTCGGTTGCAATAGTATAAATACTCAACATTATCTGTATATAGATACCCAGTACATTAAACTGAGCAACATGTTCACTATATACATTGTACAGATGCTCAGCATCAATTGACATTATATATATTTAAAGAAATATCAATCATGTATCGAATCTATCACAAACTATCCACCACTCTGATAAAATTGGCACATTTTCAGACCCTATACGACCTTTTTGGTGGACCATTGTGGTATGCATGGAGGCGATCAGCCTGTGGCACTGCTGAGGTGGTATAGAAGCCCAGGTTGCCTTGGTAGCGGCCTTCAGCTCGTCTGCATTGTTGGGTCTGGTGTCCCTCATCTTCCTCTTGACAATACCCCATTGATTCTCTATGGGGTCTAGGTCAGGCGAGTGTGCAGTTGGAGGCATGAAGTGCTCTAAAATTTCCTGGTAGTCGGCTGCGTTGACTCTGGACTTGAAATAACACAGTGGACCAACACCAGCAGATGACATGGATCCCCAAACCATCACTGACTGTGGAAACTTCACACAGGACCGCAAGCAACTTGGGATAGGCTGGTGGAGATTTTCCTGGTGCTCACGCTGTCCCTTTAAGACCACACCGGCATTTCTGAGGGAGGTGATGCAGGCAGGAGCTCAAAGGTCTGCGGTTGCGGCTGTTGGTATGGGGAAGATGACGGCGGTCAGCGACCGTGGCCATAATAATTAGATAGATAGATAGATAGATAGATAGATAGATAGATAGATAGATATGGATTATAAGGGATTGAGGCCAAGGATGTCAGAGGGGTCTTCCGCTGGCGGTCCTGAATGAAACACTCTATGGTATAAATCAATAAAAATTATTATTACAAAGTATACTTTTTACTACAATATTTTCAAGTATTATCCAGATCTTATGGTGCTGAACTAGTAGAACAAGAATAATTGTCTATTCTTTCTATGTCATTTTCATTTAAATAGTAATAGAAAGTAGAAAAAGCATAATGTAAAATGCTTCACAATTAAACCAAACGTCTGTCTGCCTCTTGTCAAATACAGATAGGGGAAACATTATGTGAAAATGACCTTTCCGATCCATATAGCTAAATCTGTTCTAAGATCTATAATGGATTTTTCTCAGACGGGCAATTTAAACCGCAGAACAGCTTTTCAACTTGGCATTTGGAATGTAACATATTAAAGGAATCCTCAGCCTAGTTATTCACTAAAAGGCCTTTTTTCTGAGTTTCTAATCCCATAAGTAAGTTTTTAGTATTGTAAAATGTGCAAAAATCACATTGTCTGTGGGTCTCAATTGTAACTGATGCATGTTTGTCAGTTTATCAAGTATTACACCTTTACAGAACACTAACATTGAAGTCAGAATAATGCATAAAGTGTTCAAATTGCATATTTTAATCAACCATAAATTGAATGCTATATATGCTTAACATGATGTATATGCTATATATGCTAAACAAGCGCTAAATGCTAACATTTTAATAGCCTGTTTTAATAGCCGGAGTCTCCACCCATCAAGAAGGCCACACCTACATATAATCATGTATGGCTTTAAAATGTTTGTCTGCTCTTACAAGATAACGAAGAACATTGCAGTGTTTCTTCCTGAATGTCCCCCTTTCACTCCCACAGCACTGTGAATTGCTAATTGACATTAAGACACATAATTTACATATGAATGCATACCATACAGTATATTAATATGTAAATATGTTAACTTTGACATGTCATGCAGGTCAATACGATTATGGCAATATCATATGTATATAGTTTTTCTATGTTTTACTATTTTTACAAAATAAATACAATATGTTGAAAGACAAAATTGGATTGTGTCCCCAAATTCTAAACTTGTTTTTTGCAGGGCAAGGTGTATTTTTTTTATTGGTACACTTTTGGGGTACATATAAGTTTTTGATCACTTTTAGTAACATTTTTTGGGAGGCAAGGTGACCGGTTATTTATATGTTTAGATTATTTTACAAAAAAAAAAATAGTAAAGCGTTTTGTTTTTTTACTTTTAATATAGATTTTTGTGTACTGTTAATTTTTTTTATTACATTTATCTTTGCATTTGCCTTTAGTCCCACTAGGGGACTTAAACATGGGACGGATACAATACACTGTAATACTTATATAAGTATAGCATAATATAAGAATAGGAGGACTAACATGGCAGACCTGGGAACCTTCAGTAGGCCATGACAATGCATCGATTGCATCGCAGGAGTCGAGGGGATGACAGTGGGACTTCCTGTTTAATGGCTTAGATTCGGTGGTCAGTATTGGCCGGCATCTATGTGGTTAAACGTCCTAGATCGGAGTTATCTCCAATGATAGCTGTTAGATTGAGGTGTCAGCTGTAATATACAGCTGACACCCACTGTATATGAAGCAGGCTCAGCTAGTGATACAGGTCCATACTTCTCCCCTCCGCTATGATGTACATGTACAAAGTTTTGCGAGAAGAAATTAAGAGTTATCCCAATTTGGGGTCCCTGCTTTGGACTACCCTGTAATAGCAGAGTCTCCTTCACTACAAAGAGTGGCTCTTACTCAGATGGGCGCATTACCATCACTTCTATGGGTGCCTCCAGCTTCACGGAACAATATCAATTATTGCTAGCTAAAGCAGCCGTACCTGTGGCGATAAGCTGAATGCTGGGGAAGCTTGCATTAGAGATGGGGTTATCCAGTTGGGACAACCCATTAAAGAAACGGAGACAAACATATGAAGATAGTGGGTTCACAATAAAATGTGAGCGGAGGGGTTCAGGAAAAAGCTACTCTCCAATTTCTATCCGTAAACTTTAATTCCATTATATGACTTCACTAGAGTTGTCCATGCATGGACAATGTATGTGTATATATCGTGTCCCTCTGTTAATCAAAGAACTTGATATTGCACAACATGTTGGAATATTTTCTTGGGGAAAACCTATCCCTTCCAATTTTTAATACATAAGGGAAGAATTGAATACTTGCTACTGTATGAATATTTTATGGCCATCTTAAAGTCTCTGGAAACTTTTCAATGTTTTTTCGTATGTTAAAAAAATTTTTTTTTTATTTTAAGCACATTTTGAATTTACTTTTATTATTTTTACAATATAGCTTCTATGTATGCTGTATACATAAAAGTTGTGTCATTCTCTCTCAGTCTATTCAGTTGATCAACTTAGATGATATTAGGTTGATACTGTGTGTGAGAGACACACAGGACCCGCTCTCAGCTGAGCCATCAATCCAGTTGAAATGACGGAATTGTCTATGAGAGAACCATACTTCTTACGATCTCAGGATCGTAAGAAGTAAAAAAATAGTCAATTCAAAAAGTTCTTAAAACCACAAAAAACATTCAAAGGTGTACATAGCTACAAGGACATATTCTTCAATGATTGAAGTGTGAAGCTAAAGATGGATATACATGGTCAGATCCTGACAGTAGATCAGTAGTTGAGTAGCAGGGTAAATGTTACTCTTTTTTTTTGCTCACTTGAATTAATCAGAAAATGTACAGTTGTATACTTCCCTGGGTAAGGCCCCATGCACACGACCGTAGAATTCATCCGTAATTACGGACCCATTCATTTCTATGGCCGACGGACACCTTCCCGCATATTAACGGGAAGGTGTCCGTGCTGTATAAAGGCTCCACAAAAGATAGGACATATCCTATTTTTTGCTTTTTACGGACTGTACTCCCATACTATATATGGGAGCACGCCCCGCAAATGCAGGTGGCTGTCCGCGGCCACAAGCAGCCAGCCGTGCCAGTAATCACGAACCGTGATTACCGGCACGGTCGTGTGTAGGGGGCCTAATAGAGGAGCATTCTATTCAATTACAGTTTTAAAACTAATATGGCATTTAGAATTGCAATGCATATGGGCATCTAAATCCTGAGTAAACGGATCTTATATAATTCGTCTAAAGCAAGCCATACATTAGGGATTTAAAAATGATGTTTGACATGAACGATTTTCCAAGGACTGCACCCCACAACGACCTAAAAAGTCCAACATGGCAGATTAACTTTTCCACAGCTGTCAGACTCGTTTATGTCATGAAAAGGCGCCAACTGTTGGCAGAAAATGGTCTAAATCAACCTTTTCAGCCATCCAAAAACTCTAGTATATCTGTTTGCTGCACAACAATTTTTATACTGTTTACAAATTGAACACATAAACAGGCAAAATAAAGTGAATGTAAAAGTAATGAGAAAAAAATAATCCTATGTAAACTTTATCTCAAATAGGATCATTAACCTAATTAACCTCATACTCTCCCTGCTAAACGTAAGAAAGTCGCTTAGAGCATGTAAATAACATTTTCTTCGCACAGAGCTAATCATTTACATTGCTAATCTATTGGGATGTCTAAAAGAAGAAAGCAGGAATGCAAATCAAAAAACAGCGCTACTTCTAGGAATCTGACAATTTGTTGCATGATTGTGGTGGAAAGTAAATATTCACTTAGGGAATCATTTATCAAAGCCCCCATGTTGGAAACAAGTACAGATAATCAGTGGCAATGTTTTTCTTTATTAGTTTTCCCCAGATCTACATCTAAGCAACCTTTGAATGTTTGCTGTATGTGAAAAATGTTACTCTATAAATTGCAGAAATAGCAAATTAAAAAGCAAAAAGCAAATTAAAAGGAAAAATAGGTGCTATAAAGAAATATATAATAATGGTAACATATGAGTTCCATCATATCCGTTATACAAGATATATACTTTATACAATAAAATGATGTGTCAAAACCTACTCTGTGGGATTAAAGCTATAGTCTTGTTTATGGGAACAAATTATTCTATTAACCCCTTAACGACCGCCCACCGTCTTTTGACGTCGGGCGGTGCAGGTACTCAGTCTACAGCGACGCCTTTTGGCGTCGCTGTAGTAGAGTGGGTTTAACGGCAGCCTGGTCAAGTCTGCACTAAAAACCGGCTGTATGTAACAGGTCCGGTTCTTAGTGCAGCCATCAGGACCTGCCAATTTCGTCGTAACAGCATGTGACCGCTGTGACAGCCAATCACAGCGGTCACACGCTGTTACTGTGTACAGAGCCGCTGGGAGTGTCTAAATGACAGCTCCTGCTCTAAGAACGAGCTGTTGCTAGCAGCTCTGTTCTTAGAGCAGTGATCAGGAGCCAATAGTATTGGTTCCTGATCTTTTTTGTGTTCACTATGATATCCAATCATAGTGATCACTACTGTAAAATAAAAGTAAAACATGTATCTGTTTCTCCTCACTCTGTTCTAGCTGTGGAGAGAAACAGATACAAGTGTGTCAGTGTCCCCTACACAAAATCACTTGTTCCTCACATAGTTTCCAGTTCGTGTTAGGCGTAGGGTTTAGCTTTAGGTTTGAAAAAAAAAAAAAACTTTTAAAAAAAAATAAAAAAAATATTTCATTCCTTTGGTGTGATTAGTTGATAAAAAAATTGAAACCGCTAGTTACATTTATTATTTGCGGTTTAGACTGTATAATCATTATGGCTGCCAAAAGATACAGCGTTGAGGAAGCCTATCAGATGCTATGCTCCGATACGGATTCTGCATCTGAAGTTGAGCTTTTTCTTGAAAGCGACAGCGAAAGTGTCGCTTCAAGGGATTCTACGGATATGAGACCCAGCACCAGTGATATGGGAGACGGCGCAGTTGCCACAACGTCCGTTCAAAGTGCAGCCCCTGAAATTGCGCAACCCCACCAAACCAATTTAGTGTGGGAACCCACAAGTCTATTTTCTCCCACCATAAATGACTTTATTGCTACTCCTGGCATAAATCCCAATGTCAGTAATTTTTCACCACTAAATTATTTTAATATTTTTATTACGGACCAAGTTTTGGAACATTTTGTGCAGGAAACAAATTTGTATGCCAGGCAGTACATTGCAAATTAGCCTTCGTCACCTTATGCCAGGTTGTGGAATCCCACAAATGCAACGGAAATAAAAAAAAATCTGGGCCTCACCCTTAACATGGGAATTATAAAAAAAAACCTCTATTAGGTCATATTGGGCATCAAGCCCTATACATGCCACCCCCATTTTTTCTGGCATTATGTCACGCAGCAGGTATGAAATACTTATGCGATTTCTCCACTTTAGTGACAACCTACAGGCACCCCCTTCCAGCGACAGAAGCCGTGACCGGCTGTATAAATTAAGGCCTTTGCTAAATTTTCTTAATTCCTCCTTTTTAGGAGCATATACCCCTGAACAAAATTTAGCAGTGGATGAATCGCTAATGAATTTCAAAGGGCGTCTCTCATTCCGCCAATTCATACCCTCAAAAAGTTCAAAATACGGGGTAAAGATCTACAAATTATGTGAAAGCACTACTGGCTACACATGTGCATTTAAGATCTACGAGGGTAAAGACAGTGAATTCAATCCACCAGGGTGCCCTCCAAATATTGGTACCACTGGTAAGATTGTGTGGGATTTAATTGGCCCTTTCCTACACAAGGGGTATCATGTATACACGGACAGTTTTTATACCAGTGTGCCATTGTTTAGCGCCCTTCATTGTGCCAACACCGGAGCCTGTGGCACAATACGCAAGAATCGCAAAGGTTTCCCACGTCAACTTGTGGATAAAAAACTACCAAAGGGGGAGTCATGCACTTTTCAAATTGAGAAGATGCTGGCTTTAAAATTTCGTGACCGCAAGGACGTCTATATGATCAGCACTATCCATACAAGTGCAACAGCAACTGTTAGAGAATGTGGGGCCTCTGCAGAGAGACAAAAGCCTGTGTGTGTCATCAACTATAATAAATTCATGGGTGGGGTAGATTTGTGCGACCAGATGTTACAACCTTATCTGGTTAAAAGGAAAACCAGAACGTGGTATAAGAAAGTGATAATATACCTCATCCAGGTTGCAATGCACAATGCATTTGTCCTGTACAAAAAATCAGCGGGCAGGGCGACATTCTTTGAATTTCAGGAGAAAGTGATTGAAGATCTCCTATTTCAATCTGCAGACCAGGGAGTAGTCCATGAGTCAGAGGATGTACGCCGACTTGTTGAAAAACATTTTTTACACCCCATCCCTTCAACACCTAACCAAAAATACCCCAAAAAACGGTGTCGGGTCTGCAGCAAACGAGGACAGCAAAGTGAGTCAAGATATTATTGTTCCGCTTGTCCTTCCAACCCTGGTCTATGCATAAGTCCCTGTTTTGAAATCTATCATACCATCGCACATTACTAATTTTCTTTTGTGAGCTATAAAAGTTAAAATGCAGGATTTATTTCGGATTTTAGTTTTCTGTACACCTCTTTTTTTTTTTTTTTTTTAGGGAAGCAGCTTCGCTTTATATTTAGGAGATGCCAAAATTTAGGGTTCTTTTAGAGAATTCTTTTTTTTAATCACTTTTTTTGGGAGGGAGGGAAATATACTTTTCTAGACTGAGTCATTTTGGGATATAACCCAGTTATATAATGTGGAATAAGGCCCTGAAATTCATTCAAGATAAAATTGTGCCCTGAAAGCTTTTTATTTCCTTTTCCGTTATGACTATGTCTTGCCATAAATAGCTGTTACTGACTGGGGATACGGCATAATTTTTTCTTTTTATTCTGAGGATTTCTAATAAGCGAGCTGTTCCTTATCAATACACTATGGGCTTTATTACAGTTTTCTTCGGGTTTTTGGTGGACCTCTTACACCCGACAATACTTCTACAAATAGCGACATTAATTTGGGGAGTAGTGGTCCTTTACTGTATCTATACATACGGTGTGGGACACTGCCCCTTTCTATATTCTACAGGTGATTGGTTGTTTTGTGCACACGGCAGTTCCTACCTTGCCGGGCAGGGGCTTGTTATGGTGTACCGCGTCACTTAGCACATTCGTCCCTTATATAGGGATTGATAGAGCTAAAGAGACGTTGTATGACCAGTCACTTTGAATAATAAAGTCATTACAGCCCTACAAATTTTCTTTCATCCTGTGAACATGCTCTAGTTTTCCACATAGCTGGATACATTCTTCCTCCTTTTTTTTTTATATATTGCCTTTTTCCGCCAACAGTTTAATAAATGTTCCCACTCTAACTTACTATATATCAGAGCGGGTTGATATACATAATGTCTATGGACTGACATGATTTCAGGACAGCTGCTTTCTTAGCACGACATAGTCATAGGGTGTAGAAACTGTTAGGGACATATATTTCTCAATCTAGAAAAGTAGAATCCTCCCATTTTCAAGCAAAATGTGTGTCCTGAAAGCCTCCGGGTGCTCCCTTCCTTTTGGGTACTGCCATGTGTCCAGAAAACGCATTAGGGCCACAATGGGGATATTTTTGAACACAGGAGAAACAAGGTGATACATTTTCTGGTGCATTTCCTTATTCTCATGTCCTCTGTACAAGAAATCTGACCTTAAAATTACACATTTGTGAAAAAAAGTGAAATAAAATTTTCTTTCCACCTGCTTTGCATTACTTCCTGCGAAAACTGTGGGGTCAAAATACTTAGTACACACCTAGATGAATACCTTAGTTTTCAAAATGGGGTCATTTATTGGGAGTTTCTATCTTTTTGGCAGCTCAGTGCCTCTATAAATGTGTAATGGGACCTGAAACATTTTCAAGCAAAACGTGTGTCCTGAAAGTCTTCGGGTGCTCCCTCCCTTTCGGGCCCTGCCGTGTGTCCAGGCAACGCATTAGGGCCACAATGGGGGCATTTTTGAAAACAGGAGAAACAGGGTGATAGATTTTGGGGTGTGTTTCTTCATTCTCATGGTCACTTTACAAAGAAATCGGTCTTCAAAGTGATACTTTTATATAAAAAGTGTTTTGTTTTTTTAATTTCACCTGCTATGCATTAAATTTAGCAAAAAACGGTGGGTCAAAATACTCAGTACACCCCTAGATAAATACCTTAAGGGGTCTAGTTTTCTAAATGGGGTCGTTTATGGGGAGTTTCTTTCGTTCTGGTAGTTCAAAACCTCTCCAAATGTACAGTGGGGCCTAAAACATTTTCAAGCAAAATATGAGACCTGAATGCCTCCGGTTGCTCCCTTCCTTTCGGGCCCTGCCATGTGTCCAGGCAACGCATTAGGGTCACAATGGGGGCATTTTTTAAAACAGAAGAAACAGGGTGATAGATTTTGGGGTATGATTCTTCATTCTCATGGTCGCTTTACAAAGTAATCGGTCTTCAAAGTGATACTTTTATATAAAAAGTGTTTTGTTTTTTTTATTTCACCAGCTATGCATTAAATTTAGCAAAAAACTGTGGGGTCAAAATACTTACAACACCCCTTAATAAATACCTTAAGGGGTGTAGTTTTCAAAATGGTGTCACTTGTGGGGGTTTCCACCATTGTGACACCTATGAGCCTCTGAAAACCTGGCTTTGTGCAGGAAAACAAAATGTACTTAAAAATGTATAAAATATTTACTAAACTTGTAAGTCTTCTAAATTGCTCAAAAAAATATTATTTTTTTTCAAAAGTGCTGCCAAAATAGAGTAAAGCGATGGAAATATATATTTAATAAAAAAAATTGTATAGTATGTATGTACATATGTCACATATTGCAGTTAAAAATAGGGAAAAATGATAATTTTTACAAAATTTCTTCCATTTTTCTATTTTTGAATTAATTTCCGCAAATCGTATCAGTCTACTTTTACCACTAAAATAAAGTACAACATGTGACGAAAAAACAATGTCAGAATTACTTGGATATTCAAAACTTTCGCTGAGTTATTCTCTGATAAAGTCAGACATACCAGATTTAACAAATCTGGCTTGGTCATTAAGGTCTTTTCAGGCCCGGTCATTAAGGGGTTAAAGCCATTAGGAGGCACAACTGCAATATTCTTTTCCTTCTTCAGTGCATAACAACCTGAGTATGGAAATCACAGACAGGACTACATCAACACGCATGTAGAAAATCAATCAAACTTCTGTATTTCATTACATTCTAAGTATAACACGATCATTGGCACATTTCAAAATAAGTTGTTCACTACAAATATGTAAATTAGATGTAGGGCAAACTGCAGCGGCATCCCCCTCCCGCTCCCTGTGGTCTCCCATATGCAAAAACTTTCTGTTTCTCTCTTCTTCCTCCAAATTCACAAAAACAGTCTAGGTTCTATAAAGGTATTTAATTGTCATCCTCTGAGCTCTCTGGCGCTGCGGTTATACCCATGTGGCGATAATTAAGAGGTGCAGCAAAGGCAGTTGTCTATTCCTCTTACTGAACAAGGTGCCATTGTATTAAAAAAGTAATGTGCAAAGGTTTAAGAAAAGAAAATAAAAAATGGTCAACATATCCAGACTACAACCTGGACCCATGAGCATTTCAAAATCCGGGATCCCTTTGCTACTCAGGAGGAATGACAGAGTTAACCCAAGGCCTATGCTCTGAATCCCAAGCTGTAAATTCTTATGACAGTGGTCAGGGATATACTGGTGCCCTAATAACTATTATCACATTGGTATTTCAGTGATGAGGCAGCAGGGACTGTCATTTGTCCCTTCTGTCTGCACAGTAGAGCTTGCTCCAATGGCTGGAACTGACAATTACCAGTCTCACTTGCCGCTGGGAAGAAAAAAAGCATATAGCTAGCAGTCTTAAGGGACATTCTGACTGGCACATTTAAGATGGCACTGTGACTAGCACTTTTAAGGGAGCACTGTTGTTGGCAATGTTATTTTGCACTGTGATAACACTGCTATGTGGGCACTGTGGCTGGCCCTTTTATGGGTACTTTGTTATGAGGGCACTAACTATGAGTAGCAAGTGCATGTGTATGCATGCATGCTTCTCTGTGTGCATGAACTTATACTAATGTTGTACCCTCCCTATGAAAATATATTATTATGACGAAATAACAATCTTCTCTTAGCATGGACGAGAATCATGTAAAACCATTACCAAAGTAAAAAGTTTTGTATTGAAGCATTTGAGAAACATTACCTACAATACTGGAACTGTGTTGCAAAAAAAAGCCTTGACCCTAAAAAGGGTTGATTCTGAATTCAACAACATAATACGCATGTTCAACTGGGGGTCACTGTTGGGCCCTGGCCCAAATCACAGACAGTGATTATGCGCTCGTCCCTCTTTAGTGGCGTCTGGGGGAGTAAAATGGCTCTCCAAGAATTTGATTGGATCATGACCATTTCCTGGTATTTATATTACTACATACAGCCCCCCATCTCAGTAGCGATAGGAAAAACGCACGTCGGAGTCTGAGGTGTTAGGCTCACAGGCATCTTCTAACATGTTCATTTCTGGTTGATATATACTATCTATAATCTTTAAAATATTAACTACTTGTATTTATTGCTAATGTTAGTTAACATTGCTAAATATTTGCATGTGGTTTGTAACCAGTTGATGGGCAATATATATATACTGTACATTGTAATTGTACTAAAGCAACAGCTGTATTAATAGCACTTACTACATATACGTCTCAGCCCTTTTGCATGTCCTGTTTGTACATTGCACTCTCTATTGGTGTTGCCCGCCTCTTAATAAAGTTAGTGTATTTTGAACTGTCTGACAGTCAAAAAATAAGATTAACTTAATAAACGTGGCCTAAATTACAATTCTTTGGAAACCACAGACACTTTTCTAGTAATTTTCCAAATTTGGAGAGAGAGGAGAAAAGTAACTAATCTTACTGCAAATTTGTCGCACATCACCATTTCCAATTAATTTTTTTATTTTGCACAGTTTCACACAAAACTGGTGTAAATTGCATAAAAGATGTGAGCCGATCAGTTTTTAACTTATTCTAACAGCCAGCTGCACAAGAAACATATGCAACAGTTGAGAGACGAAAGAATGCAAACTATTTCTTCCTTTGTTTTTTTGTGGAATTACTTTTGTTTAACTATGTTATTATATTTGGAAGGTTGTTTTTATTCGTAATTATGTAAAGAAGAAAAATAAATCTACTTTATCTTGACATAAAACTAGCTTTAATCTAATAACTCTCTGGGTGTATACAGTATCAGCCTGACTGAAATGAAATTATATTTAACTATTAGGGCTAAATAATAAAAACAGGCAAAACACAAATCCTTCACACTGTATGAAATGTCTTAATGGTTATTTGATCCTATTAAAAGTGATATTATTTGTTACAGTTTCTTGGTTAAGGATTAATTTTTTATTACTATTTAAATTAGTTGAATGAGTTTCCAATCTCTGTAATCACATCCTTGCAAAAACTAGTATGCAAAACAGTGATTTTTTGTTCTTTTCGTTTTCCATTTTACATGGACCATAATAACGGTCTGGATAATGGCCATACAATTGCGCCATCTTCGGAAATTATAGTCACATTTAGGAAAAATGTCATCAAGTGGCCATTTTTTTCTAGGATGATGGACAGAGTAAGTTTTTGAGTTAAATTTGCAGCTTTATTTGTTTCCACAGTTCTGCCTTAAAACTTCCAGTTGCTTTTCAGAGACTGTAATGCTCTGTTCACATTTGCTTTGCTATTTTCATTATTTTGTTCCCTCATAGGAACAGAATAACGAAAAATAATGAAACTCCGGATTGACTTTACAGGGGTTTTCCACTTTATGACAACTGATGACCTATCCACCAGATAGGTCATCAGTATATGATGGGTGAATCTCCAACACAGGACCCCGCACCGATCTGCCACTCCGGCTGCCTCTGTGCACCAGATGTTTGGAACGGTATGCAGTAGTTGGAGCCGGAAGCAGATGGCTCCGACCACTGCATAGTGGCCATTTGGCAGAAGTACAGCTCTGCTCCTATTCACTTGAATAGGAGCCGAGATGAAGTACTGTAGCTCGGCCACTATTCTTTAACGGGAGCCAGTGGATAGGTCATCAGTTGTCAGAACATGGAAATGGGTTCCATCATGTTTCCGTCATGGATTCCATAATTTCAGAGACCCCACACACTGCATGCTGCACTATTTTGTCCGGAAAATATGCTGGAATCTGCGTCGGGGGCTCCTAGTGAGGCTTCTGATGCAGATGTGAACAGAGCCATACACAGGCAACAAAATGATTGTTGTTTTAAAGGGGTAGCACCACAGGATAACTATTAAAGCATATGGACATCATAAAGGCTGTCCATGTATTACATTTGAATGGCCGAATGTAATACTACATTTTTCCTTTAGTGGTCACTGCATGGGGAAATGAGCATAAAACAGTAACATCCATGGGCATTATCAGATGTTTGCAAGGGGTCTCGGGAGCCTGACCTGCAGCGATCAGCTGATCACTGTGGCAGCTCTCATAATAAAGGGGTTGTCAGTGATGAGGCAAACCATTAACTAGCTTATATTCATCTGTAAAACAAAAGCTGTAATTTTTTTCTGTTTAATTATAGATTCTTGGAAATTATTAAAGGTTTACACAGGGCAATGATCGGGAACTAGCGTTCTGTGAACGCTCATTTGCCCGATAGTTGGCCGTGTAAGAGGAACTTTACTGCATGATCTGTCACTCTGAGCAATTTATCTGTGCTAGAACTCAGTATGGTAAGGAACAATCCTGAACACAAAGAATTGACTTTCACTTTAAAGGGAATGTGTCGCTAGAAATTATTTTTTAATTTTTTTCAGTTAAACAATTAGTATTTAAGTGATTACACATTGTTTTAATTTTTTTAATTTTTTTCACAAGTCAGGAAATATTATAAATTAGATTCTAATTTATAACATTTCCATGTGCTGGCCACTAGAGGGAGCAGTTCCCAAAATTGCAGAATGGTAACTGTGGTAAAGCAACCTCATTGATTTATGCTGCAAATTTGGGGTGGACACACCCTTCTCTAGTGTCCTCACACAATCCCCCTCCCTTCTTCTGGCTAGTGCCAGGAGAAGGAAAGGTTTCAATGTCTTCAAATCTCCTACACTATGTGCCGCCATTTTCTGAGCGACTGCACAGTGTAGGAGGGCTCAGCAGGCAGTATCACATGAGCATACACGAACATAATACACACATCATACACGAACATAAATTACCTGCTCCTGCCACCGCTGGTCTACGCTCCTCTTCCTTGCGCCTTCGCTTCGTTGAACATATGGCTGAAAGCCGCGGCCAGAAGTCGTCATCTTACTGTCCGGCATCGGCTTCCGGTCCACATGAAAATGGCGCCGGATTTTGCTCTACGAACAAGCTTCGTTTTGGTCTATGTGGGAACGGCGTATGCGCTGTTCCCACACAGACGGCGCGCGCAACTGAGAATGGAACGGCTCCCGTCCGCATTCTCTATGGGGTTGTATGTGGCATATAGCATCTCTGTATGTGTCGTTAATCGACACATACAGAGATGAAAAAAAAATGGCAGAGAAGTAGAAGTAAGAATACATTAAAAAGTAAAACATGAGAACACAATTAACCCGTTAGTGACCGGCCCATCGTGTTTGTACGTTGGTCACTAACGGGACTTATTCCGATGCCATAGACTTTTTACGTCGCGGCATCGGAATAAGTAAACAGAGCAGGGAGCTGTCAAATCTCCCTGCTCTCGGCTGCCAGAGGCAGCTGAGGGCTGGCAGCGTCCCTGCTCTGCCATGTGAGATCGATATTAGTATCGATCTCACACGTTTAACCCCTCAGATGCGGTGCTCAATAGCGAGCACCGCATCTGAGTGGTTTTGGAGAGAGGGAGGGAGCTCCCTCTCTCCCCCACCGACACCCGGCGATACGATCGCCGAGTGTCTGTGTCTCTAATGGCAGCCGGGGGTCTAATAAAGGCCCCCATGTCTGCCTGGAGTGAATGCCTGCTAGATCATGCCGCAGGCATGACCTAGCAGATGCCTGTCCGTTTTAAACGGACAGGCAGTAATACACTGCAATACAAAAGTATTGCAGTGTATTATAAATGTGATCGCAGAATCGCATATTATAGTCCCCTAATGGGACTAGTAAAAAAGTGAAAAAAAATGTTTAATAAAGTTAATTTTAAAAAAAATGTGAAAAAAAATGAAAACCCAGCTTTTCCCCTTACAAACTGCTTTACTGTTAAAAAAACAAAATAAAGTTAAAAAGTTACACATATTTGGTATCGCCGCGTCCGTAACGACCCCGACTATAAATCTATTACATTATTTAACCCGCACGGCAAACGCCGTAAAAAAAATAATAAAAAACTATGGAAAAATTGCTATTTTCTGTGAATACTGACTTTAAAAAAATGTGATAAAAAGTGATCAAAAAGTTGCATCTACTCCAAAATGGTACCAATAAAAACTACAAGTCGTCCCGCAAAAAAAAAGCCCTCATACAACTGCATCAGCGAAAAAATAAAAACGTTACGGCTCTTCAAATATGGAGACACAAAAACAAATAATTTTGAAAAAAAAGCGTTTTTACTGTGTAAAAGTAGTAAAACATACAAAAACTATACAAATTTGGTATCGTTGCAATCGTAACAACCCGCTGAATAAAGTTATTGTGTTATTTATACCACACGGTAAATGGCGTAGATTTAGGACGCAAAAAAGAGTGGCGAAATTTATGCTTTTTTTCTATTCCCCCCCCAAAAAAAGTTAATAAAAGTTAATCAATAAATAATATGTACCTAAAAATGGTGCTATTAAAAAATACAACTTGTCCCGCAAAAAACAAGACCTTACACAGCTATGTCGACGAAAAAATAAAAATGTTATAGCCCTTGGAATGCGACGATTGAAAAACGTAAAAAATAGCTTGGTCATTAAGGTCCAAAATAGGCTGGTCATTAAGGGGTTAAATAAAAAAAATTTAAATATTATATTAAAAGCAATATGATAAAAAATAAATAAAAATCATGACACCTTCCCTTTAAAGTGGTTTTCTCGCTTTGGACAATCACTACTTGTTAGAAGGGCCCTTTGACAATAATCTGATCACAAAGTGTCACTCTGCTGAAACAGCGATCTGCTGTTGTCTGTGTGGAAAGCGGCAGGAAGTATTTAATTTCTCTGCAGCACCGCCACAGGGGAAATTGAGTGTTACGCTGTGCCCATTCAAACCAAATAGTTGTCTCTGTAATGCAGGACAGGTCCTCCAGAGCAAAAAACTCTCTTTGTAACTGATCTCCACTGTGGCCAGGAGATGAGGTTCCAAAACAGGAGACCTCATTCTATTAACTCAAAATGACCTAATACTGTATATCAGGGGTCACCAAGCTATGGCACGTGTGCCACAGCTGGCCCCCAGAAGATGTTTGCCTGGCACACTGAGTCCTAAGCCCCGCAAGTGCTCTCTAGCCTAAACCTGGCTTGATTGATGGCTCTAGCATGCGCCAACTGGTTTCTTTAGAACTAGTGAATGCACAGCGCTTGCGTGAGACTTCACTAAAAAAAAACAGTGACATCGACGCAAGGCAAGGGGGTGGCGTTTGACTGTCGCCCCCAATACAACATGTCCTCTCATCCTTTATAAGCCGCAAAGCCTTGCAAGGAAGCATAGGTGAGTTTGTCTCTTACAACACAAGCTGTTACCATGTACAGATGTGTCATATCACTTTCATGTTGCATGGCAACACTGAGTACTTTATATTTGATTTTTATTTATCTTTTTAAATTGGCACGCCATACAAAAAAGGTTGCCTACCCCTGCTGTATATGAAAATGGGTTTTCTAAACTGGACAACCTCTTTAAAAACATAGTGCTGGTTAGGAGAACCTTTTTAGCAGCAGGTGAACCTTGGTGAAGATGGTTTCCCAGTAACAATGTGGGGTCTCTGAAATTATTGAAACCATGACAGAAACCCAATGGAACCTATTAGGGCTTATTCAGACGTACGTTGCGTTTTTGCGCGCGCAAAAAACGCAGCGTTTTGCGCGCGTGTCAGCACCGTGTGGCATGCGTATTTGGACCATGTGTGCGTGTATTACGCGCGTAAGACATGCGTTTTTCCTGCGCGTGTAAAAAACGCACGCAGGTGTTCTGTTTACGCCAGCCTACAAAAAGGCCAAGAATGCAACACCCCTGCTTGATGTGTGCACCTGTGTTTCTGAATTTGTGTGCTTTTGGTGCAACACAGTGTCCAAACGAGTATTTGCGGTTACTTTGTATGCCACACTGCATTGATGCCACCTAGCTCTCTGGCCCGTGTCCTATTAGCATGGATGGTATCCCGGAGGTTTGGCCAACGCCGTAGCATGCTACTGCCACACCGGCGGAGATCAGGTAGGATGTGGGTTCACCCAATAGTGGCCCAACGCACCTCTAAAGGGCATTTTCATACCCTCTATGCTGACCTCCGTCGTCACCCAGATAAATTTCGCTCCTTTTGCTGCCTGTCTGTGCCTGCCTTTGATATGCTGCTGGAGCTGGTTCGGCCTGGAATAGCCTATCAGGATACCTACATGCGGCGCTGTATTTCCCCAGAGGAGCGTCTCCTTGTCACCTTATGGTATGTGCTGTTTCTTAATCCAGGTTACACATTGTTTTAGGTGCTTCATGTCCTACCTAACATGTTGGCTTTGTGGTTGGTGTTCCTGATTTCCTGTAGATTTTTGGCGACCGGCAATAGCTACCATTCCCTTCATTTCGAATTCCTTCTTGGAGTGTCCACTATTTCCGGCATTGTCCCAGCAACCTGTGTGGTCCTGTGGCTGAGATTGAAGAGCAGCGTGATCCCTCAGCCTACGGCCCAACACTGGCTTCGAATAGCCCAGCAGTTTGAAACCAACACTCAATTTCCCCACTGTATTGGTGCACTGGATGGGAAGCATATCCGTGTCCAAAAACCCCCCCACTCTGGGTCTCGATACTTCAACTACAAGCAGTTTTTTTCCATAGTCTTGCTGGCCTTGTCGGACTGTAATTTGTGCTTTACCATCGTGGACATCGGGTCCTATGGAAGCTCTGCGGATGCCCGCATATTTAGCTCGTCCAGAATGGGCCAGCGTCTAATGTCTAACCAACTTGATGTTCCCGAGCCTAGCATCCTCCCTGGCACCAGCGGTCCACCCGTTCCTTATGTTATGGTTGCAGATGAGGGTTTTGCCCTCCGCAGACAAGTCATGCGTCCATATGCGCGGAGGGGCATGGATAACCGTAGGCGCATTTTCAATAACCGGCTAGGCAGAGCACGGAAAGTGGTGGAATGCGCCTTTGGCATCATGACCAGCAAGTGGAGGGTCCTGATGACAGCAATGCAAATGTCGCCGTCAAATGTGACATGTGTGATCAAAGCCTGTGTTGTGCTGCACAACTTTACCCGCATCCATGATGCCGCTCATGATGGGGAATATATGTTAACAACTGCACCCACCACCAGCCTCGCCCAGGCTGCTCGGCCAAGGCGGCCACCGACATCTGGCCTGCGAGTGCGCCAGCAATTTGCTGAGTATTTTGACAGCCAGCCTGGAGATGTACCCTGCCAGAACGTAGCCATTTGAGGTGTGGTGAAGTTAGTATTCTTTTGTCGAACGTCTGTTTATCCCTCTAGTCCTTTTTTGGTTTGGGGGGGGGGGTAGGGTTAGGGACTCGCAAAACTTGAGGCCCCTTGACGTGGGTTGCGTGCTTAAAGCTCGGGAGGGGTTTGGAATACCCTTTTTTTAAGCCAACAATTCCTGGACATAACATCCTCTTGTGTAGACAAAGGATTTCCTGCCCTATATGTCAGCGCCCCTTTCTGCGTGAGTAAAGGTAGGTATGGGCAAACAATAACTATACTAATAACACCTCAGTTCCTGGTATTCCAAACCTCTTCCGATCAATGAAGACCTCAACGATGTGGTGGAGAAATGTCAGACCGTCCAAACCTCTTACGCCATGGCACCTCATAGCGGTAAAGGCTGTAGAAATCGGTGAGCTATGTAACAGAAGGATTGTCCACACGGGAGTGAAATATATAAAGCTTTGGCGTTTATGTTATTTGCACATACACTCCATAACACAAAAAAACAGACGCGGGAGAACATACCCCAACAAAAATTGGCACCAACATGATGCATTGCATAAAGTAACCTGGAAGGATTCCTAGGCTGTTATGGCTTTTTAACATTTGGCCTTAGAACACACGCGCCCCTACAGATTGTGATAGGCATGGGGCGGCGAGGTGTAAGCAGACATATCAGCACCACTATGCTGTCCCCGGGCCTGATGAGGATGTTCCTGCACAGCATAGTGGGGATGATACTGGGTCTGGTAGCCGTGAGGCTGCATGGGAGCCTGTAAACTTGGGGCAGGTAGGGAGTGTGGAGGGAAGTGACGGACAGGGCCAGCCATTGGGCCAGGGGAGAGGTATCTTGGCCCTGGAGGATATTGCGGCATCTGCGATATGCCAGGGGCAGGTTGTGAGGGCCCTGGCAAATGGACCCCCGCGGAGGGCATAAAGACACTACACCACTGCTCGATAGCTGTGAAGCACCGCCCTGTAGCACTGTCGAGTAGCGACAGCATGTTAGATTGCAGCCGCGCCAGCCTATGCACTGGTACCCGGCGCATTAAAGGTGCCATGCTGCGACAAAAAAAGTCGTAGTTGTCCTCATCAGCTGCACGCCGCAGGTACTCCAGAACACGCGCATCCACCTGTGCACCTGTGGGTGGGTTGACAGGGCGTCTGCGGCGGGGTGCTGCATGGCTAGGTGCCACTTGGTCCGGTGGCCCAGCTTCAGGCGCTGAGGCGACTGGGACAGGATCCTCTCTGGTGGGGTCCGGGGTTAGGGTGACCAGGGGAGCGGCAGCTTCGGACGCCTGGCTAGACTCGGGCCGTGCCTCCTCTTCCGACGCGTCAAGAGTGTCGCTAGTTCTAGAATTCAACGTCAGTTGAGGGACACAATTTACTGCGCAAACACAAAGCAGCATTGGCGTATCTGACATTTTTGGGAGGTCACGTTTGCAAAAAGGGACAACAACGAGTACTTACGGTCGCATGTCCATTATTTCCCGCAGGAACAACAGCTGCTCATAATAAATATAGCGGCGCTTCCTGGTGCCACCTTCTCCGCTGCGGCCGCCGGAACCATATTCTCTCCGGAACTGGTCCCTTGAACTTCGCCACCGTCTCTTTACATCGTCCACTGTATAAATAATAAAGACACATCATTCAAGAAACACACCAGATGTTACTGCGCACACAGACAGTGCATATAAACTACTGTACCACACGTCCACACAAGAACACACCTTACTTTATGATACTATAAAGATGCCACTGAACGGAAACGTTGCCAATGACAGGCATTGATTCAACAGGGACGCAATAGGATGTCATTATACACATATATGTCGACACACATATATACACTCACCAATGCGTTGGCGGTCACGGGTGCGGCAATCGGCCCACTCCTGCTCGAACAGCGCCTCGGCAATATGCTCCCATGCTGCCTCCTTGACTGTGCGGTCATGGTATGACTCCGCATGGGTGTTCCATACCTCCAGACGCTCCTGAACTAAAGCGATGAGCTTAGCAACATCCATCTGGCGAGGCATGGCTGCAAGCTGCTTGTGGTGCTGGAGTAAACGGTTTGGCCTCTTTTTGAAAACCTGCTCTCTAAGCTACTTCCTGCTTTTCTGCTGGTTTCAGCTAGTTAGTTCAAACTCCTTAGCATAGAGACAACGTGTCCTGCGTGAAAAACGCGCGTTCGGCGCAGGTGCCACCGTATGACATGCGTGATTTTCACGCACCCATTGACTTCATTGGGTGTGCGATGCGCGAAATACGCAGAGATATTGAACTTGTTGCGTTTTGTACGCAAATTTTTTTTCAGTCAACTTGAAAGGTTCTTGAGTTAGGCTGGATTCATACACAACATTTTGCTGTGTTTTCATGCATTTTTCGTGCTGTTTTTAATGGCATTTTTCTATAGCAAAATATAAACTGTACTACACACAACTGCGCTTTGGATTGTGCCACTTTTGAGGCAATTTTGTGGTCAGTGGCATTCTTTTTTTTAAACGCAGCATGCTATGGGTATGCCATTTTTTTTAGCTGTTTTCACAATGGCTTCTCAATAGGATTTCAAAAACGCCATACAAAAGAATGTACAAAATTACACTTAAAAAAAACACTAGCTAAAACCACATTTTTTGATGCAGTTTAAATTGCCCGAAAAATTCTGTGTTTGAAGTGAGTCCTTATGCAAAACCAGTAGCGTGTTATGTTTATGGCCTACTGGAAAAAAAAGCCCTTTCTCTTTGGTTCTTTGACAAAATATCATTATTACATTTCCATAGGCACATTATTAATATTTTGTTTTATTTTCTATGCAATTGGGCAAAGAAAAAAATATTTATTGGCTCTTTACCTGAAATATGTTCCTAATTTAAGGGAATTTGGATTTTCATTGTAAATGACTACTTCTGATTGCTAAGTCCCCACAGACTGAGCTTAAAAACTGTGACGGCCAAAACATCTAAATTTAACTTGCCAAGCTTGTACCATTTCTGAGTTGTCATCTGCTCCTTTGTTGCTATGTCACAGAAATAGAAGACATCTTGATGAGACCGTGTCTTGCTCTGTATAAACTGAATGGCATTAAATAAGGAAAAGCACAAGTTTCAGCAAGTTTCATCTCAGCCCCAATCAAGTCCTGCATGCGTTTATTTGGACAAAGCAGGCAATCTGCCCTCTATTGATTCCTGCATCAGACTGTTGTTAGTCACATCAATAGTCTTTGCAAGTGTCTGTAGACTTCACAAGTTTAAGTAACATAAAAAGTGAAAAATGTGAACACTGCAGAAAATTCCTTTTGGACAGTTTTGTGTATTTGTAATTGCTAGTTTTTTTTCTGCGAAACTCTAGATAGAGTACATTGGAATCCAGTCAGATCTAATATTAAGGTTCTGCCCCATCACTCCATAGCAATTTGTTGGTATCATTCTTAGGGCTCGTCCACACGTAGCGGAATTGATGCGTATTTTACGTCTGGAATGGCGGGCGCAAAATACGCAACAGAATATAGTAGCAGAAAAGTGAGTGAGATTTAACAAATCTCATCCACACGCTGCGTAAAAATTCTGAGAAGAAATTGACCTGCGGTGCGTATTTTTCGTACCGCTTTATGTCAATTCCTGCTGCGGAAAGTGAACTGAATTGCTGTGTTTTTCACAGGAGAGGTCACCACCTCCCAACATTGTTAAAAACGCAGGAAACGGTGCGTTTTTGCCGCAGCGGAATGTCTGCTACTTTCAACGGAATTGCTGCAGACATTTTCTGCAGCAATTCCGTTACGTGTGGACAAGCCCTAACCTTTAGAAAAGTTTCACCCAATAAGAACACAGGCCATAGAAATATCTAAAACCATATACAGTATAACAAATGAACGTTCTTCTTTAATTTGTCCTGTGACTCACACATGCAAGGATAATTTTAAATCGTTGAATTGCTTATACTTCAAAATGTAGATAATACAACATGTCCATAACCGAGGTCCCGGATTATCAGACAATCCGCACAAACTGAAGTTTGTATTTAAATACCATAGGCATACCTCCCAACCGTCCCGGATTCAGCGGGACAGTCCCGGATTTCGGGCGGTGTCCTCCTGTCCCGGGAAGCCGGGGTATGTCCCGCTGTCAACTAAATCTGCGTCCTCAGGATGCAGATACAGTTGAACCCAATTCTGAAGCAGTGAACGATCACCTCCCTGCTTCAGAATTAGTTCAGAGCGGAGGAGCAGAGGTAGCTCCTCCACTCACCGAGGACCCCCTGGGCACTGTGCTACTTTAAGCGCTGTGCTCGGGACAGCCCTTGACGTCACTGTCCATGTATGGACAGTGACATCTGTGGCTACTACTTGAGCGGAATCCCCGTTGCCCCGTTTCCTTTGAAACCCCTAAGGTCAATGTGCATACATGGTCATTGACATCTGGAGCTCCTCCTAGAGTGGAATCCCCAGCCAGAGTCGTCAACGGGGATTCCGCTCAAGGTGTAGCCACTGACGTCACTATGCATATATCGACAGTGACATCAGGGCTTCCCTCTAGGAGCAGAATCCTAGAGGGAGTCCCAATGGTGCTATCTACAGGGGGGGTGTTATCTGCAAGGGGATTGTGGCACTATCTACATGGACACAGTGGCACTATATAGGGGCACTATCTACAGGGGACACTGTGGTGCTATCTACATAGATACTGTGTCACTATCTACAAGGGCACTGGCACTAGCGGCAGCTAAGGTGGCATTATACTGTATAAGGTCAGCTAGGGGGCATTATACTGTATGGTCGCAGCTATGTGGGCATTATACAGTGTGGGGGCAGCTATTTGTTCTTATACTGTGTGGGAAGCACTATGGGAGCATGATAGTGTGTGGGCTGAACTGGGTGTATATGGGTGGGATTAGAGGCGTGGTTAAAAGAAAAAAAATTGTCCCTCTTTGTGATACTTGAAAGCTGGGAGGTATGCCATAGGATAGATTAATAAATAGACAGACAGACAGACAGAGACAGAAAGATGGTGTTGATGTAATTAAAAATAAAAACAGCATACCATGGGATTACAGATCTCGCCCCATTTCGAACCCCTTTTGCTTAACCTTCCCTTCCATACTGTCCACCCCCTTTTCTGCTTCCAGGCCTTTTTCCTTCTTCCCCTGCCACTCTCCCCTCCCCAGTGAGACACACGAGAAAGTGGGTTGGAAAATTTCGGCCACAGCAGCCATTTTATTAACAAATTTACATGAACATAAAACATAACTTTATAAATAACATTACTAGGAAAGGGAAAGTCCTTGGAGCTCCAAAACTTTGGCGCCTAACTGCCCCCTGTATAGCTACTTACCCCCAAGCCGTCTCCCTACAGGCTCAGAGGCACCTTTCTGCTCCGCAGTTGGCTTGCCAAGTATGTAAAACCACTCCCCGGGACACCACCCAGCAGGAGTCCAAAATACGCCCATATCCATGAGCAATTATGTATTTGTTAGGGACCATACCTCTGATGAATCCCCCACTTCAAATTACCACCAACTCCAAGGACCCCCCAATCCGCCAACAATGCCACCGTGACTCCGCTCCTACCAGTCACCACCAGCCGACTCCTGTAAAAGAAAAAACACCAGCAGCAACAAAGAATCCACATTGCTAAACAAAACATAACCCTATCCTAAGGGAGGGCGGGCGGGACAAGGCTAACTGCTTTCCTGGGCGTGAATGGCGCGAACCTGTCTCTCACCCTTCCTATATGCCCTCTGTTAACCTCGCCCCCTCCCCTCCACCTTCCTCCCCCTCCTCCCTTTGAACTTTTCACCTCATTCCTTCTCCCCTGCAACCCTGGTCGTTTGCCTCCCCCAATCATTTCATGATGTGTCCGGCTATTTCTGTTCAAACGACATGAAAAGAGATGTAGCAGTACACCTTATCCACCTGTTCCAGGAGTAAAAGTCAATACCCACTAGCTGGCATCAGCTTTAAGGGGTTGTCTCAAGATTAAATGTTATCCCCTAACCACAGGAAAGGTGATAACATGCTGATTTGGGTCCCGCTCCTTCGAATGAGTGGAGCGGCAGGTCACACATGCGCCCTGCTGCTCCATTTATTCTCTTTGGCACTGTCTGAGATAAGCGGACATACGTGACCTGCCACTCAATTCATTCGTAGGAGCGGGACCCCCACCAATCAGCATGTTATCCCCTTGCCTGTGGCTAGTGGATAACATTTATTGTTGGAACAACTTCTTTAGGGGATGTTCCCACAAGTTTGATAAGCTGCGTAAAAGTTTGCAGTACATACACCATGGTACTCGAAGGGAATTCCGTCCGAAAAAACACACCAAGTTGTAGTGCATATTTTCGTCCGGAATCTCCCCTGCGGAAAATAATATCCCCCGGCGTTGACATAGTAACGTGCCCCCTCTTCCTGAAAAACTGCTCATACTTACGTAGGCCATTGTTATGGCGACGCATCCATACTGCGTAGTCCGGTCCGGCCTCCCTGGATGACTCTGAGCCCATGTGACTGCTACAGCCGGTGATTGGCTGCAGCGGCGGTCACATGGGATCTAACGTCATCCCAGGAGGCCGGCCCTCTTACGTCATCCATGCCGGCCTCCTGGGTTGACGTATCATCCCATGTGACCACTGCTACAGCCTGTGATTGGCTGCAGTGATCACATGGGATGCAAACTCATCCCAGGAGGCTGAACTGCAGGAAGAAGGAGCACGTTCTGGGTAAGTATGTTTTTTTTCTGTAGTTACGATTTTTGCGGCGTAATCCCTGCGACATTTGGCTTCCTGTTGTGGGTTTTGCATCCCCATTAAATGTAATGGGGAAAACCCACAATGGAAAATCAACAAAAACGCAGTATAAATTGACATGCTACGGATTTAAATTCTGCACAGGAGGTCAATTTATTAAAGTTTATGCTGCAATTTTTTGCAGCATGGGCATGAGATTTTCTGAATCTCATCCACTCTGCTTCTACTGTAAATGCTGCGGAATTTCCGAACAGAATTCTGTTGCAGAAATTCTGCCGCGTTTATGCTACGTGGGAAGCCTTAAAGTGGATTCACACGTGAAATCAGTTCCATTCATCTGATTGGAACTTGCAGAAAATCATGCACCTGCTGCATACACAAAATCTGCAGCATGTGACTCTACCAATAGGCTATGTGCACACGTTGTGGAAATTGGTGCAGGAAATTGGTGCAGGAAATCCGTACCAAAACTGCTGGTAAATGCAGGTAATTCTGCAGGCAAAATTTGCACCTGAGGCTGGGTTCACACGACCTATTTTCAGACGTAAACGAGGCGTATTATGCCTCGTTTTACGACTGAAAATAGGGCTACAATACGTCGGCAAACATCTGCCCATTCATTTGAATGGGTTTGCCGACGTACTGTGCAGACGACCTGTCATTTACGCGTCGTCGTTTGACAGCTGTCAAACGACGACGCGTAAATTGACTGCCTCGGCAAAAAAGTGCAGGACACTTCTTTGCAACGTAATTTGAGCCGTTCTTCATTGAACTCAATGAAGAGCAGCTCAAGATTTACGAGCGTCACAGACGCCTCGCATATTACAAGGAGGAGCATTTACGGCTGAAACGAGGCAGCTGTTTTCTCCTGAAAACAGTCTGTCTTTTCAGACGTAAATGCCTGCTATCGTGTGAACATACCCTAATAGTGTGTTTTTTAATGCGTTTTTAGGTGCGTTTTTTGCCTTTTGCAAGATAAATTGACATGTTGATGATTTTAAAATACACCGCAGGACAAATTATGTGTGGAAAAATTCTGCAACGTGTAGATGAGATTACTTGCAATCTCATTTACTTTGCTGGTACTGATAGCAACACCACAGAAGAAATGCCTCCCGATCTGACCCCCTTAGACTTTTATCTTTGGGGTCATCTGAAGGCAATTGTCTATGCTGTGAAGATACGAGATGTGCAGCAACTGAAACTACGGATACTGGAAGCCTGTGCTAGCATTTCTTCTGCAGTGTTGCTATCAGTGTGTGAAGAGTGGGAGAAGAGGGTTGCATTGACAATCCAACACAATGGGCAGCACTTTGAACACATTTTATAAGTGGACAGAAACTTGTAAATAACTCATGAAATAATAAAGTAACGTTAAAACCAAGCACACCATTGTTTTTCTTGTGAAATTCTCGATAAGTTTGATGTGTCACATGACCCTCTTCCCATTGAAAAAACTAAAGTTGGATACAAAATGGCCGACTTCAAAATGGCCGTCATGGTCAACACCCAGCTTGAAAAGTTTCCCCCTTCCCATATACTAATGTGCCACAAACAGGAAGTTAATATCACCAACCATTCCCATTTTATTTAGGTGTATCCATATAAATGGCCCACCCTGTACTTTGTCCTAGACTTACTCCTGAGTCAAGCTAGCCCATAACACGCTGCACTGTTTCTATTCACAAATCCACCGAATTACGTGCTTTAGAGTCATGTGACCCAGGTAAACCAATCAAAATACTCAACCTTGTTTGCTATATATCTCATTCAGAAATTACATGATCTTTCTCTACTACTGTAATGGCAGGGGGTAGGGAGACGGACAAGTGAGCCCTAATCTACCCGCCACTCTGTCCCTGCCTACTTGCAACGACCCGCCCTAGGCGACGGGGTACAACTGGGCGGCGGTCCCTGCGCTCAGTAAGTGCACGACAAACATACAAGGAAGAGGGGCCGTTGCCCACAGCAACACCGTGAACAACCAGAGTGGTGAACGAGCCGAGTCAAGCCAGGAGTGTGCGAGGTACAAAACGAAAAGCAGAAGAGTAGTCGGTAAGCCAGGGTCTGTATGGAGCAGGATCAAAAATAGCAGGAGCTGTAGCTGGGCCAGGAAACCACAAGGAGGGAAACACAAGCAATAACAAGCACCGAGGGACAGGAAGTGCAGGCTTAAATAGACCGAGGGCGGGAGCTAGCTGAGTCTGGCCAGGTTACGATAGGCTCTCCCACTCCTAAGCCTGCCAGCCTGAATGGTGGAAGCAGGAGTCAGTCTCAGGGATGTATTCTCAGGTGCTGACTGATTAGTTCTGGGAGTTAACCCCGCTGTGCCTGGCAGATCCTTTACAGTACCCCCCCTTTTATGAGGGGCCACCGGACCCTTTCTAAGTGGACCTGGCTTACTGGGGAAACGCAGGTGGAACCTCCTGACCAATACCCCAGCGTGAACATCCCGGGCGGGTACCCAAGTCCTCTCCTCGGGCCCGTATCCTCTCCAATGGACCAGGTACTGGAGGGAGCCTTGGACCATCTTGCTGTCCACAATCCTGGCCACCTCGAATTCCACCCCCTCCGGGGTGAGGATGGGAACAGGAGGTCTCCTCGAGGGAGCCAAGGACGGGGAGCAGCGTTTGAGGAGGGAGGCATGAAACACGTCGTGTATCCGAAAAGACGGGGGTAACTCCAGCCAGAAGGAGACAGGATTGAGGACCTCAATGACCTTATACGGCCCAATAAACCGGGGAGCAAACTTCTTGGACGGAACCTTGAGACGCAAGTTCCTAGACGACAACCACACCAGATCCCCGACCATAAACAGGGGGTTAGCAGAACGTTTTTTATCAGCCTGAGTTTTTTGTACGCTCTGGGACACCTCTAGGTTTTTCTGAACCTGGGCCCAGACTGTGCACAGTTCCCGATGAACGACCTCTACCTCAGGATTGTTGGAACTACCAGGTGAAACGGAGGAGAACCGTGGATTAAACCCAAAATTACAAAAAAAAGGAGAGACCCCTGACGAGTTACTGACCCGGTTATTAAGGGAAAATTCGGCGAGGGGAATGAAAGAGACCCAATCAAATTGACAGTCAGAGACAAAACACCTTAAGTATTGTTCTAGAGATTGATTAGTCCTCTCCGTTTGGCCATTGGTTTCAGGATGGAAGGCAGAGGAGAAGGACAGATCAATCCCCAACTTCATACAGAAGGCTCTCCAAAACAATGAAACAAATTGTACCCCTCTGTCCGAAACAATATTGACAGGGACCCCATGGAGACGCAGGATGTGTTTGACAAACAAGGTAGCCAACGTTTTGGCGTTGGGTAGTTTCTTGAGGGGCACAAAGTGGCACATCTTACTGAAGCGGTCCACCACCACCCACACCACCGACTTGCCTTGGGATGGAGGCAAATCGGTGATAAAATCCATGGAGATATGTGTCCAAGGTCTCTGGGGAATGGGCAACGAACGCAGTAAGCCCGCTGGTCGGGACCTGGGAGTCTTGGACCTAGCACAAACCTCACAAGCGGCGACGTAGGCCTTAACGTCTTTAGGCAACCCAGGCCACCAATAATTTCTGGTAATGAGGTGTTTGGTACCCAGGATGCCTGGATGGCCAGATAGTGCGGAGTCATGATTTTCCCTAAGTACCCTTTGCCGGAATTGCAGGGGAACAAACAGCTTGTTCTCAGGAAGGTTCCCGGGAGCTGCACCTTGATCAGCAGCAATTTCAGAGACTAAATCAGAATCGATCGAGGAAATGATTATACCTGGAGGCAAAATACAAGCAGGATCTTCCTCCGAAGGAGGGCTGGCCATGAAGCTACGCGACAGTGCATCAGCCTTAATATTTTTAGACCCAGCCCTATAGGTAACCAAAAAATTGAATCTGGTAAAAAATAACGCCCATCGAGCTTGTCTCGGGTTTAGCCTCCGGGCAGATTCTAGGAAAACCAGATTCTTGTGGTCGGTAAGGACCGTTACCTGGTGCCTAGCCCCCTCCAGGAAGTGGCGCCACTCTTCAAATGCCCATTTAATGGCTAAGAGTTCGCGGTTGCCAATATCATAGTTACTTTCAGTTGGCGAAAACTTCCTGGAGAAGTAGGCACAGGGGCGGAGATGGGTGAGGGAGCTGGTACCCTGGGACAAGACAGCCCCCACTCCCACCTCAGATGCGTCAACTTCCACGATAAATGGCTCCATTTGGTTGGGCTGAACCAGCACCGGGGCCGAGACAAAGCACTTCTTAAGGACCTCAAAAGCCTGGACAGCCTCAGGAGGCCAGTGGAGGAGATCAGCACCTTTGCGAGTGAGGTCCGTAAGGGGCTTAGCGATGACCGAGAAGTTAGCAATAAATCTCCTGTAATAGTTAGCGAACCCCAAAAAACACTGTAACGCCTTCAGGGAGGCAGGTTGGACCCATTCCGCCACAGCCTGAACCTTGGCGGGGTCCATGCGGAATTCATGAGGAGTGAGGATTTGACCCAAAAATGGAATCTCCTGTACCCCAAACACACATTTTTCGGTTTTGGCAAACAGTTTATTTTCCCGAAGGACCTGGAGCACCTTCCTGACATGCTCCACGTGGGAGGACCAGTCCTTGGAAAACACCAGTATGTCATCAAGGTACACTACCAGAAAAATCCCCAGGTAATTTCTCAAAATCTCATTTATGAAATTCTGGAAGACCGCAGGGGCATTACACAACCCAAAGGGCATGACGAGGTATTCGAAATGGCCTTCGGGCGTGTTAAACGCAGTCTTCCACTCATTCCCCTCTTTGATGCGAATAAGGTTATACGCCCCCCGTAGATCCAATTTAGAAAACTATGTAATGGCAGGGGGTAGGGAGACGGACAAGTGAGCCCTAATCTACCCGCCACTCTGTCCCTGCCTACTTGCAACGACCCGCCCTAGGCGACGGGGTACAACTGGGCGGCGGTCCCTGCGCTCAGTAAGTGCACGACAAACACGACAAACATACAAGGAACACAAGCAAGGAAAAGGGGCCGTTGCCCACGGCAACACCGTGAACAACCAGAGTGGTGAACGAGCCGAGTCAAGCCAGGAGTGTGCAAGGTACAAAACGAAAAGCAGAAGAGTAGTCGGTAAGCCAGGGTCTGTATGGAGCAGGATCAAAAATAGCAGGAGCTGTAGCTGGGCCAGGAAACCACAAGGAGGGAAACACAAGCAATAACAAGCACCGAGGGACAGGAAGTGCAGGCTTAAATAGACCGAGGGCGGGAGCTAGCTGAGTCTGGCCAGGTTACGATAGGCTCTCCCACTCCTAAGCCTGCCAGCCTGAATGGTGGAAGCAGGAGTCAGTCTCAGGGATGTATTCTCAGGTGCTGACTGATTAGTTCTGGGAGTTAACCCCGCTGTGCCTGGCAGATCCTTTACAACTACGGTCGTAACAGGGAATGGGAAAATCTGTGTGTTACCAAGTCAACAGATCAGAACACAAAGGGAATCATCGCTGGTAATAGACTTAGATATCCTATATTAATAAAAAAGAATATACGTTGCTATAACTAATCTATAATAATATGTAATTATCCATACAGGGATATATGTACATAATCTGCAAAACCAGTGTATGTGACCCTAATAAGATACTAAATGATACAGTGCTAATATCTTAATACCCATCTAATAATAAATTATTATTATCCTATACTACTTCTACATCAAAATTATTGATTTCATATAGTAAATTTAACTTCAATATTAAAGGGCTTACCAGAGGCGTAGCTAGGGGTTTAGCACGGGTGGGGGGGGGGGGGAAACATATCTGAGTGGATCCCACCCCAGTGGGCCCCCCTAACGCATGTTTACAACTGATTCTAATTACATACCAGCCATCATCCCTGTATATAACCCCATCATCTCTGTATATACCAGCCATCATCCCTGTATATAACCCTTATCATCTCTGTATATACCAGCCTGGCTGGTATATACAGGGATGATGGGGGTTATATACAGGGATGATGGGGGTTATATGAGTGGATAATGGCTGTTATACACAGGGATGATGGGGGTTAATGCAGGGATGATGGCTGGACTACCCATCATCCCTGTATATAACAACCATCATCCCTGTATATAACAACCATAATCCCTGAATATAAAAACCATCATTCATGTATATAAACCCCATCATCCCTGTATATACCAGCCATGAAACCCCTGCCCTATAGGTTTGTACGGCATAATACTTGGGCTCCGAGCATGACCCGAACAATGGTAAGGATATGCTGGGAGTTGCTGTTTCCCAAAAAAACAAATCATCCACCCATCATCTCGCTGCAGATCATACAGTGACTACAGTACTGATTAGAGGCAGAATAAACATTTATATTAAGTGACGACTTTTCAGAGTCTAGTTGTTCTTTTTCTCTTTTCTTCTCCATCCGGTCCAGACCTCTATGATGACTTCTCCCGGCCACAGCCCATTACAGCAGTTTGCCACTCAGATGTCTTTAGCTTCTCACTTTTCAAACATTTCTGCCCCTATAAACGAAAATAAAATTCTCATGGTGTCACACAAACGCCCCTAAATATAATAGTATCACACACTGCATCCCTCAATATAATAGCACCATACACTGTGTCCCTGATTATAATAGCACCATACACTGTGTCCCTGATTATAATAGCACCATACACTGTGTCCCTGATTATAATAGGCAGAAGATAAAATCCAGTTTAAATCCCAATTTTGGGAGGGTGCTCGCAGTAGATAATGCCAATCCGGGGCAAACAGCAGATCCAAATAAAGAAGAGGAAACCGCAGCACTCCAATAGAAAAATAAAAATCCTTTATTCACCAAAGCATAACCTGCAACGTTTCAAACTTCACAGGGTCTTTGTCCAGCATAAAACATACAGCTGGTGCACACCTTTTATAATCAGTATTCAGTGACACCACATCCTGTGTTCAATTGAATTACGAAATAGTGGTATAATAAATATCATTTAAAAAAGATCTATATAAAGTCATAGTACATGTATGTGACAAATAGAAAACTCAACAACAGTGAATCTCCAAGAACATTTCAAATAAGCGTTACATTATATGTCAGTATATAACTCAGCTTCGGACCTGATGCATTACGCACGCTCACCGTCAATTGGTAACTAGAATCAAGCGTCCTTAGTTACCTACTACGATGCATAGTGTTGAAACATACATACCTACCCCTCACCGTCAATTGTCTAATAACAGTGCCCCATCTGTGCACATGTCTGGTCACTATAAGCAACCCACAGACGGCTCAACCCAACTTCATAAGCCGTGCATATTTAATCTGCATATCAGAGACGCTGTATGTATCAATTTAATATTTATACAGGAGATACGGGGGAGGTTAAAGACTAATGTCCCGAAATATGAGAGGAAGATTTAAAGATAGTAATACATAACTATGCATGCGTAATGATATTTTAAGGTCTGTATGCTGATATAGCAGAGCCGACTCAGTCGCAGAAAAAAATCCCGGTATCAGTGTTTCACTACAGTGTTCAGTTGTTACTAATTTTCATCATCTCATTTTAGAGAAGTTCAAATTGTCAAAAAACACAAATATCCAGGGAAACAAAAAGAAAGGGTTATTTAATTAATAAAAAGAGACAATATATATAAAATTCCAAAATGACGAGATCAATAGCCCACAAAGCCCACATCTGCAGAGCCTTTCACCATATCAAGCAGCATTAGAAAAAGGAAAAGGGGACGTTTTTCTCATAAGATTTTATAAAAAGTAAATTATTTTATACAAAAGGATAATAACACTTGGCATAATATTTGTTACTATGATATTAAATTGTGTGAAGATATATTTAAATCTTGTTAACATACAAAGACAATGTTTGCATATAGTCTGGCTATGACATAATAAATACATATATTATCGTCGTGTGTACACGGTCCAATATGTCACCATCAGACTTAGAACGTCAATTGAAGAAAGGGTTTTTTGGTCATATCCCGCGTGCTAGGAGCTGCCCCTCAAATAAAGGTAAGTAAAAGCCCTAGAGTGTCTCACAATTAATAGGTTACCCAGAATACACAGAGCTACCCCAATTTAGCCCATTGTATTTGAGCAAGCACATATCTGAAAAACAAATCGACATCCATGGTGTCATTATTAAGGCAAGAATCCCAAGGTTAAAGACATGTACAGGAAAATAGATCATACATAACGAAATACTGCAAGAATAATGATGACTACCCTGCAGATGTGAGGAAGGCAAGATTTCAGTCCGCAATTTCAGTGATGGAAATCAGTAATGTAGCGGATTCAAAGAATATCCATAGTGCTCTTTCCGTGCATAATTCACTATAAGAATCTATAAAGATAAACAAATATCATTAAAAGACACAACCAAAGTTTGGGCACCTACTCTTAAGTGTAATATTCGAATGATGGTGGGGCCAGAACCACATCCAAGACTACAGCATCGGGGGGCGCATGCGCGCAGCTGAACATGGTGGACGCGTTCTAACCAGGCTCCGCACCTCGTGAAGGCATTCCAGCATATATATCGCTAACAGCAGACATCGAGACCCATAAAAGAAAGGAGAGGTACCTTAGAGGTTCGGGCATCCACCTATGGCCAGAGGGAGTGGAAGAAGGGGTAAGCAAACCCAGGCTCAGAGGTCCGTGGCAGATATGCTGATGGCGGCGCCGAACATGGCGGAGCAAGGCCTGCTGCAGCAGCAGCAGGGGACACAGATAGAATCCAGTTCGGCGGTGTTATCACAGGATTATCCTGTGCTCCTGCGGGAAAATAGCAGCACATCACTATTGCAGGCACAGGAGGATTTACAAGAAGAGGGCCCGATCCCAGACCTGGGACTGCCGCAATTAGCGCCCGTTCACGTCTCACAGCACTCGCCCATGCAGCCGGCCATTACTTCCGGGTTGACAGAGGACGCCATCTTTTCCTGCATATCAAGAGCCATGCAAGCTCAGATGGGGGAAATAAGCTCCAAGATAGCCGCGGTACATCAAGATTTACACAAAGTGGGGGCGCATATGCAGGCTATTGAGACCAAAATGACCTCAGTCACTGCAAGAGTTAACCAGAATACTAGATTTATGGAGGATCTGCAGGAGCAATTGGAGGAAGTGAACACCAGAATTGAGGACCTGGAAAATCGTTCTCGACGCTATAACTTCAGGATCAGAGGGGTCCCGGAATCTCAGACGGAGGTACCGGGGGTGGTTCGCCTGCTACTCTCTACCTTGATACCTGATATATCGGAATCACATATGGAAATTGACCGGGCCCATAGAGCTTTGACGGCCATGAGGAGGGATGGACTTCCCAGAGATATTATAGTGAAACTCCACTATTATTCGATTAAGGAGAAGGTGATGGAAAGAGCTAGGAAGCTTCCGGTGATCACCATTTATAATACAGCGGTTCAGATATATGCTGATTTGGCTCCCCAAACCATTCAAAAAAGGCGGATGCTTCGCCCTATTCTGCAGACCCTCAAACACCATGCGATTCCATACCGGTGGGCATTCCCATTTCGTCTCCTCTTCATGCGCAATAATAGGCAATATGGCTTCTCTACGCTACAGGAGGGAGAGGACCTGCTGAGGGACTTACATATTCTACCACCCCAGGATAAAGCCAGTTCCTCCCGACTCCCCATACGGGATCCCCCGTTGTCACCAATATGGCGTACCCAAGGAGGCCGTCCAGAGTTTCCTCGGGAACAGAGGGTGGAATCTCGTCGGCAACAATTGAATCCGACATGACGGAAAGGAGGTCGATTATAGAAGCAGATAGTTTCTTTTTCTTTCTCTTTCTTTATTCTTCATATCGGCCGGAGATGTCTTCAAGCGGCATGGAGGCTGAATTTCAGCCGGATACCGCCATTTGCAGTTCTCAGCGGACTGGGAGCTGGGGATCCATACGTTGGGGGGGATGTGGGGATTTCTTTTGCTTCTCTGGACTCCCACTTATAGTAATGGAAATTTGTTTATAAGCTGACCCGAAAAAGGCGAGGAAGGGTTTGGATGGGTCAAGTTCGCAGTGAGTTGGTACTCTGGCTATAGATATGTTTGTTTTGTTTTTTTTTAAAAAATATGAAAGTTTGCTTTACCTTATATTTAACATGTGAATGCCTATTATGCTCAGGGTTGATATAGGTTAAGGGGTTGAATGTCTGGATATATATTTTCGGAAATGCTGTGCCTTTACGACGGTCTGCTGTCCCCCTGTTAGCAGTCTTCCTTGACTGCCTAGTCGGTAGACTATGTTCGGTACTATTGATACCTTGTGTATGTCTTATTTTTGTTCTGTCTTTTACCCCCTTCCCTTTCCTTTCTTTCCTATTTCTGACCTTTGTCTCTATGGCGGGATCCTAATACGCACATGGTTCTACCTCCTGCTCTATGATGGCGGCCATGGAATCTGCTAAAACCTTTAGCTTACTCACACATAATGTGCAGGGCCTTAATTCCCCGATCAAGCGTCGAAAAGCTTTCTTGTATTATAAATCCTCTCATGTTGATATACTATTTTTACAGGAAACGCATTTTTCTACCTCCTCTGCTCCATCGTACTTTCATAAACATTACTCACAAAAATTTTTGGCTAGTGCCTCTACTAAGCACAGGGGAGTGGGCATATGGTTGTCTCGGTCGGTCCCGTTTACACCTCACAACACGATCTCTGACCCGGATGGCAGGTACATCCTGGTCTCGGGTCTGTTACATGAATCTCCAATAACCTTTATTAACTACTATGCCCCGAACTCCAATCAACCGGCGTTCTTCCAGGGTATGTGGCGCAAGATCCATTCATCGATAGAGGGCCCGATAATCATGGGTGGGGATTCTAATATCGCCTTGGACGCGTCCATGGATAAATCCCACGCATTCAGGGTGCGACTTATACCTCCTACGTCAACCAGCATACAAGTAGCACGTTTCTTCCATTCGGTGGACGTCATAGATGTCTGGCGGGATTTTAACCCCACAGCAAGGGATTATACTTATTTCTCCTCAGCCCATAATATCCACACCCGTATTGATCATGTTATGATGTCAACTAGCTTACTCCCTAAGGTCACGGATGCTAGGATTTTAGCTACACCCTGGTCTGATCATGACCCGATTGTGGTTCGGTTGTCAGATTTATGTGGGAGACCGCCTATCTCCTCTTGGCGATTGAATGAGTCATTACTATCGGATCAGGAGATAGTTAAAGAAATCCAAAGGGAATTGGACACATATTTTCTACTTAATAAGGCACCAGACACCTCAATTATGTCCAATTGGGCGGCTCACAAAGCAGTGATTAGGGGGAAATTCATCCAGATAGCCTCGCGTAATAAGAAACGGTTGAAGGAGGTTCTGGCGTTAAAGGAGAGGAATTTTGCGGACCTGTCTAAGAAATTTAAAACAGACCCCTCAGCAGTTATTAAAGCAAAATTAGCAGAAGCTAGAACAGAATTAAATTTATGTCTGACAAGTTGGGCGGAAAAAAGTCTGCGTTGGTCACAACATAAGTTTTTTACACAAGGGGATAAACCGGGAACATTACTCTCTAGACGCCTCACGCCCCGATTTAACACCTCAACACCACCGAAACTGCGATTGGCGGATGGATCTTTATCACAGAATCCCACAAAAGTTGTAAAGGCCTTTCAGGATTTTTATTCAGCGTTGTACTCAGCTCCACCTCAGTTTGATAAAAATAAGGCTAGGGTCTTGTTGGAAAAAACATTCCCTACTAAACTTTCCCAAGGGGATAGAGAAACACTGGATGCTGAATTTAGATTGGAGGAGGTATTGGATGTTATTAAAAATCTGAAGGCTCACAAAGCCCCGGGGCCAGATGGGTTTTCCTCAGGTTATTACAAACACTTTAGGGAGGTCCTGGCCCCGCACATGGTTGAATTGTTCAATGCTTATCGGGAGGGTAACAATTTGCCCCCTTTTTCGAATCTAGCCTATATACATCTTATCCCCAAGCCTCATAAGGATCATACAGATCAGGCTAACTATCGCCCGATATCCCTTCTTGATGTGGATCTTAAGATTATGACAAAAATTCTGGCGGTTAGATTGAATTCATTCCTAGCCACATATATACATAAGGATCAGGCGGGATTTATACCCCTCCGCCAGGCGGAAGACCAGACGAGACGGGCTGTGGACATTATCTCAGCGGTTCGTTCGGGGTGGGATGGCACTTCCGGACGTCAAAGTATGTTATTAAGCCTTGACCTCCAGAAAGCCTTTGACTCGCTATCCTGGGACTATTTGTTTTATGTCCTTGAGAGAATGGGCTTCGGTACGGGATTTTTGTCTATTCTTAAGATCTTATATTGTCTTCCTACAGCAAAAATAAATTCTAGGGGATTTATGTCGGGAGCTTTTCCAATATGCAGAGGAACGCGACAGGGGTGCCCGCTATCGCCTTCCCTGTTTGCGCTGGCTATTGAGCCATTGGCCAACCTCATACGAGATTCTCCCGACATTAGGGGGGTGAAGGTGGGAGGAGTAGAACACAAATGTGCCTTGTTTGCGGATGACATACTGCTTTTCATATCGACACCTCTCACATCATTGCCGAATCTTTTTCATATTCTTGATCAGTTTGGCAAGCTCTCTGGGCTTAAGGTCAATCACTCCAAGTCGGTGGCAATGAATCTTACATTGCCAATAGGGGTAGTGAAGCTCCTAAAAATTAACTTTGATTTTCATTGGGATGCACGTAGATTGACGTATTTGGGTATTAAATTGACACCTACCATAGAGTCCCTTTACGAGGACAATTTCCCTCCACTTTTTCAACAAATAGCTACGGATCTCACTAGATGGTCCCCTCTTAATCTTTCATGGTTTGGCCGCATTGCCTCCATCAAAATGACGATATTGCCCAGATTGCTATATTATTTTCGCACGCTCCCTATTGTGGTCCCTCAGAAGGCGCTTAGACAAATCCAAGGGCTCATCATGGGGTTTATTTGGGGTTCTAAAAGACCGAGAATACAGAGACAAACTTTATTCACCCCTAAAACGGCGGGGGGTCTGGGGGTTCCCAATATCCAACAATACTATCACGCAGCACGTCTGGCGCAATTTACAGATATGTATGCGAGACCATACTGTCCCCAGTGGACGCAAATTGAGACGGCCGCATGTACCAGTTTCCCGCTGGAAACGCTACTGTGGATGGAGTCCTCGGACAGGCCTCCGGTTCTCTCCCCTGTGCTTTCTCAGATGTTACAGCTGTGGGACTCGCTTAGAAAGAGATTCCATATTAAATCACCCCATAATCCGCTCATGACCATCACGGGTAATTCTGCCTTTCCTCCGGGTCTGCGTAGAATGGAATTCCGGTGGTGGCTCAATAAGGGGTTTTACAGGATTAAGGACTTTTTTGTAGGGGGGGACATCAGAACTCTGGATTACTTTAAGGACTCACACTCGATGCCCCCATCGGAGCATTTTAGATATATCCAGATACACCACTTCTTGTTGAACTGGAAATCCAGGAGGGGGGACATCAGCACATTGACCACTTTTGAACGGCTGTGTTGGCTTTCTGGCTTACGACATAAAATTTCCACGATATATTCCGATCTGGTTACTCCGGAAGGTAAACTCCCTTACATGACACGATGGGAACATGATCTAGGTACGGGAGTGGAATTGGAGCAGTGGCGGGAGATGGCATGTACGACCTCAAAACTATCTATCAATACATCCTTGGTGGAAGCGGGTTATAAAGTATTAATGAGATGGTATATGGTCCCTACTCGTATAGCTCGCTTTAATCCATTGGTGGATAAGCACTGCTTTAGACAATGTGGTGCGGAGGGTACACTAATGCATATTCTATGGGAGTGTCCAGTGGTTGCCACATTTTGGAACCAGGTATACCAGCTTATTAACACAGTGATCCAAGTCAAACCCCCCAGGGATGTGATTACGGCTCTGCTATGCGGTCCTATTCCCGAGGTTCGGGCCCCCGCATGTAAATTTCTCCGATATGTGTTTCTGGCAGCTAAAATAACTATTGCTAGGGCCTGGCGAACACCCACGTTGTCTATGGATATGTTGATCGCTAAGATCTCATGGATAATGGTTAATGACCGCCTAACACATCAGCTGGCGGGTACATTAGACAAATTTGATGCCATTTGGGACCCATGGAGGAACCACACATTTTCGTGAATACATAGAGATGGTTAGAAGACCCTTCTACCCTACACCTTTCCTTCCCCCCCTCCTTATCCTTCTTTTGTTTATTGTGTGTGTTTTGTTTTTCTCTCTTATATTTTTTCCTTAGAGGCCATGTTAAGGTACTCTATAAAGCAATGTGATGTCAAGATTGGTTACCTATGTTAGTAATGAAGGCATTTATATACTATATATTTGGCAGAAGTGTTGACATCATGAATGATATATAATGTGAGATTTATTGGAGACCATGTTGGTCTAATACTTTGTTTAATTGTATTATTGATATGCAAAAGTTGAGACTCTGCGAGTCTGTGTTATTATTATATTACAAAAAACTGTTTAATAAAAAACTATTGAAAACAAGACTACAGCATCAACAGATACCGGTCATCCTAAAATCCCTATTTAGACATTTTGGTTCAAATGTGTCCAGCTCAAAAATCCATTTAAGTTCTAATTTTTTTAAGGGCTTTAACTCTGTTGCCATCTCTTCTCATAAGGGAATCTATAAATCCATCTATCTTTCTTCAACTGACATTCTAAGTCTGATGGTGACATATTGGACCGTGTAAACACGACGATAATATATGTATTTATTAAGTCATAGCCAGACTATATGCAAACATTGTCTTTGTATGTTAACAAGATTTAAATATATCTTCACACAATTTAATATCATAGTAACAAATGTTATTATCCTTTTGTAGAAAATAATTAACTCTTTATAATCTTGTATGAGAAAAACGTCCCCTTTTCCTTTTTCTAATGCTGCTTGATATGGTGAAAGGCTCTGCAGATGTGGGCTTTGTGGGCTATTGATCTCGTCATTTTGGAATTTTATATATATTGTCTCTTTTTATTAATTAAATAACCCTTTTTTTTTGTTTCCCTGGATATTTGTGTTTTTTGACAATTTGTCCTTCTGTAAAATGAGATGATGAAAATTAGTAACAACTGAACACTGTAGTGAAACACTGATACCGGGATTTTTTTCTGCGACTGAGTCGGCTCTGCTATATCAGCATACAGACCTTAAAATATCATTACGCATGCATAGTTATGTATTACTATCTTTAAATCTTCCTCTCATATTTCGGGACATTAGTCTTTAACCTCCCCCGTATCTCCTGTATTAATATTAAATTGATACATACAGCGTCTCTGATATGCAGATTAAATATGCACGGCTTATGAAGTTGGGTTGAGCCGTCTGTGGGTTGCTCATAGTGACCAGACATGTGCACAGATGGGGCACTGTTATTAGACAATTGACGGTGAGGGGTGGGTATGTATGTTTCAACACTATGCGTCGTAGTAGGTAACTAATATATAACCTATAGAGTTTGGGGTACAATTAACACAAAAAGGTGTGGCAGAGAAAATATATAAATTTTATTAACATATATCACAAACAATTAAAGAATGAGTCATACAGAGCATAAAATAAAAACGTTCCAAAATCGCAGGGAATGCAGGTACAAAGAAAATGGGGACAAAATCCAGTGGGTGTAGCAACCAGACTGATTACTTTGTTGTATGGTCTGCACAGAAGTCCAAACTAATGTTTTATAAAAGGCAACAATGTGCAATGACACTAATGTAAAGTGATGGGCAAAGTGCAAGTCTGTAGCCAAACTCAATCACCCATATAACTGCTTGGGAAGCTAGAGAGTAAAGGTGAATATTGCTCAAAAGTAGATGTTATGGTAAACACAAGCAGCATGGGAGAAATGAGTTGAATAACATACCCATGATACTGATGATATCCCTGCGATGAGAGACCGTCAAACTTTACATTAGTGTCATTGCACATTGTTGCCTTTTATAAAACATTAGTTTGGACTTCTGTGCAGACCATACAACAAAGTAATCAGTCTGGTTGCTACACCCACTGGATTTTGTCCCCATTTTCTCTGTACCTGCATTCCCTGCGATTTTTGAACGTTTTTATTTTATGCTCTGTATGACTCATTTTTTAATTGTTTGTGATATATGTTAATACAATTTATATATTTTCTCTGCCACACCTTTTTGTGTTAATTGTACCCCAAACTCTATAGGTTATATATCAGTTATTGAGGGTCAATGCACCAAGTCATACTTGGTTTCATATAATGATCTTGTCTCAAATATAGCATTGTCTGCCACACTGCGTTACATTCATTGGCAAGATTGCTTCCTGTCTGTACCAATAGGTGTTTAGTAGGTAACTAAGGACGCTTGATTCTAGTTACCGATTGACGGTGAGCGTGCGTAATGCATCAGGTCCGAAGCCGAGTTATATACTGACATATAATGTAACGCTTATTTGAAATGTTCTTGGAGATTCACTGTTGTTGAGTTTTCTATTTGTCACATACATGTACTATGACTTTATATAGATCTTTTTTTAATTATATTTATTATACCACTATTTCGTAATTCAATTAACCCCTTCCCGCCAGATCACGTACAGTAACGTCATTAAAACTGGTGTCTTACCGCATTTTCACGTTACTGTACGTCATGGAGATGAAGCTGACTCAGGAGCTGAGCCAGCGACATCACCGCCGGGTGACAGCTGTATGTTACAGCTGGCACCCTGAGGTATCGGCCAGGACCGGAGCTAGCCTCCGATCCGACCGATTAACCCCTCACATGCTGCGTTCAATAGAGATCGCAGCATGTAAGGAGTTTATAGCCACCGACACCCCAGCAACGTGATCGCTGGGTTGCCGGTGGCTGCAAAGGCGATCGCAGGGCTAATGCTTACCTCCCGATCAGCCTGTAACGAAATCCTCCTATGCCCCGTCGTCGGCGGGGCCCAGGAGGCTTCCGGTACCATCGGCAAGATGGTGCCGCCTCAGCTTCCGGCTCAGAAGCTGAGCCGGCGTCATCAGCAGTGGGTGTCCGCTGTATGTTACAGCGGACACCCCGATCTATCGCCAGGAACCGGAGCTAGCTCCGATTCCTGGCATTAACCCCTTCGATGCAGCGATCCATTGTGATCGCTGCGACTGTAACGACCTGAACTATAAAAATATTATGTTATTTATCCAGCGCAGTGAACGCCGTAAAAAAAACAAACTCAAAAACACTGCTATAATTACTGTTTTTTTGGTCACTGTCTTCCAAAAATTGAAATAAAAAGTGATCAAAAAGTTGCATGTATCCAAAAATGGTACCGATAAAATCTATACCTCGTCTCGCAAAAAACAAGGCATCACACAGCTCCATCGATGAAATAATTTTAGGGTATGTTCACACGGCCAAATTTCAGACGTATACGAGGCGTATTATGCCTCGTTTTACGTCTGAAAATAGGGCTACAATACGTCGGCAAACATCTGCCCATTCATTTGAATGGGTTTGCCGACGTACTGTGCAGACGACCTGTTATTTACGCATCGTCGTTTGACAGCTGTCAAACGACGACGCGTAAAAATACAGCCTCGTCAAAAGAAGTGCAGGACACTTCTTTGGACGTTTTTGGAGCCGTTTTCTCATAGACTCCAATGAAAACAGCTCCAAAAACGGACGTAAAAAACGCCGCGAAAACGGCATGAAAATGCCGCGAAAAATGCGAGTTGGTAAAAAAAACGTCTGAAAAGCAGGGTCTGTTTTCCCTTGAAAACAGCTCTGGATTTTCAGACGTTTTGGTTGACTACGTGTGAACATACCCTAAAAGTTATGGCTCTCACAACTTGGCGACAGTAAAAAATACATTCTCTTTCCAAAAGTAATTTTATTGTGCAAAAAGTTATAAAAAAGTTCTATAAATATGGTATCGCCAGAATCGTACTGACCCGCAGAATAAAGGTAACATGTAGTTTATAACGCATGGTGGACGCTGTATAAAAAAAAAAAAAAAAAAAAAACTATGGCAGAATTGCTGGTTTTTTTGTCACCTTGCCTCCCAAAAAGAGGATAACAAGTGATCAAAAAGTCGCATGTACCCCAATATGTACCAATAAAAGCTACAGCTCGTCCCGTAAAAAAAGAGCCCTCATACCACTACGTCTATGAAAAAATAAAATAAGTTAAGGCTCCAATAATTCAGGAAAGAAAAATATCCAGTTGTGAAGGCCCGAGGGGAACATTTCTTCTGTTTCAAAAGGCGATGTATCAAGGCACTAAAATTAGGGAACCAGGAAGGGGAGAGCCCAAACATATCTGCTGGAAGCGACGGTGCCCGTATTATACCAGGACAACACTTTCCCGGCAAAATTCCCCAAACTGCAAAGGTGCGGAGTGTGGACCAAAAGGGGGATAAGGAAGGACATCTATCAGTGCGACACCGGCCTGTGCAGAAAGAATCGATCACAGCGTAATACACATCTATGTATCATTTTATTTATTTTTTTACCTTATTATTATACCACCAGACTATGACCCTGATGTACTCTGCCCAGCTCAGATATGCCCCACATTATAAACGGAAACAACAGTGATACTCCAAACAAAACTATTACCAAACAAATTCAACGCTCCAAAACCCAAATGGCGCTCCCACCCATCTGAGCCCTACAGTGTGCCCAAACAGCAGTTTACTTCCACATTGTTAGGGATCTGCCAGGTACTTCATCTAGCTATACTCCTGGGATTAATCAATCCACACCTGAGGCCAGACCTGCTCCACTGACACCATCTCCTACCAACCAGGGTGGCAGGCTCAGGAGTGGGAGAGCCTATCGCGGCCTGGTCTCTCGGAGTTAGCTCCGCCCCCTGCCCTTTATTACCTGCCCTGTGCTCTCCCTCAGTGCTTGTAATTCTTTTGGATTCCTGGCCCCACTGCTGCTTGCTCCAGCCTGCTTCTGCCGTGCTTCTGCCTTGCTGCAGTTCTGCTTGACCTGCTTGCTTGCCCTGGCTTGCTCCTGTCTCCGTGCCTGCTCGGGTGTACCCACTTCGTCCTGGTCCTGACTGTTCGTTCGCCGCCCCGTTTCCTCGTGGCGTTCCGTGGCTACTGCCCCTTCCATTGCGTGTTCCCTGTTTGTCTTCCTGTGCACTTAGCCAGCGTAGGGACCGCCGCCCAGTTGTACCTCGTCGCCTAGGGCGGTTCGTTGCAAGTAGGCAGGGACAGGGCGGTGGGTAGATTAGGGCTCACTTTCCCTTCACCTCCTTCCTGCCATTACATAATTACAAGCCTTTACCTAGTCTACCATTTCTCCTACGCTGACGCTATCATGGACCCCCTTGAGACCCTGACCCAGCAGATGCAGGGCCTCTCCCTACAGGTCCAGGCCCTGGCCCAAAGGGTCAATCAGGGTGACGCTGCTTTAGTAGTACCCCTCACCTCACCTCTAGAACCCGACCTCAAGTTACCTGACCAGTTTTCAGGGGACCGTAAGACGTTTCTCTCCTTCCGGGAGAGTTGCAGACTGTATTTCCGCCTAAAGCCCCACTCCTCAGGTTCCGAGAACCAGCGGGTGGGTATCATCATATCCCGACTCCAGGAAGGGCCCCAAGAGTGGGCCTTCTCCTTGGCTCCTGACGCCCCTGAACTTTCCTCTGTTGATCGTTTTTTCTCTGCCCTCGGACTCATTTACGACGAGACTGACAGGACTGCTTTAGCCGAGAGTCAGCTGGTGACCTTACGTCAGGGTAGGAGACCGGTTGAGGAATACTGTTCTGATTTTAGGAAGTGGTGCGTAGCTTCTCAGTGGAACGATCCGGCCCTAAGGTGCCAGTTTAGGTTAGGATTATCTGACGCCCTGAAGGATCTGCTGGTTAGCTACCCCTCGCCTGACTCCCTTGACCAGGTTATGGCCCTAGCAGTACGACTTGACCGACGTCTCAGGGAACGTCAGCTAGAACGCTTCAGTGTGCTCCCCTCTGACTTTTCTGCGATTCCCCCCGAGGTCCCGTCTCCTCGCCCCTCCACGGAGGACTCGGAGGTACCTATGCAACTCGGGGCCTCCATGTCCCCTCGACAACGTAGAGAGTTTCGCAGAATGAATGGTCTCTGCTTCTACTGTGGGGACGACAAGCATCTACTGAACACCTGTCCCAGGCGCAAGAATAAGAAGCCGGAAAACTTCCGCGCCTAAGTGATCATCGGGGAGGTCACTTGGGCGCACAGGTATTTCCCATTAATGTGAAACGCAATAAAATTTTGCTTCCCTTTCAGGTCTCGTTTGCTGGCCGGTCTGCCACGGGCAGTGCTTTCGTGGATTCTGGCTCATCTGCTAATATCATGTCTGTGGATTTTGCTATGTCTCTAAAGATGCCTTGTATTGATTTACCTTATCCCATCCCTGTAGTAGGAATCGACTCAACCCCCCTTGCTAATGGTTATTTTACTCAGCATACTCCTGTTTTTGAACTCCTGGTTGGCTCCATGCATTTGGAGCAGTGCTCTGTACTGGTGATGCAGGGATTATCGTCTGATCTGGTATTAGGTCTCCCCTGGTTGCAGTTGCATAATCCCACATTTGATTGGAATACTGGGGATCTCACCAAATGGGGTAATGAATGTCTTATGTCATGTCTTTCTGTTAACTCTATTTCTCCCCGGGAGGAGGTAAACACGCTTCCTGAGTTTGTTCAGGACTTCGCCGATGTGTTTTCTAAGGAGGCCTCCGAGGTGTTGCCCCCCCATAGAGATTACGATTGCGCTATCGATTTGGTGCCTGGTGCCAAGCTTCCTAAGGGTAGGATATTTAATCTTTCATGTCCTGAACGTGAAGCGATGAGGGTGTATATCCAAGAATGCCTGGCCAAGGGTTTCATTCGCCCCTCGACTTCTCCTGTAGGTGCTGGCTTCTTCTTCGTGGGGAAGAAGGATGGTGGTCTTAGGCCGTGCATTGATTATCGTAACCTGAATAAGGTCACCGTAAGGAACCAGTACCCACTTCCTTTGATTCCGGATCTTTTTAATCAGGTTCAGGGAGCCCAATGGTTTTCTAAGTTCGATCTACGGGGGGCATATAACCTTATCCGCATCAAAGAGGGGGATGAGTGGAAAACTGCGTTCAACACACCCGAGGGTCATTTCGAATACCTGGTCATGCCCTTTGGGTTGTGTAATGCCCCTGCTGTCTTCCAGAATTTTATTAATGAAATCCTGAGAGAGTACCTGGGTAATTTTCTTGTTGTGTACCTTGATGACATACTGGTGTTTTCCAAGGACTGGTCCTCCCACGTGGAGCATGTCAGGAAGGTGCTCCAGGTCCTTCGGGAGAATAATCTGTTTGCTAAGACTGAAAAATGTGTCTTTGGGGTACAGGAGATACCATTTTTAGGGCAAATCCTCACTCCTCATGAATTCCGCATGGACCCTGCCAAGGTTCAAGCTGTGGCGGAATGGGTCCAACCTGCCTCCCTTAAGGCGTTACAGTGTTTTTTAGGGTTCGCCAACTATTACAGGAGATTTATTGCCAACTTCTCGGTCGTCGCTAAGCCTCTTACGGACCTTACCCGCAAGGGTGCCGATGTCCTCCATTGGCCCCCTGAGGCCGTCCAGGCCTTTGAGACTCTCAAGAAGTGCTTTATCTCGGCCCCCGTGCTGATTCAGCCCAACCAAGAGGAGCCATTTATTGTGGAGGTTGACGCTTCCGAGGTGGGAGTGGGGGCCGTCTTGTCCCAGGGTACCAGCTCCCTCACCCATCTCCGCCCCTGTGCTTACTTCTCTAGGAAGTTTTCGCCCACGGAGAGTAACTATGATATTGGTAACCGCGAACTTCTAGCCATTAAATGGGCTTTTGAGGAGTGGCGGCACTTCCTGGAGGGGGCCAGACACCAGGTAACGGTCCTTACGGATCACAAGAATCTGGTTTTCCTAGAATCGGCCCGGAGGCTTAATCCTAGACAAGCTCGGTGGGCACTATTCTTTACCAGATTTAATTTCTTGGTTACCTATAGGGCTGGGTCCAAGAATATTAAGGCTGACGCTCTGTCACGTAGTTTCATGGCCAATCCTCCTTCCGAGAAGGATCCCGCTTGTATTTTACCCCCTGGTATAATCGTCTCTGCCACGGATTCTGATTTAGCTTCTGATATCGCAGCTGATCAGGGTGCAGCTCCCGGGAACGTCCCTGGGGACAAACTGTTTGTTCCCCTGCAATACCGGCTGAGGGTACTCAGGGAAAACCATGACTCCGCTCTATCTGGTCATCCTGGCATCTTGGGCACCAAACACCTCATTACCAGAAACTATTGGTGGCCTGGGTTGCCTAAAGATGTTAGGGCTTACGTCGCCGCTTGTGAGGTTTGCGCTAGGTCCAAAACCCCTAGGTCCCGACCTGCGGGCCTACTACGTTCCCTGCCCATTCCCCAGAGACCTTGGACCCATATCTCCATGGATTTTATCACCGATTTGCCTCCATCTCAGGGCAAGTCGGTGGTGTGGGTGGTAGTCGACCGCTTCAGCAAGATGTGCCACTTTGTGCCCCTTAAGAAGCTACCTAACGCCAAGACGTTAGCTTCTTTGTTTGTGAAACACATCCTGCGTCTCCATGGGGCCCCAGTCAATATCGTTTCTGACAGAGGGGTACAATTTGTTTCCTTATTTTGGAGAGCTTTTTGTAAAAAGTTGGAGATTGATCTGTCCTTCTCCTCCGCCTTCCATCCCGAAACTAATGGCCAAACGGAAAGGACCAACCAATCCCTGGAACAATATTTAAGGTGTTTCATCTCTGACTGTCAATTCGATTGGGTCTCATTCCTTCCCCTTGCTGAATTTTCCCTGAATAACCGGGTCAGTAACTCCTCAGGGGTCTCCCCGTTTTTCTGTAATTTCGGGTTTAACCCAAGGTTCTCCTCCGTCTCCCCTGGTTGTTCCAATAATCCTGAGGTAGAGGAGGTTCATCGGGAACTGTGCACTGTCTGGGCCCAGGTTCAGAAGAACCTAGAGGCGTCCCAGAGCGCACAAAAGATTCAGGCGGATAGTAGACGTTCTGCTAACCCCCGGTTTGTCGTCGGGGATTTGGTCTGGTTGTCGTCCAGGAACTTGCGCCTTAAGGTCCCGTCCAGGAAGTTTGCTCCCCGATTTATTGGACCTTATAAGATCATTGAAGTCCTCAACCCTGTATCCTTCCGTCTGGAGCTCCCCCCATCCTTTCGCATACATGACGTCTTCCATGCCTCCCTCCTTAAACGCTGCTCCCCGTCCTGGTCCCCCTCGAGGATACCTCCTGTTCCCGTTCTCACCCCTGAGGGGGTGGAATTCGAGGTGGCCAAGATTATGGACAGTAGGATGGTCCAGGGCTCCCTCCAGTACCTGGTCCATTGGAGAGGATACGGGCCGGAGGAGAGGACTTGGGTACCTGCCCGTGATGTTCACGCTGGGGTATTGATCAGGAGGTTCCACCTCCTCTTCCCCACTAAACCGGGTCCCCTTAGTAAGGGTCCGGTGGCCCCTCATAAAAGGGGGAGTACTGTTAGGGATCTGCCAGGTACTTCATCTAGCTATACTCCTGGGATTAATCAATCCACACCTGAGGCCAGACCTGCTCCACTGACACCATCTCCTACCAACCAGGGTGGCAGGCTCAGGAGTGGGAGAGCCTATCGCGGCCTGGTCTCTCGGAGTTAGCTCCGCCCCCTGCCCTTTATTACCTGCCCTGTGCTCTCCCTCAGTGCTTGTAATTCTTTTGGATTCCTGGCCCCACTGCTGCTTGCTCCAGCCTGCTTCTGCCGTGCTTCTGCCTTGCTGCAGTTCTGCTTGACCTGCTTGCTTGCCCTGGCTTGCTCCTGTCTCCGTGCCTGCTCGGGTGTACCCACTTCGTCCTGGTCCTGACTGTTCGTTCACCGCCCCGTTTCCTCGTGGCGTTCCGTGGCTACTGCCCCTTCCATTGCGTGTTCCCTGTTTGTCTTCCTGTGCACTTAGCCAGCGTAGGGACCGCCGCCCAGTTGTACCTCGTCGCCTAGGGCGGGTCGTTGCAAGTAGGCAGGGACAGGGCGGTGGGTAGATTAGGGCTCACTTTCCCTTCACCTCCTTCCTGCCATTACACACATATATGGCATCACCATACCCGGGAGAACCCGTTTAACAATTTTTGGGTGTGTGTCCCCAGTGGCACAAGCTGGGCACGACATATTTGACACTGAATTGGCATATCTAGGGAAAAATTTTAATTTGTACCTTCCGCAGTGCAATCATTTATAGAAAAGACACGTGGGGTGAAAATGCTCACTACACCTCTTAATAAATGCCTTGAGGGGTGCAGTTTCCAAAATGGGGTCACTTCTCAGGGGTTTCTTTTATTATTTCACATCAAAGCCTCTGCAATTGTGAACCAATACTTTATATGTCGCCAAATTAGGCCTAAATTTTACATGGTACTCTTTCACTCCTGAGCCCTGTTGAATGTCCAGGCAAAAGATTAGGGCCACATGTAGGGTGATTCTAAAACAGGGAAACACCGCATAATAATTGAGAGCTGTCTTGTTATGGTGGCACAAGCTGGGCACCACATATTGGCGTATCTAAGGAAAAATTCCCATTTTCATTCTCCCACATCGTGTGCACACGAATTTCTGCAAAACACCTGTGGGGTTAACATGCTCACTACACCCCTAGGTGAATACCTTGAGGGTGTTGTTTCCAAAATGGGGTCACTTCTGGGGGGGATCCACTGTTTTGGTCCCACAGGGACTTTGCAAATGCAACATAGCGCCCAGAAACCAAATGCAGCAAAATCTGTACACCAAAAGCAAATGGCGCTCCTTCCCTTCTGAGCCCTGCCGCGTGCCCAAACAGCATTTTATAACCACGTGTGGGGTACTGCCGTACTCCAGAGAAGTTGCTTTACAAACTTTGGGGTTCTTTTTTTCCTTTATTTGTTGATAAAATTAAAAATTTGGAGCTAAAGCTACGTCTTATTGAAGAAAAAGGATTTTTTTTATTTTCACTACCCAATTCTAATAAAATCTATGAAACACCTGTGGGGGGAAAATGCTCACTACACCCCTAGATGGATTCCTCAAGGGGTGTAGTTTTCTCAATGGAGTCACTTTTTTGGTGTTTTCACTGTTTTGGTACCTCAGGGGCTTTGCAAATGCGACATGGCCTGCGCAAACCATTCCTGCTAAATTTGAGCTCCAAAAGCCAAATAGCGCTCTTTCCCTTCTAAGCTCCGCCGTGTGTCCAAATATCCGTTTATAACCACATGTGGGGTATTGTTTTACTCGGGAGAAATTGCTTTACAAATTTTGTGGTGCTTTTTCTCCTTTAGTCCTCGTGGAAATTAGAAAAAATTAGCTAAACCTACATTATCTTTGAAAGAATGACGATTTTTATTTTCACGGCCTACTTCCAATAATTTCTGCAAAAAACCTGCGGGGTCAAAATGCTCACTATACCCCTAGATAATTTTCTCAAGGGGTCTAGTTTCCCAAATGGGGTCACTTTTGGTGGATTTCCACTGTTTTGGCACCGAAAGAGCCCTTGAAACCTGACATGGTGCCTAAAATATTTTCTAATAAAAAGGAGGCCCAAAATCCACTATGTGCTCCTTTGCTTCTGAGGCCGGAGCTTCAGTCCATTACCGCACTAGGGCCACATGTGGGATATTTCTAAAAACTGCAGAATCTGGGCAATAAATATTGAGTTGCGTTTCTCTGGTAAAAACTTCTGTGTTACAAAAAAAATAGATTAAAAATGAATTTCTGCAAAAAAAAAATGACATTTGAAAATTTCACCTCTACGTTGCTTTAATTCCTGTGAAACGTTTAAAGGGTTAAGAAACTTTCTAAATGCTGTTTTGAATACATTGAGGGGTGAAGATTTTAAAATGGGGTGACTTTTTGGCGGTTTCTGATATATAAGGCCCTAAAAGCCGCATCACAACTGAACTGGCCCCTGTAAAAATAGCCTTTTGAAATTTTCTTGAAAATGTGAGAAATTGCTGCTAAAGTTCTAAGCCTTGTGACGTCACAGAAAAATAAAAGGACGTTCAAAAAACGATGCCAATCTAAAGTAGACATATGGGGGATGTTAATTAGCAACAATTTTGTGTGGTATAACTGCCTGTCTTACAAGCAGATACATTTACATTTAGAAAAATGCTAATTTTTGCAATTTTTCACAAAATGTTGGTGTTTTTCACTGGTAAATATTGAATTTATCGACCACATTTTTCCACTATCATAAAGTCCAATGTGTCACGAGAAAACAATCTCAGAATCGCTTTGATAGGTAAAAGCGTTCCGGAGTTATTACCACATAAAGTGAAATATGTCAGATTTGAAAAAATGGGTCTGGTCCTGAAGGCCAAAATGAGCTTGGTCCTGAAGGGGTTAAACACAGGATGTGATGTCACTGAATACTGATTATAAATGGTGTGCACCAGCTGTATGTTTTATGCTGGACAAAGACCCTGTGAGGGTTGAAACGTTGTAGGTTGTGCTACAAATAACCCCCTGTAGATAGTGTCCCGCATATAGCCTCCCCTGTAGATTGTGCCCCACATATAGCTATCCCCCTTAGATAATGGCACTCCCCCTTTTAAGCAAAAAAATAACTTTACATACTCGGCTTGATCCCGTCCCCACTCCGTCCTGTGTCAATGCAGGCCTGCTTTCTTCTGAGAAGGTCTGCTGGGGCTGAACGACGCTTTCGTCGTTGAAGGGCGCTGATTGGCAGGGCAGAATGACTTGCCCCGTCAATCAGCGCCTTTCAATAAGGTAAGCAGCGCGATTACATCATCGCGCTGCTAGCATAGTTGAAAGGCACTGATTGGCAGGGCGGAATGACTTGCCCCGCCAGTCAGTGCCTTTCCACAACGGAAGCAGTAGCATCGTTGAAAGGTGGTGATTGGCGGAGCAAGTCATTCTGCCCTCCAATCAGCATCATTATTAGGCTCTGAATGGTCAGGCACGGAACATGCCCCGCCATTCAGCGCTTATGCATGTAATTGTATCTGCGTCCTATAGCAGGTACAATTAGTGCAGGAGGGGGTAGCGGCGGCTGGTTTAAATTGTGCCGCTGCCCCCTCAGACAGGCAGCAGGCCGATCTGTGTTGTGTGGCCATAGTGGGACCGGTTGTCCCCACCATCTCAGTGGGCTCTGAGCCACCGCCCGTGCACCCCCCCCCCCACCCGCTAACTACGCTACTGGTGCTTACCGTTTGTGTATATAAAAGGGCAATATTTTAGCAGCCCATAAAGAGGAAAGTACTTACTGTTGGCGTGCTGGGCAAACACTGCTGCCCTAATACACTGGAGCTCAGCCACATCACACTGACCTGGCATACTCAACTCTGAAGCAGTAATGTTGCTGTCTGCCTATTAAACTTAAAGAGGCTATGTCACCAGATTATAAATGCCCTATCTCCTACATAATCTGATCGGCGCTGAAATGTAGATAACAGCAGTGGTTTTTATTTTGAAAAACGATCATTTTTGAGCAAGTTATGAGCAATTTTAGATTTTGTTTCTTAATGCCCAACTGGGTGTGTTTTTACTTTTGACCAAGTGGGTGTTGTAAAGAAGTGTGAGGCTGACCAATCAGTGACCAATCAGCGTCATACACTTCTCATTGTTCCAGCCCAGCATGATCCACAGCACAGTGAGATTGTGCAGTGAAAGAAGCTGGGCTGGAACAATGAGAAGTGTATGTCACTGATTGGTCAGCCTCATACACTTCTTTACAACACCCACTTGGTCAAAAGTAAAAACACGCCCAGTTGGGCATTAAGAAACTCATTAGCATAAATCTAAACTAGCTCATAACTTGCTCAAAAATGATAGTTTTTCAAAATAGAAACCACTGCTGTTATCTACATTCCAGCGCCGATCAGATTATGTAGGAGATAGGGCATTTATAATCTGGTGACAGAGCCTCTTTAATACACTGCTGCCTGCCCATTAGCTTCTGCCCAGTCTTCTTCTGTTACTGATAATGTGTAGAATACATCAGGTAAAATGGACTACAGTGGAATAAGTAAACAGACCAGTCAGTGAATCTTGGAAGGTTTACTGGCAAAAATGAGTCAGACCCTGTGCACATTTTGCTTTTGCTTTTTGTCAGAGATAGACATCGGGAAGATTACCTGACATATATGTCTGACGAAAGACTGTGACCTATGCCACCGTATAAGCATACAGTGGCATACCTCACTAATAGGCACTGTATGCCTCTGTAAAGAAAACACAGCAGACTATGCTTTCCTATACAGTAATAAAAATGGTATGCCGACTAATATATACTTATTTGGAAGTGGGGAGGAATCCTCCAGCTCACATGACACAATGGGACGTGTCACTGGTAGCGCCCGGTATCCTCGTGTCGGTACACGGTAGGAAGCAGCGAAAAAAAGGGGTGGTAGAATCCAGCGCTGGGTAGAGTAAAATGGAAACGGTTTCCAAGTTTAATGGTCAAAGTTCGATAAAATCCAATGCAATGAAGTCCTGGTGTGGAGAAAGTGAGAGGGAGGTGTCCTCAGAGCCTACGCGTTTCGGACGGCTTCGGCGTCCTTAGACTTGGCTGTGATGTATTTTAAACTGAGCGCGCTGTCTTTTTATATCCTGGATCCGGTAGGACAGCTGATTTTTGATTGCGTTCCAAGGTTAGTAAGACCTCTGGAACGCAAACCGGAAGTTGTGATTCTGTCTGCGGTGTGCACTAATTTCGCCTTAGTATCGGGTGAGTGTTAGTTTAAATTAAGAGACGGAGTCTGTCTGTATGAATATATTTGATATTTAGAAATAATTAGTCATTGATGCAGAAGATTTATGATGTGGTGTTATATGTATTGAATGTGTCCTCAATTTGATTGGCTGTTTGCGTTCCAGGTCTCGTATTATGTGGGACGCGTGTCAGCAGTCGGAGGACCGAGATCCCACTTTTGGTGTCCCTGTTGGATTCTGCCTGGGTTCTATGACTAGGGTGAGTGACAAGAAAAATGATATAATATGTCCCTCGTGTGGAATCTAAGATGGAAATCGAACGGGTAGACGTCAAGATAAATGGATACTGGACTAAAGGTAATAATAAGTAACCCGATGGGCATGCACGTATAAGTATATGTAGGATCCTAGGATCATATATGTATTAATACCCGTTGTTTGCGGGGGATATATAATAAGTTGACAGAAAAATATTGGGAATGGCAGGACGCTCAATAAAATGGCGAGGATGAAGGGTGAAGTGGTGAAAGTGGGGACAGGACGACAACTACAACAACAATAAAATGCAATAGAAAAGAAACAAGGCTAGATAGGGTGGTGCATGTTGTACATATCAAAAAGCACATGTTATGTATGTACCGAGATTGGGGTAGGGAGTGTAGACCTAGGAGTAGCTGGACATTGAAACTATTCAATGTATGGTAGCCATAAGGTTATGAAACAGCGGAGAATGTATGGAAGACATTAATTAGTATTGGAACATAAGCTCCTTTCTTAAGTTGAGACCATCTGGATGTCTTGTTTTTAGTCTAAAAATCCAATATGCCTCCCTGAGGTGGGTTTTATGTTTTATGTCACCTCCCCTTGTGGAGGGATGAATCTTTTCAATGGCGTAACAACGTAAGGTTTTTGTAGTTCGGTTGTGGTGAAGTATGAAATGTTTTGCGGCATTAGAAATGTTGAGAATATTACTGTTTCTTACGTAGCTGAGGTGTTCCAAGATTCTCGTCTTTAGTTTCCGATTCGTGCAGCCTACGTATTTCAGCTGGCATTCGGTGCACTCGATTATGTAGATGACAGATTTAGAATTACAGTTGATGTAATTCTGAATAGTGAATGTGTCTGTTTGTCTGGAATCATTGAAGCTTTTAGTTGGATAAGCGTAAGAGCACACCTTACAAGGGTGCTGGCCGCACTTGTAGAAACCTTTCGTCTCTAACCACGTTGTCTTTGTAATTTCGTTAGATGTAAAAAGTGACGGGGACAGGACGCTGCCTAAAGAGGGGGCTTTTCTTGCCACAATACGACATCCTCTGGCCAGAATGGAACGCATACTGTCGTCTTCTTTAAGAATGGGTAAGTAATTGGTAATTATGTTTTTGATTTGCGCAAACTGGTTACTTTGTTGTAGGATCAATGTTGGCTGGTTGCCGGCATGTTGGTTTGTAGGACTTGTTTTAGTATTTTTGTTACTATATTCAAGTAACTGTGGTCTCGATTTTTTGGTCATGATGTTACTTGCTCTGTTGAGTGACCATTGGGGATAGCCTCTTGCTTTGAGTCTGATCTTTATTTTTTCCTGTTCTAATTCGAACTGGCTTTGAGAGGTGCAATTACGTTTGGCCCGGTGCATCTCACCCACTGGTATGGCCTTGATGGTTTGTCTTGAATGGTTACTTTTCGCATGAAGTATGCTGTTTGAAGATGTGGGTTTTCGATGAGTTTGAGTAGATATAAAATGGCCTGCTTTGCCAGACAGTTCCAAGTCTAAAAATACAATGTTGGAAGTATTGTAGTTATATGTAAACTTGAGGTTGCATTGGTTGTGATTTAATGCTTCTACAAACACCGGGATGATGTTACTGTCCCCTTTCCAGATAAGCAAGATATCATCGATATATCTACCGTACCATTCAATGCAGTGGCCATGTATGTTATCCGTAGAAAAAATGTGAGATTGTTCCCACCATGACATTACTAGGTTCGCTATTGATGGAGAGAACTTGGCTCCCATGGAGACGCCCCCTAAAGTTGGAGATAATATTTTGCATCAAATTGAAAGTAGTTGTTAGTCATTAAAAACATGAGAACTTCCAAGATGTAAGTTTGGAAATTTTTTTCATAGATGCTGTGTTTAGACAGGTGGTAATCCAGGGCGGCATAAGCTATTTGATGGGGAATTGATGTGTACAATGATACAACATCACATGTTAGCCATTTGTAGTTTTTTTCCCATCGTTTGTTGAGTAGCGAATTCAGGACACTTTTGGTGTCACTAAGGAAACCGGGAGTTTTTTGGGCTAACGGTTGCAATAATGTGTCGAGCCACTCTGACAGTCTCTCGAGAATTGATCCAATACCTGAGACGATGGGTCTCATAGGTGGAGGGAAAGTCTGTTTGTGTGTCTTAGGAAGCGCGTGGATGATAGGGGTGATTGGTTGTTCAATAAAGATGAAATCCATCTGCTTCTGGTTTATGAAACCTCCTTGCTGGCCATCGTTGAGTAATTTTTTCATCTGGCTTTTTATGTGCTCCAAAGGATTTTTGTCCAGTTTTTTGTAGGTGGTTTCATCGGATAACATATCAATAATGGATTGTTTGTAGTCTTGCTTGTTCATTACTGTTACGTTGCCTCCTTTATCTGCCATTTTTATGATTATATCGTTGTTATCGTGCAGTGATTTTGCTGCTTTCTTGAGGCGAGTCGATATGTTTGTTTTCTGACGTTGAGATTTGAGGCCGTCTGCAAGGTGTTGTAGTTCTTTTTCCATGACAAATTGAGCTGGAGGATTCCTCCCCACTTCCTATTTTTGTTGCAATTATCGGTTGTTTTTTCCTACGAGCTCCCACTATCTCCAATGTTTTACATGGAATACTAGGGAGTTCCATCAGATTACTATACTATATCTGTGTTCATTTATAACTAATTGGTGTGTATCAAAGTGCAGTAAGACTAGAAAGTCTATCAATTTAAGAGTCTTACAACTACAGATAAATTCAAAATATATCTAAAAGAACACGTTGGCTATATATTCTTTTCTATATTGTTTTTAACCCACAGTACACTTGTAAACTTATCCCGGAGAGTTGTTCTGGTTATTAAAAGACGCACTAGACCATAAAACATGACTCATGGAACTCAGCTAACACGTACGGAACTAGCAGAAAAAGTCTTTGGCAATTCTGACAACCCCACTGAAAACAACCAGGAAATGAAAGATTTATTCCACACCTTAGAAAAGCATTTAGCGCAACAAGCTAAAATCTGGTGGGATCTCACCACCTTGAAAAATTATATTGCCAAAGATATGATTCCCAGGGGCCTCCGACTTAGAAAAACGCCTACCTTCATCTACACGGAAGACTTTCAGAAGGAGTGGAACCAAACCCTATCAACATGTTCCATCAGCTTGATGAAGTTGATTACCATACAAGAAGAATTAAAACTGATGGAACTAGATACCAACATAATGGACACTAGAAAATCACTTGAGGTTTTTTCCAGCTCACCTTCCTTCTCTCTTTTTCACACCCGGACATCATCTGCTATTGACAAACTAGACCATTCTGTTGCAGAAACAAAAAAAAGCAAGTTCCAGCGTGATATAAGAGACTATACACACAATGAAGTTTATAATTGGAGCAAAAGAACAAGAAATTTTTCAAGACCAAGACCCATCCTAAAAAAACGTAACCAATACTACAATCAATACCGAGATCTACCAAACAGAGTAAGTTTTAGTTCCACTGAACCAGACTCTGCTGATGGCATTTCAGAAGATGAAAACACCAGGACACGCCCTCATTCCATTCACAGACCAGAAAACCATAATTACCAGTCAAAAAACGAGGCAGGAGGGGCGGTAGGAAGCATAAGTCGACCAAATCAAGAACAATATCGCCGCCTTCGCCCCCGAAAATTCCAGCAATATTAAAAATGAATGTTAAAAACCTATCTTCCACCCCATTGACTACGGATCAAATCGAAGTTCTGTCTCTAGGCCTCAATTATGCTCCTCCGAACAACTTCAACCTCTTTAATACACTACTAGACATAAACAAATTTATTCGTAATCTGACTGTCAAAAAACATTTTCTTTCGTTGGAAACAAGTCAAATGGATAATACTACATTATCATCTTTCCCCATCACATCTGTAGACAACGAAGGACCTTCTCCCAATGCATCTCCTACTACATCCAATTTCTCCTTTCAGGAACTTACCACCCTAGCGTGTCTGGACCATCTACGTACGGAAACCTCCAACCAAACGGTAACAACAGCCTCCAATTTCATAACATCCAATCCCAAGTTTTATCCCATCGGGTCACGAACGGACTCAATGGACCGTTTCCAATTTGTCATGGAAAAAGAACTACAACACCTTGCAGACGGCCTCAAATCTCAACGTCAGAAAACAAACATATCGACTCGCCTCAAGAAAGCAGCAAAATCACTGCACGATAACAACGATATAATCATAAAAATGGCAGATAAAGAAGGCAACGTAACAGTAATGAACAAGCAAGACTACAAACAATCCATTATTGATATGTTATCCGATGAAACCACCTACAAAAAACTGGACAAAAATCCTTTGGAGCACATAAAAAGCCAGATGAAAAAATTACTCAACGATGGCCAACAAGGAGGTTTCATAAACCAGAAGCAGATGGATTTCATCTTTATTGAACAACCAATCACCCCTATCATCCACGCGCTTCCTAAGACACACAAACAGACTTTCCCTCCACCTATGAGACCCATCGTCTCAGGTATTGGATCAATTCTCGAGAGACTGTCAGAGTGGCTCGACACATTATTGCAACCGTTAGCCCAAAAAACTCCCGGTTTCCTTAGTGACACCAAAAGTGTCCTGAATTCGCTACTCAACAAACGATGGGAAAAAAACTACATATGGCTAACATGTGATGTTGTATCATTGTACACATCAATTCCCCATCAAATAGCTTATGCCGCCCTGGATTACCACCTGTCTAAACACAGCATCTATGAAAAAAAAATTCCAAACTTACATCTTGGGAGTTCTCATGTTTTTAATGACTAACAACTACTTTCAATTTGATGCAAAATATTATCTCCAACTAAAGGGCGTCTCCATGGGAGCCAAGTTCTCTCCATCAATAGCGAACCTAGTAATGTCATGGTGGGAACAATCTCACATTTTTTCTACGGATAACATACATGGCCACTGCATTGAATGGTACGGTAGATATATCGATGATATCTTGCTTATCTGGAAAGGGGACAGTAACATCATCCCGGTGTTTGTAGAAGCATTAAATCACAACCAATGCAACCTCAAGTTTACATATAACTACAATACTTCCAACATTGTATTTTTAGACTTGGAACTGTCTGGCAAAGCAGGCCATATTATATCTACTCAAACTCATCGAAAACCCACATCTTCAAACAGCATACTTCATGCGAAAAGTAACCATTCAAGACAAACCATCAAGGCCATACCAATGGGTGAGATGCACCGGGCCAAACGTAATTGCACCTCTCAAAGCCAGTTCGAATTAGAACAGGAAAAAATAAAGATCAGACTCAAAGCAAGAGGCTATCCCCAATGGTCACTCAACAGAGCAAGTAACATCATGACCAAAAAATCGAGACCACAGTTACTTGAATATAGTAACAAAAATACTAAAACAAGTCCTACAAACCAACATGCCGGCAACCAGCCAACATTGATCCTACAACAAAGTAACCAGTTTGCGCAAATCAAAAACATAATTACCAATTACTTACCCATTCTTAAAGAAGACGACAGTATGCGTTCCATTCTGGCCGGAGGATGTCGTATTGTGGCAAGAAAAGCCCCCTCTTTAGGCAGCGTCCTGTCCCCGTCACTTTTTACATCTAACGAAATTACAAAGACAACGTGGTTAGAGACCAAAGGTTTCTACAAGTGCGGCCAGCACCCTTGTAAGGTGTGCTCTTACGCTTATCCAACTAAAAGCTTCAATGATTCCAGACAAACAGACACATTCACTATTCAGAATTACATCAACTGTAATTCTAAATCTGTCATCTACATAATCGAGTGCACCGAATGCCAGCTGAAATACGTAGGCTGCACCAATCGGAAACTAAAGACGAGAATCTTGGAACACCTCAGCTACGTAAGAAACAGTAATATTCTCAACATTTCTAATGCCGCAAAACATTTCATACTTCACCACAACCGAACTACAAAAACCTTACGTTGTTACGCCATTGAAAAGATTCATCCCTCCACAAGGGGAGGTGACATAAAACATAAAACCCACCTCAGGGAGGCATATTGGATTTTTAGACTAAAAACAAGACATCCAGATGGTCTCAACTTAAGAAAGGAGCTTATGTTCCAATACTAATTAATGTCTTCCATACATTCTCCGCTGTTTCATAACCTTATGGCTACCATACATTGAATAGTTTCAATGTCCAGCTACTCCTAGGTCTACACTCCCTACCCCAATCTCGGTACATACATAACATGTGCTTTTTGATATGTACAACATGCACCACCCTATCTAGCCTTGTTTCTTTTCTATTGCATTTTATCGTTGTTGTAGTTGTCGTCCTGTCCCCACTTTCACCACTTCACCCTTCATCCTCGCCATTTTATTGAGCGTCCTGCCATTCCCAATATTTTTCTGTCAACTTATTATATATCCCCCGCAAACAACGGGTATTAATACATATATGATCCTAGGATCCTACATATACTTATACGTGCATGCCCATCGGGTTACTTATTATTACCTTTAGTCCAGTATCCATTTATCTTGACGTCTACCCGTTCGATTTCCATCTTAGATTCCACACGAGGGACATATTATATCATTTTTCTTGTCACTCACCCTAGTCATAGAACCCAGGCAGAATCCAACAGGGACACCAAAAGTGGGATCTCGGTCCTCCGACTGCTGACACGCGTCCCACATAATACGAGACCTGGAACGCAAACAGCCAATCAAATTGAGGACACATTCAATACATATAACACCACATCATAAATCTTCTGCATCGATGACTAATTATTTCTAAATATCAAATATATTCATACAGACAGACTCCGTCTCTTAATTTAAACTAACACTCACCCGATACTAAGGCGAAATTAGTGCACACCGCAGACAGAATCACAACTTCCGGTTTGCGTTCCAGAGGTCTTACTAACCTTGGAACGCAATCAAAAATCAGCTGTCCTACCGGATCCAGGATATAAAAAGACAGCGCGCTCAGTTTAAAATACATCACAGCCAAGTCTAAGGACGCCGAAGCCGTCCGAAACGCGTAGGCTCTGAGGACACCTCCCTCTCACTTTCTCCACACCAGGACTTCATTGCATTGGATTTTATCGAACTTTGACCATTAAACTTGGAAACCGTTTCCATTTTACTCTACCCAGCGCTGGATTCTACCACCCCTTTTTTTCGCATATACTTATTTGGCATATGCTGGGTGCATGGGGCCCTATGAATACTTTCATACATATATGCCGAACATAGTTTAAAAAAAAACGTGTGAACAGAGCCTTACTGTAATCAAAGTTGTCTAAAATCTTAGGCAATGTTGCACAACGTGTATAGCCAGGTAGAAGCCTATTTGTGACGCCTTGATAATTCATAGAGCGGGCTACCCTGCTTGCTATGCCAAACAACAACACACCATGCTCTCCCAGCATCAAAGACCCGGCTGTGTCCAAGAGAAGCGAAGTGGCTATTATTATTTAAAGCACATTATTGGCCAAAATGATTACCAATACCCCAGGTATTTTTCATTATTATGTATATTTGCTTCTCTTGGACACAGCCGGGTCTTTGATGCTGGGAGAGCATGGTGTGTTGTTGTTTGGCATAGCAAGCAGGGTAGCCCGCTCTATGAATTATCAAGGCGTCACAAATAGGCTTCTACCTGGCTATACACGTTGTGCCTCATGACGTACACACTATCCCTCCATGTTTCACTCACTTGCACCCCATTATCCATTTATTTCTATTGAGGCACTTCACTCATTACTGCCCCCTATATTTCACTTATAGTATTACACTTGCACACACACTATTCATTTATTATTTCTTACTACACATCCCATGCACCACACACCACTCCCCTCAAGACTAGTGGGAGTGGCTATTATTATTTAAAGCACCTGCTCACCCTTTCATCAGCGTTTCTGACCTGGCTGTGTCCATTTGTAAGTATGGCCTTTTTCGGTGTTTTTGTATATGTCCCCTTGTTTTTATCGGTTCTGTTTGTGCATCAGGAATGTTCTGTTCCAGTTTAGGAGTTAGGGACTCGCAAGTCTGGGGATCCTTGTCGTGGATTGCAAGCTTGCGTCCTTTTGGCCAAAATGATTACCAATACCCCAGGTATTTTTCATTATTATGTATATTCGCTTCTCTTGGACACAGCCGGGTCTTTGATGCTGGGAGAGCATGGTGTGTTGTTGTTTGGCATAGCAAGCAGGGTAGCCCGCTCTATGAATTATCAAGGCGTCACAAATAGGCTTCTACCGGGCTATACACGTTGTGCCTCATGACGTACACACTATCACTCCATGTTTCACTCACTTGCACCCCATTATCCATTTATTTCTATTGAGGCACTTCACTCATTACTGCCCCCTATATTTCACTTATAGTATTACACTTGCACACACACTATTCATTTATTATTTCTTACTACACATCCCATGCACCACACACCACTCCCCTCAAGACTAGTGGGAGTGGCTATTATTATTTAAAGCACCTGCTCACCCTTTCATCGGCGTTTCTGACCTGGCTGTGTCCATTTGTAAGTATGGCCTTTTTCGGTGATTTTGTATATGTCCCCTTGTTTTTATCGGTTCTGTTTGTGCATCAGGAACGTTCTGTTCCAGTTTAGGAGTTAGGGACTCGCAAGTCTGGGGATCCTTGTCGTGGATTGCGAGCTTGCGTCCTTTTGGCCAAAATGATTACCAATACCCCAGGTATTTTTCATTATTATGTATATTCGCTTCTCTTGGACACAGCCGGGTCTTTGATGCTGGGAGAGCATGGTGTGTTGTTGTTTGGCATAGCAGGCAGGGTAGCCCGCTCTATGAATTATCAAGGCGTCACAAATAGGCTTCTACCTGGCTATACACGTTGTGCCTCATGACGTACACACTATCCCTCCATGTTTCACTCACTTGCACCCCATTATCCATTTATTTCTATTGAGGCACTTCACTCATTACTGCCCCCTATATTTCACTTATAGTATTACACTTGCACACACACTATTCATTTATTATTTCTTACTACACATCCCATGCACCACACACCACTCCCCTCAAGACTAGTGGGAGTGGCTATTATTATTTAAAGCACCTGCTCACCCTTTCATCAGCGTTTCTGACCTGGCTGTGTCCATTTGTAAGTATGGCTTTTTTCGGTGTTTTTGTATATGTCCCCTTGTTTTTATCGGTTCTGTTTGTGCATCAGGAACGTTCTGTTCCAGTTTAGGAGTTAGGGACTCGCAAGTCTGGGGATCCTTGTCGTGGATTGCGAGCTTGCGTCCTTTTGGCCAAAATGATTACCAATACCCCAGGTATTTTTCATTATTATGTATATTCGCTTCTCTTGGACACAGCCGGGTCTTTGATGCTGGGAGAGCATGGTGTGTTGTTGTTTGGTATAGCAAGCAGGGTAGCCCGCTCTATGAATTATCAAGGCGTCACAAATAGGCTTCTACCTGGCTATACACGTTGTGCCTCATGACGTACACACTATCCCTCCATGTTTCACTCACTTGCACCCCATTATCCATTTATTTCTATTGAGGCACTTCACTCATTACTGCCCCCTATATTTCACTTATAGTATTACACTTGCACACACACTATTCATTTATTATTTCTTACTACACATCCCATGCACCACACACCACTCCCCTCAAGACTAGTGGGAGTGGCTATTATTATTTAAAGCACCTGCTCACCCTTTCATCAGCGTTTCTGACCTGGCTGTGTCCATTTGTAAGTATGGCCTTTTTCGGTGTTTTTGTATATGTCCCCTTGTTTTTATCGGTTCTGTTTGTGCATCAGGAACGTTCTGTTCCAGTTTAGGAGTTAGGGACTCGCAAGTCTGAGGATCCTTGTCGTGGATTGCGAGCTTGCGTCCTTTTGGCCAAAATGATTACCAATACCCCAGGTATTTTTCATTATTATGTATATTCGCTTCTCTTGGACACAGCCGGGTCTTTGATGCTGGGAGAGCATGGTGTGTTGTTGTTTGGCATAGCAAGCAGGGTAGCCCGCTCTATGAATTATCAAGGCGTCACAAATAGGCTTCTACCTGGCTATACACGTTGTGCCTCATGACGTACACACTATCCCTCCATGTTTCACTCACTTGCACCCCATTATCCATTTATTTCTATTGAGGTACTTCACTCATTACTGCCCCCTATATTTCACTTATAGTATTACACTTGCACACACACTATTCATTTATTATTTCTTACTACACATCCCATGCACCACACACCACTCCCCTCAAGACTAGTGGGAGTGGCTATTATTATTTAAAGCACCTGCTCACCCTTTCATCAGCGTTTCTGACCTGGCTGTGTCCATTTGTAAGTATGGCCTTTTTCGGTGTTTTTGTATATGTCCCCTTGTTTTTATCGGTTCTGTTTGTGCATCAGGAACGTTCTGTTCCAGTTTAGGAGTTAGGGACTCGCAAGTCTGGGGATCCTTGTCGTGGATTGCGAGCTTGCGTCCTTTTGGCCAAAATGATTACCAATACCCCAGGTATTTTTCATTATTATGTATATTCGCTTCTCTTGGACACAGCCGGGTCTTTGATGCTGGGAGAGCATGGTGTGTTGTTGTTTGGCATAGCAAGCAGGGTAGCCCGCTCTATGAATTATCAAGGCGTCACAAATAGGCTTCTACCTGGCTATACACGTTGTGCCTCATGACGTACACACTATCCCTCCATGTTTCACTCACTTGCACCCCATTATCCATTTATTTCTATTGAGGCACTTCACTCATTACTGCCCCCTATATTTCACTTATAGTATTACACTTGCACACACACTATTCATTTATTATTTCTTACTACACATCCCATGCACCACACACCACTCCCCTCAAGACTAGTGGGAGTGGCTATTATTATTTAAAGCACCTGCTCACCCTTTCATCAGCGTTTCTGACCTGGCTGTGTCCATTTGTAAGTATGGCCTTTTTCGGTGCCACTGTACTCTATGTATAAGCAGTAGCAGTAGGACATCGATTACATAGGGTACAGCGGGGCCAATCACATGTTGAAGAGTTTTATCGTAATCAAAGAAGTCTGTGCAACTAGACTTCTGGTCACCTTGCAGCACTATATAAATCTATTAAAATGTATATATTAGTGAGTGTACTCACATACTGCAGTGAGTACAGTGCTAATAATTTTTGGTCCTCACATAACCACTTTAAGGCCGGATTCACACGAGCGTGTGCGTTTTGCGTGCGCAAAAATAGTGGCGTTTTGCGCGCGCAAAAGGAACTTAACAGCTCTGTGTGTCATTACCATATAATGCGTGGCTGCGTGATTTTCACGCAGCCGCCATCATTATGACACTCTGTATGTTTGTAAACAGAAAAGAACGTGATGCTTTTCTGTTTTCATTCATACTTTTTACTGCTCTTGCGCGAATCACGCGCGTCACACGGAAGTGCTTCCGTGTGCTGCGCGTGATTTTCACGCACCCATTGACTTTAATGGGTGCGTGATGTGCGAGAAACGCACAAATATAGGACATGTCGTGCGTTTCATGCAGCGGACATACACTGCGTGAAAATAACGGACTGCCTGTACGGCCCCATAGACTAACATAGGTCTGTGCGAGGCGCGTGAAAATCACGCGCGTTGCACGGACGTATTACACGTTCGTGTAAATAAGCCATAAGGACAACACTTTATAACCACATTTTTAGTTGTCTTTCCAGCTTTTCTACCACTTTTTCGTAGAACTGTTTCTATCAGATATCCCCCAACAATATCACAGCACTGCTACACTTCCCCTTAAAGGAAGGGTGTCGCGAAAAAAAATAATTTTTAGATCAATTTGCTTTTAGTATTTTATTTAAAAAAAAAATATTTATTTGTGTGTTTGTGTTTTACTTTTTTTTTTTTTTCTAACTTTTTCTTCACTATGGGGGCTGCCATTTTTTTTTTCATCTTTGTATGTGTCGATTATCGACACATACAGAGATGGAATACGGCACATACATCCCCATAGAGAATGCGAACGGGAGCCGTTCGCATTCACTATGGTGTACGCCGTCTGTGTGGGAACGGCGCATGCGCCGCTCCCACACAGTCCAAATGGAAGGTCTTCGGCCGAGCGACATCCGGCGCCATTTTCTTGTGAACCGGAAGCCGCGGCCGGACAGCAAGATTACTACTTCCGGTCGCGGCTTCCGGACATGTGTTCAGAAGCAAGCACACGAAGCGGAGGGAGGAGACAGAGTGGACGGACCGGAGGGAGCGGTGGCGGCAGGAGCAGGTAAGTTATGTCTGTGTATGTTCGTGTTTTAGTGTATGATTACCACTGTATGTAAGCCTACTACACTGTGTATTCGCTCAAAAAATGGCGGCACACAGTGTAGGAGGTTTGAACATTTAATCCCCTCCTTTCTCCTGGCACTAGCCAGGATAAGGGAGGGGGGATTCTGTGAGCTCACTAGAGCGTGTGTGTTTACACCAAATTTGCAGCATAAAGCAATGTGGTTGCTTTACCATATGCCAATGCTGCAATTTTGGGAATTGCTCCCTCTAGTGACCAGCACTGGGAAATGTTATAAATTAGAATCTAATTTATAATATTTCCTGACTTGTGAAAAAATGAAAAAAATTATAACAATGTCTAATCAAGTATACACTAACTGTTTAACTAAAAAAAAAAAACATTTCTAGCGACACATTCCCTTTAACTGATTGTGCAGCTGTGCCCATAAATAATAATCACAGCAGTGTCCGCCCTCTCCCCCAAGTTGTCCAATGGTGCTCCCCCTCTCTCATCCAGTAGCTACAGCAGTGACCCCCTTCTTACTTTCCGGTAGTCACAGCAATGTTCCCCTTCTCACTTCAATAATTACAGTATCGCCCCCCCCCCCCCCCAAGAACAGTTAATGCAGTGTCCCTCTGAAAGTAATCAAATCATTATTTTCGCCATGTCTGTAGAGTTTTTACAGCAGTGTTCTCATCTTTCCACAGTATTTACAGCAGTTCGCCCCCACCCCTTTTGAGTTAGTCACAGCAGTGCCTTTATCCCTTTTCCTAGTATTCACCCAGACTCACAGCAGTGTCCCTCTTCCCTTAATACACATGGGATTACAAAATATACTATTAACATTCTAATAAAATAACCATTATCAAAAATTAACAAATTAACTAAATAAATAGACACGACACTGGAGTGGTGCTAAAAATATTCTGGCCACGGCCTTTTATTAAAGTTACCATAAAATATTGAATAAAAACCATTAACTTTATCATCCTGAATTATCAACCTGGCTGAGCCATAAGCTCAAGCCTACCACAAATAATACATAAATGTCCACTCATACTGCTGAGCGACTTACCCCAACAGGCCAGAATGCCCTAAAGCATCTCTGGCCCAACCCCACCAAAAGCAATTTCAATCATTGCCTGGAGGTTCAATTTAAAAATATCCAAACCGATCTCAGATAAATGTACAGCATCTTTCCTATAAAGGCCGGGCACACAACCTTCCAGATCTGTGTGTCTAAATGAAAAACTACCTAGCAAAGGTAAAAATTGGAACGTATATCTGTTCACTCGTTTCCGTATCTTGTCGCAGAACTTTAAATCCCTAGACCGCAGCCATATTAGGCGAGGAATAATTTCAGAAAAAATGTATTTAGATTTAGGGAAAAGATGCCTAAGTGTCAATAAACTGTGTTTCAAGAGACAAATTAAATTAACAGTACTGTCTTTACCTATGTCCTTACCCCCTAAGGGTATGTGCACACGTAGTCAACAAAAACGTCTGAAAATCCAGAGCTGTTTTCAAGGGAAAACAGACCCTGCTTTTCAGACGTTTTTTGACCAACTAGCATTTTTCGCGGCGTTTTCACGCAGTTTTCGCGGCGTTTTTTACGTCCGTTTTTGGAGCTGTTTTCATTGGAGTCTATGAGAAAACAGCTCCAAAAACGTCCAAAGAAGTGTCCTGCACTTCTTTTTACGAGGCGTAATTTTACGCGTCGTAATTGCCGTACGACGCGTAAAATTACGCGTCGTGTGGACAATACAGCGTTATACCCATAGAAAGTAATGGGCAGATGTTTGACAACGTATTTGAGACGTATTTTCAGACGTAAAACGAGGCAAAAAACGCCTCGTATACGTCTGAAAATAGGTCGTGTGAACCCAGCCTCAATGTACAATAATTACATCAGGATCCGGGTACCAATTACTCATCAACATAATTTGATCAATCAAACTGTCACATATCTGACCCCTAACACCCCTCCAGTAAATTTTTATTAAAACTGGATCCAAGGATAAATTTGCACTATAACATCTGTCCGCTGCTCTGCGTTCAGCCCAATGGATGAAAGAATGGCCAACGATCCAAGCAACTTGACCTGTGGAAACTAAAAAAACATAATTAAAATAAAGATAACGATGGTCTAATATAACGCTGAAAACAATTAGAATCCCATCTACCCATCCCTTTAATAAACTGAGTGCCTAAGCCAGCTCTATAGGCTTCTGCAGCTGCACCTATACAAAAAGAATGGGAAGAAAAATGATGGTGAATAATCCCAATTCCCTAAGACATTTCCGCAGAACTGACCGAAATTGAAACTGAGTAAGTTTACTACCATCCTGATGAACTAACAGCAACTCCATACCTGCAGGTCTAATGGCTAAATAATTTTTTAACAAAAAGACTGGACAGACTAAGGATCCTTGCAGCCTATTCAAATGCAACCAAGCACCTTTACCTTCTTGATCCATTTTTGATTGTGCAATAAAGAAAAACATGAAATAGCGTGTAACCTGAACTTCAGAAAATAATAAACCCGAATTATCCTTTTTTGTTTTTGGCAAAAAAACAAACAATACGCAGCGCTCCAAAAAACATAAGAGAAAATGCCGCAGAGAACAATACTGCTTCAAAGTCAGAGTAGCAACATTTCGAGCAAACTGAACACAGTTGTAGAAAAATATCTGCAGAAATAGGACATCTCATCAGGGAAACCATTTCCTCTTTTGTAACCTTTTAAAATCTCTTTTATTAAAAAGAAACTATTTAACGGAACTTCTTGCAATATCTTCATAAAAATGAAACACCAGCTAGAAGTTTACACACACTGCTATAAGCCAACTTTTCATCAAATAATTGAAGACCTAATATAAGGGATAACTGCTCTGTACTACGATAAACTGGGAGATTATAAAAAGCTAACACCTTACACCATTTCTTCCAGGCTGCTACATATCCTGACCGTGGGGATTTCGCCACTGACTGCTCCAACAACTTAAAAGTTATGTCCAAATGAACCCCCACAGTTGATCTGGACAAGGTTCCCCTTCTTCTTCTGCCCAGGGGACCAAACCACAGAATCTGGGAAACTGAAAACGTGGCAAAGCATCAGCAATAGTATCATCTAAACCCGGAATATGCACTGCTTTAACCCAAATATTTAACTTTAAACAAATCAGAACTAAATGACGTAACAACTTAAAAACCAATGGACATTTAGACGACAAACAGTTAACAGCAAACAAAACACCTTTGTTATCCATGTGTAAACGAATCCTCTTATTTTCAAAAGCTGAACCCTATAATGACAATAAAATTACAACTGGAAAAAGTTCTAATAAAACCATATTTTTTAACACTTTAGTAATATACCAGGATCGGTGCCATCTTTCAGCGCACCATCGACCATTCCAAAATGCCCCAAAACCAACTGATCCTGACGCATCTGTAAACAAATTCAATTGATCAGAATCCACAAACTCTGCTTGCCAAAAAGAACGACCATTGTATACCTTCAAAGAATCTAACCATAATCGAAAATCCTCCCTCATATCTACGAAGATGTCAACCAAGAAATAAGGATTCCTAATACCAGCTAATTGCATCGCTAGGTGTCTACAAAAAACTCTGCCCATTGGCATAACTCTGGACGCAAAAGCCAACAGGCCTAAAACCGACTGAATATCCCTAACAGTAGCCTGCTTAACTCTACACAAAGACATAAGCAATATCTTCATTCTCTGAATCTTCTCCTCTGGTAACCTAAACTCACACGCTGCCAAATCTATTACAATACTAAGATATTCAATGCAATCGGTGGGAAGAACAGTTTTATTAAGCGCTAAAGGAACACCGAAAAAACTACAAATTCAAAAAATATACCTAGTATTTGTGAACAAACTGGCGAGTTATCAGGACCAACAAAAATAAAATCATCTAAATAATGAATTATACCTCCCTTCATACATTTAACAGCCACTATCCACTCCAAAAAAAAACTAGAAAAAGCTTCAAAATAAAAACAGGACAATGAACATCCCATAGGTAAACATTTATCAAAATAGAACGGATTGTTAAACTGAAAACCTAAAGAACTAAAACACAACAGGTGAATGGGCAATAATCTAAAAGCAGCTTCAATATCCGCCTTGGCTATCCATGCCCCAGGCCCAAACTGCTTCACTATACTGACCGCCTTGTGAAAAGTCGAGTAGGAAACTGAAGAAAGTTCTTTGTTAATGCTATCATTTAATGAATCCCCTTCAGGAAAAGACTGGTGATGTATTAAACGAAAAGCATTTGGTTCCTTTTTGGGAACAACCCCCAATGGAGATAAACGAAAATCATTGAAAGGCGGGTAATCAAAGGGGCCGGCTACCATACCCAACGCTATTTCTTTAGCTATTTTATGTTCTACTACTTCAGGATGCAAATTGGATCCTGAACCTGAAAAAATAGGAAGCTGAAAACCAGAACCAAAACCCTCAATTGTGCCATCTGACGATTTGGGTACTGACCGAGCCAAAACAACATGTTCTCCAGCTTTTACTGGCGTCAATGCTTATTGCCAATGACTCTTTTGTAGAAGGCTGTGGGGGAAGATTTGCTTTTTTAAAACATCTGGACATGGAGTGGCTACCTCCGCAAAAGGAACATTCATGTTTATATTTGCAGGTGTGAGGCCACTTGCACTGGTATTCGTTAAAAGCAAAACATGTGCCTTTACAAAAAAGTACCAGCTTGCGGGGTAACCCGAGGGGCTACAAGTTTTTGTTTTAAAAAACCCAGCTGGGATTTGAACCAGTTAACTTTCAAACGCAAAGCAAACAAGCTAACCACTACACTGTTGAAGCTATCATTAAAATTCTTATAAGCTTCCAACACAATATCTACATGCTGAAACAAACCTGAACATTTCTCAGGGAATTTTTCTCCCAAAATACTAGAATAAATACAAAAAGCTTGTAACCAATTATTAAAAGATTTAGGTATTGGACGCCATCTATCCTCTGATTTATCCTCTTTCTTCTCCAGCTTAGAAGAAAATTCTTTAGAAGCTAGCAAAAGAAAGCGTAAATCAACATAATCATTCTTCCAAATTTTATCCTTAACTGAAGGAGATAAATGAAACCCTAATGGGGACACAGCGCACGTCATTGCTTCTTTATAACAATGTTCAGCTACCCCCTCTAACATCTAGGGGATGCTACCGACTCCAATTCACTAGTACCTGGGTCATTAGAAGGATCAATAGACCTCCATAGCCCTGCTATGTTTAATGGGGTACTAGCTGGTGATGGTGAAACAGCCCTGCTATGAACAGCAGCTGTGGGAGCAGAAGCAGAGTTCTGCAGGGATGAGATGAAAGTGGACAGCTGCCCTAACAGGGATGTGAGATCCACCTGTGGTAAACTACACTAACCATTCCTGGCGGGATGTTGCTCCGCTGGGTCCTGTAGTCCTGAAGATGCCACAACCGGGGCCCAGAGACCAGCAACAGCATGAGGGCGGATTCACACAAACGTGAATTGCGTCCGTGCAGGTTTTCACGCGGCTCGCATGGACCAATAGAAGTATATGGGGCAGTACAGACAGTCCGTGCTTTTTGCGCAGCGTTTGTCCACTGTGTAAAAAGCGCGACATGTTCAATATCTCTGCGTTTTCCGCGCATCACGCACCCATTGAGGTCAATGGGTGCGTGAAAACCACGCAGGTCGCACGGAAGCACTTCCGTGCGAACTGGCTGTTTCGCGCAACAGCTGTCAAAAGGATGAATGTAAACAGAAAAGCACCACGTGCTTTTCTGTTTACAAACATCCAAATGGCGTGTCATAATGATGGCGGCTGCACGAAAACCACGCAGCCGCGCATCATATGCTGCTGCCACACGGAGCTGTCAATGGCTTTTGCGCAGGCAAAACGCCGCGTGTTTTGCGTGCGCAAAAACGCCACGTTCGTCTGAATCAGCCCTTAGGCTGGCGATCTCTACGGGCCTGCCAAGGTTGCGCCTGCGCGGATCCTTGTAATCCACCGGAAGCAATAGGAATTAATCCAGGCCGCGACTCCTGTCGTAATCCAGAAGAAAGTCTGCTGGACGAAGCGTCAGTAGCCACTAGAACATGGAGCCTCAGGTCTTCCGTCCATCCTCGTCTGCACCGTCCTCTGCACCGCTCGCTTGCTTCTTCGCCTCTGAAACCAGACTGTGGTATCGCATCTCTCCGGAGCTCCAGCAGACATGACTCCAACCAAGCCGACGACTTAGCAGATGTAGCCCTGGTTCTCAACTCCTCGATCAGCGCCTCCATGATGTCTGTAAGTAAATGACTTGCTTCACAATCCTCCTGGTCTGCCCCTCAGGGTCCAATCTTTAGTCAGGTAATGAACACTTATTCCAGGAATATGTCAGAAGGTCTGCCAAGACCACTGCATATTCCTGGTTTATATCTACCTAACTTGTCACCTGACCACACCTCTTACACCAATCCGTGACTGTTACTAAGGCCCTAAACTGCCCTCACTGTCACATAGGCCACAGCTGTGGCCCAATGACAGACATAATCGGGCAAAATTCCCATTCTGCCCAGATACCGGCGGGAAAAATTCCAAACTAAAAACAGGGATGTTTGTAATCCCATGTAGAACCCTCCTAATGGTCCAGGTTCTTTCATTACAGTGCCCCCTTTAACCAATATACCCAAAGCACAGCCCCATATTCCGATAACTAACATCAGGGGCCCTTCATTTCCTCCATTACTCACTTTCAGTCAGTAGTCCTTCTACCCCAGCAGCCAGCATAAGGCCTAATACCTCTCCTCTCCTATTTACATCAGGACCCATTCTTGCAGTATTCAAAATAGGGTCACTCTACCCCTAGTAGTCACAACAAGGCTCCCCCTTCAGACATTAACTAATTGGCCTGTCTCTTCCAATGGTAGTCACAACAGGGCTTCCCCTTCCAACATTATTCACAACATGCCCCCATTTCGACAGTAGTCACAAAATAGCCCCTTTCACCCAGTACTCAGAACAGGCCTCCCTCCCCATACACAGCAGGACCTCCCACACACATACACCTACAGTATGTTCCCGCAATGTGGACTCTGCTGGTAAACAAATGTAGGGTTATGCATTTGGAGGGGAAAAATACATATTAGATGGTAAAATACTGGGTAACCATGAATTTTTCTGATGGCTATATTGGAATCAAGAAGGGTTTTTCTATTTTAAATGAGTCAGTTGGTTCAGCTTCAGAGAGATTTTTTTTCCGCCCTGACCTACACTGCAGAACAATAGATTGAACTTGATGGACTTGTGTCTTTTTTTAACTTATTTCAAGTTTGTTGCACAGGTACGAATTATGGACAGCCCTTGGACACCCTAGGACTCAAAATTACCTGATCATGAAGAATAAGTTAATGTCATCACTTTGTGATGTGACAGAAGGGTCCCAGTGATCTAAACGTTGGAGATCTGATGAAAGCACAAGCGCTTTCATCAGAACATATGTGTAGGTCCTGATGGGTGTCACTAGAGCTTGTGATCAAATGATTGCATCTGACCTGGTCACCAACAACATCTGCATGGATTTTGGATGTAGTCTATGTGTTTGCATTGGTTTTCCCTTCTCAGGTTCCAAAAACATTATGATAGGTCAATTGGCCTCATACGAAATTGACCCTATCTTGTGTATGTGAGTTTGAAATAAAAAAATTAGATTGTGAGCCCTTCTGAAAACAGAGACTAAGGAGGGGTTTTATGTGCAGTACAACATTGTTGGTTCTATATAAATAACACATTATTAGATAAAGATATTTACTACCTATTAATCTACTTTGGCTTGCGTTATTGTCTTTATATTAAAAATGTTCTTGTGCTTTTTTTTTCCGGTTTGTTTCTATGGATGCATTTTTATCAAGCCAGAGTGTAATATAAAATCCTATTCATGAATACAAATATTACAATTCACCAATAAAGTAAAGAAAGGAGAAAGTTGAGCTCATGTTTGCCTTGGGTTACATAGCATAATGTTACCATTCATTTATGAAATGATTCCACTTAGTTATGTACCCTTTCAGGTATATAATTAACTTGCATAATGGAACAGAAACGAAATTAATCATAACTGTGCAGAAAGTTGTGATATAATTATTCATATACTGGAGGCAAAGTACAAACACATCAGCTTAGTGTGCTGCCTCCATCTACAGTAGCTACAGAACACACATACATTTATTATATAGTGCTTACAGGAATGCATCGCTAGAACTGCGGGTACTGACAGATAAACCTAGTAATAGCCTCTGATTTTTAGAGTTGTAATAACCAATTATTGTTACTTCTCTTTTGCTATGGGACTAATATAAAAGTGCAGACAAAAGTGGATCAATTGCCAGAGAATCAAATTTTAGTTGTAGTTTTTCCAGTACAGATTTGAAGATGAGATCAGATTATTTGTTATGGGCAACTGCTCCACTTTTTGTCGCATTTGATTTATACATAAAGCCTAATAAATTTTACTATTTGTATCACTTTACTATGGATTACATTGGCCTAACCCATTGGCATCAACAGGACCAGGCACTGGGTCACTTCCCTCAATTGCATCTGCAGGATGCAGGTGCAATTGAGTACTGCCTGTGACTGAGCAATCTCTCAAATTGCCCAGCCCAGATCTCCCAGCCGCAGGCTCCAGCATGATGGATGAAGTGGCTAGTGAGTGTCCACTGGTTGGCTGCTATCAGTTAATATCACCTGCCAGACGAAGCAGAAAGAGAAGAAGAAGAGGAGAATGGGCGAAGGGGGCTCTCTGGCTGTCTTTATGTGGTAAGCTAGGCAAGCTCGCTTTCTGGTAAGCTGGCTCTCTGGGGCACTCTCACTTTATGGCTAACAGTGTATTATGGAGGCACTCTCTAGCGAAAATGCTTATAGGGGGACTATTATGCCTGCCACAGCTATTTTAAGGCAAAAATGGCATAAACATTTTCTGTCAAGAACACGTCGTCGAATAATATTAAAAACCAAGATTATAAACGTAATCTTTGTATGAAGTACAAACCATTGTGATTTTAAACTAGGTATGCAACTTGGACTCAGATACAATTAAATACTACGGCGGAGCAAGGAGCTAGTTCCCTGCTCTTCCATTCACTAAGCCGATACGATGATGTCAATGGATCACGCTGGCCTTAGCAAGGATCCCATCTCACAGGCTGCTGAGTAGGCTGTGGAGCTGCTCCATTCGTTGCGGAAAGGGGACTAGATGAGTAAAAAATGTTTTTATTTGTTTGGGGGCTGTGTGTCGCAATCTACAATGGCGGCTGTCAGTCACTATCTTTAAGGGTATGAGCTGTGTGGCACCATCTACAAGGGGGGCTGTGTGGCACTATATAAAAAGGGAGCTTTATGGCACTCTATATGGGGGGGACTGTGTGGCACTATCTACAAAAGGGGGCTTTGTGTCGCTATCTACAAGGTGGGCAGTGTGTCGTTATCTACAAGGAGGGGCTGTGTGGCACTATCTAAAAGGGGGAATGTGTAGCATTATTTACAAGGGGGGCTGTGTGACACAATCTACAGGGGGGCTGTGTGCCACTATCTTCAAGGGGGCTGTGTGGCTTTATCCACAAGGGGGCTGTGTGGCACTATCTTCATAGAGGAGGTGAAACGTTGCGGTCCTATGTTGGATGAATAAATTTCCTTTTTTCTGAGTGCTGCTTCATGCTCTTTTTTTTGGATACAAGGGGGACTGTGTGTCACTATCTAAAAGGGGGGCTGTGTGTCACTATCTAAAAGGGGGGCTGTGTGTCACTATCTACAAGGGGGACTGTGTGTTGCTATCTACAAGGGGGACTGTGTGGCACTATCTACAAGGGGGGCTGTGTGGCCCTATCTACAAGTGGGGCTGTGTGGCACTATCTACAAGTGGGGTTGTGTGTCACTATATACAGGGGGGACTGTGTGGCACTTTCTACAAGAGAGGGCTCTGTGACACTATCTACAGGGGGCTGTGTGGCACTATTTACAAAAGAGGGCTGTGCGTCGCTATCTATAAGGGGGGGCTGTGTGTCGCTATCTACAAGGGTGGCAGTGTGTCACTATCTACAAGTGGGGGCTGTGTGGCACTAACTACAGGGGGGCTGTGTGGCACTATCTACAAGGGGGGTTGTGTGTCACTATATACAGGGGGGTCTGTGTGGCACTTTCTACAAGAGAGGGCTCTGTGACACTATCTACAGGGGGCTGTGTGGCACTATTTACAAAAGAGGGCTGTGTGTCGCTATCTATAAGGGGGGCTTTGTGTCGCTATCTACAAGTGGGGGCTGTGTGGCACTAACTACAGGGGGGCTGTGTGGCACTATCTACAAGGGGGGTTGTGTGTCACTATATACAGGGGGGTCTGTGTGGCACTTTCTACAAGAGAGGGCTCTGTGACACTATCTACAGGGGGCTGTGTGGCACTATTTACAAAAGAGGGCTGTGTGTCGCTATCTATAAGGGGGGCTTTGTGTCGCTATCTACAAGGGGGCAGTGTGTCGCTATCTACAAGGGGGGCTGTGTGGCACTATCTACAAGGGGGACTGTGTGGCACTATCTACAAGGGGGACTGTGTGGCTTTACACATTTGACCTTAATTTTTTTTTCTTTTAATTTATTGTTATGTTAACTACCTTATATAACTACATTACTTGTAAAATGTACAAATGGCTTTATGCCCGAGTTACATTAAAAAAAAGTGAAAAATAATGACACCTCATTGATTGGTAGAGAAAGCAAACATGGCGAGTGGGAAGGAGATGTCTGGAAAGAAGTTGGGGGGGCATGTCAAACTGAATCTTTGCTGCCCCAAGGGCAGGAGAACCTAGCTATGCCTCTATATTAAATTATACCAGTCAGGTACATGATCATTAATAATAAGCAGGGCCAAAGATGGTGCAAAAGATTTGCCTTAAAATCAGTCATAATCATATACTACTGCTGGAGGGGATATAATATGTATAAAAAATAAAAAAAAGTACATGACCTGTTGTCACAGGACCAGCAGGGGATAGTGTGAACCCAATGTGTTGCCGATAGATTTGGCATGGATCTAATCCAGGGAGCGGGGTATAAGATATTTCCGGGTGTTTACCCTTTAACCTGAGATGTGGACTTGGCTTCTAAAGAAAAACCCAGATCACTACCATCAGAATAGTCACCATTGCCAACGGCTGACTTGAACACAGTACCAAAAAAAGTAACTAATATGCATGATCAGGAATATCCGAAGTCAGGGCAGACGACTCCTCAAAGTTATGAAACGGCCGGGTGGTGATGGGGTAGTGCGAGGCGGTATAGGGACACGGTGGTGATGGGGTAGTGCGAGGCGGTATAGGGACATGGTGGCTGGGCCTTCAAGCACTCCCTGCGGAGCCGTTACAGGGAAAATGGAGGGGGTCTGCACTGTAGGGTGAATGTAGATGGTGGTAGTTGTAATTTCCCCCTGGGGCACACCCAGTTGTACAGCCTCCCGGTATGATGGTATTTGGGGTGCCCTTGTTGGTAACGTGGGTGCAGAGTGAATACACGGGAGACGGTTGAATAACTTTCACAGTAGATTTTACTGGGCACAATACGCTTGATGGTTACATTGGTTACAGCATAGGATGGATAAAACCCAGGAGCAACTCTACTTTGCTGTTACCTCAACTGCTCACTCTCTGCAACTCTTCTCAACTGCCTTCTCCAACTGCCTCTTTTCCTAAGCTCCTCCCACCTTCTGGAAACTTCCCCTGTATCGGACACTCCTGCATAAGCTATAAAACAGTGCATTGCAAATTCACATTTACTTTTTAAAGTAACAGTACTTAATAGTTGGAAAAAGGTCATAAAATACAATTACAATACATTATCTTTATAGTAAGGTCTTGGGGACATTACATACGCCCAGACTTAAAGCCGTCCTCGGCGTCTGTTCCTCTGGTGCATCAGACCTGCTGTAGGTACAGGGGCATAAAATATTATTGGAACATTCACATTAAACGCAGTCAATAAGACACTTTCAGGTACACATTAGTCCTCTTTAGCAGGATATCAGGAATAAACAGAATAGGGGCGATGACTCTCTTTTTCCAGCAGAAGAGGGTGTAAATGGGTAAAAGGGCGTATGTCCTTTTCAGCAAGAAGGGGTGCAACAGCACAACTGGGCCAGTGTCCACAAGTTCGGCACAACCTTAACAAGCTAACCACCGTGCCACTCGCAAGATGGCGGCGCTCTTCAACTTCCGGTTTACACATCAACGCATGGCATCGAGCCTTTCGCCAAGATGGCGTCTAGACTTTTTCCAGTGTACACCTCCCTGCGTACAAGAAACTGTTAGAGCAGAACTCTGGCTCCGGGCGGTACTTTTTAGATCCGGCCGACTTGCACTTGATCGAGCTGGCTTTACCTGGCTTCCGATCACTGCGGTTTAGCTCCGGCTGTTTTCTATTGATGCCGGCTAATATAACGGTCGGTTCCAACTTGGTTGCTAGGCAGTGGGATTCTACTTTTCCCGCCTTTTGCTTGGGCTGTTCAATGGCGCCTCTCTGGCACAATAAACTCACTGCAGTTAACCTTTTTAGGGATGGTCAACTGTTTTTCCCGCCTTTCAGTTGACGGTTGGCACCTCTAGTAGTTAACCCCTGCAGGGCTGGTGTAAAGCGCAGCAGTGGTGCAGCAAACAATTTGAAACACAAATAAAGTCTCTCACAGCACGCTTTGTCACTTTCATGGCAGCAATTTCTAAGCAAATGTCTCACAGATCACACTGCAGAGTATCAATAATATAAGGTTGCATCTTTTCACAGTCTTTCCAAAATGGCTGATTAACCTCTTATGTGCTGAATTTTCACTAAAGTCTCTCACAAAAGACACAGAGGTGATGATCCTGTTCATGAGGCCAGGGGATGGGGTAGTGCGAGGTGGTATAGGGACACGGTGGTGATGGGGTAGTGCGAGGCGGTATAGGGACACGGTGGCTGGGCCTTCAAGCACTCCCTGCGGAGCCGTTACAGGGAAAATGGAGGGGGTCTGCACTGTAGGGTGAATGTAGATGGTGGTAGTTGTAATTTCCCCCTGGGGCACACCCAGTTGTACAGCCTCCCGGTATGATGGTATTTGGGGTGCCCTTGTTGGTAACGTGGGTGCAGAGTGAATACACGGGAGACGGTTGAATAACTTTCACAGTAGATTTTACTGGGCACAACACGCTTGATGGTTACATTGGTTACAGCATAAGACAGGAGGCTGAGGTGGTAGTTGAACAGGCTCGCTCGCGGCACAATTTACTTCAGCATCAAACATGGCGGTTACAATCTTCCACATAGAATGGAGGCACAATTCCTTATAGTAAATCTCAATCCTCTGCTTCTCATATAATCTGCAGGAGTGGGCGACCCTCCCTCACTGCTCCTCTTCTGATCCTACCCTCTGCAATTCTAGGGCATAGCTGACCCCATAGTATGCGGGACAAGGCAGTGTCTGTCCAATCGGGCAATGCAGTATCTGTCCAATCTCTGCCAATCTCTGCAATGGGCTGTGCTACTTCTGCCTCTATCACGGGTAGTCAGGGCTAGTATAATGACGGATGGGACTCACCAACATACATGGTGGCGGTGTTAATGGCTTCTGGTTCCTCTGCTTTAAGAACTACTTCTCTTCCGCTTATTCAGTTTCCTTCTGCGAGCTTTTCTATGGCCTGATGTTGTAGGCAGCCTGTCTCTGGATCTAGGATGGATAAAACCCAGGAGCAACTCCACTTTGCTGTTACCTCAACTGCTCACTCTCTGCAACTCTTCTCAACTGCCTTCTCCAACTGCCTCTTTTCCTAAGCTCCTCCCACCTTCTGGAAACTTCCCCTGTATCGGACACTCCTGCATAAGCTATAAAACAGTGCATTGCAAATTCACATTTACTTTTTAAAGTGACAGTACGTAAAAGTTGGAAAAAGGTCATAAAATACAATTACAATACATTATCTTTATAGTAATGTCTTGGGGACATTACAGTTAGACAGGGCAGGAGGCCTTATTCCAGCCTCATCTAGAATATGCATTTGAGTTCTGGGCTCCAGTTCACAGACTGGATGCGCTGGAGTTGGAAAAAATACAAAGAAGAGGAACTAAACTAATAAGGGGCATGGAGAATCTTAGTAATGAGAAAATAATTAACCCTATTCAGCATTGAAAAGAGACAACTAAGGGGGAGAGGAATAACATATAAGTATATGAATGGCTCATACAAGAAATATAGTGAAATACCCTAAAAAAACAAGGGGGCGCTCCCTCTGTCTGGAGAAAAAAAGGTTCACTCTGCAGAGGTGACGAGCCTTCTTTACTGTAAGAAACTGTGAATCTGTGGAATAGCCGACCAAAGGAGCCGTCACAGCAGGGACATTAGATGGCTTTAAAAAAGCTTTCGATAATTTCCTAGGATGAAAAAATATCAGCTCCTATGTCAATGTGTAGAAATGTTGTTTGAATGTTGATCATGCAGATTTCTATTTGGGATCAGGAGGGAATTCTTCCTTTTAGGGAAGATTGGTTAATGCCTATTCATTGGCACCATTTTTTGGTACATATGATTTTTTTATCACTTTTTATTTAATTTTTTTAGTGCTAAGGTGACCAAACAACAAAGATTCTGGGGTTTCAATTATAATTTTTTTACGCCGTTCACATGCAAGTCAAATAATGCTATATTGTAATGGTTTGGACTTTTACCGATGCAGCGATACCAACTTCTTTAATTTTTTTATTTTTTACATTGTGCTTGGGGAAAAAATGGGAAAAGTTGTTTTTTTTAACATTTAATATTTTTTTACACTCCTAAAAATGTGTTGAACTTATTTTTTTTTTTACACATTTTATTAGTTCCCCTAGGGGTAAAATACACTACAATATATGGATGAGTTACGGAAACTCGCTGAGCTACGCTGTTTCCATAACTCCTGTAGTAGTGAATGGCAGTTGCAGCAGCGTAACTACTATTCAGTTCTATGGGAGTTACGGAAACAGCGTAGCTCAGCGAGTTACGCTACTTCCATAACTCGACCATGTACGCTATTTTTGTAGCTACCAAGTTCCGGAAATAGCGAAGCTCGTGGTGCTACGCTGTTTCCGTAACTCCCATTCACTTCTATGGGAGTTACGGAAACAGCATACGTCAGCAAGCACTCGGCTGTTTCCGTAACTCCCGAACACCTAACCAGGAAGTGGCCAGGAGACAGCGGAGCCGGGTAAGATAGAATGGGGTTTAGGGGGCCCCGTTCTAGAGATAGGTGCGGGTCCCAGAGGTGGGACCCGCATCTATCTGACATTTATGTGGATGTCATAAATGTCCTTCATAGGAAAACCTCTATAAATGACGTGGTCGCTATTGACAGCGGCATTTAACTAGTTAAACGGACAGGAACTTTGCGATCGCTGATCCTGGGACGCAGGGACTTTTTAGCAAGATTTATTCTTGCTGAAAACTGTTGAGCCAAAATTTCAGTAAGGCCTCATTTACACGAGCGTGTGCGTTTTGCGCGCGCAAAAAACGCAGCGTTTTGCGTGCGCAGAAGGCACTTGACAGCTCCGTGTGTCATCCGTGTATGATGCGCGGCCGCGTGATTTTCGCGCAGCCGCCATCATAGAGATGAGGCTAGTCGACGTCAGTCACTGTCCATGGTGCTGAAAGAGTTAACTGATCGGCAGTAACTCTTTCAGCACCCTCGACAGTGCATTCCGATCACCATATCGAGTAACCTGTTGAAAAAAAAAGAGGTTCGTACTTACCGAGAACTTCCCGGCCGTTGCCTTGGTGACGCGTCCTTGGTGACGCGTCCTTGGTGACGCGCCTCTCTTGACATCTGGCCCCACCTCCCTGGATGACGCGGCAGTCCATGTGACCGCTGCAGCCTGTGCTTGGCTTGTGATTGGCTGCAGCTGTCACTTGGACTGAATTGTCATCCCTGGAGGTCAGACTGGAGGAAGAAGCCGGGAGTTATCGGTAAGTCTGAACTTTTTTTTTTTTTTTACACGTTCACGTATATTGTGATCGGAAGTCACTGTCCAGGATGCTGAAACAGTTTAACTCTTTCAGCACCCTGCACAGTGACTGTCTCCTGCCGGGTTCGGTCAAAACGAGTTCGGCCGAACCCGGTAAAGGTCGGTTCGCTCATGTGTAAGACACTCCGTTCGGATGTTTGTAAACAGAAAAGCATGTGGTGCTTTTCTGTTTACATTCAGTTTGACAGCTCTTGCGCGAATCACGCAGTTCGCACGGAAGTGCTTCCATGCGACCTTCGTGGTTTTCACGCACCCATTGACTTCAATGGGTGCGTGATGCGCGAAAAACTCAGAATTTTAGAACATGTTGTGAGTTTTACGCAACGCACTCGCTCTGCGCAAAATTCACGCATCGTCTGCACTGCCCCATAGAGTAATATAGGTGCGTACGACACGCGTGAAAAGCACGCGTGTCGCACGCGCGTATATTACGCTCGTGTAAATGAGGCCTAACAGTGATGTAGCAGAAACGGGTATGCAAGATAGCAGCGGGTAAATATAACAGCTAAACACAAGTAGCAAGTAAACATTATCCGAAGGTGGTGACTTATATAACTTTTTTGGACCACACTTGCAAATCTGCTTTTGAATGTGCATTAGGCCATCTGGTGACAGAGACAATCAGAGATAACCTGACAAGTATCGCATCAATGGGTCACAGAGGTTTTAAACTATGGGGTGATATTGAAATTATTTCTCTGGGTTGCTTATATCAGTGCTTCTCAAACTTTGAGGTGGGTGTCACTGGTGAGGTGCCCCACAACTGGGGAGGCCGTTTTGATATATGCATATGCTGCACAAGCCTTTCTATGTTTGAACCAATCTCCGGTTTTGCAACATCCCTGACTTTTTTGTGCTTATTTTAAGGTTCTACGGAGTTCTAGCTGGTAAGGTCCCAGTAGAAAAACATTAAGAAGCCCGAAGCCCTCAATCTATTGTATATCTTTAAACTTTTAAATATCAAATCTAAAGCAAATAACAGTCACTTTATTTACTGGTCTCCAGAGAGATCCTGATCGGCCAATGTAAATGTAAAAGCGACAGGTCCAACACTCCAAGGAGACCAGAATCTTTACCAGAGATGACTAGTGAGATTCGACTAAGTATTATTCTATCAGTGTTCACAGTATAGAGTGCTATTGCATGTACAGGTAGAATGGAATGGAGACTACTGCACCAACAACCTCCTCCTTGAACTGTGTTACCAGCCCTCTCTCTAAAGAGAAGGCATCCTTTTCCATGGGTCAACCTATAGGTACAGGAGTCTATGAAGACCATGATTGCTATTTGAGGTCTATGGGTTTATGGATTGAAAAACTTCTGAAAGTAAAACTACTGTGGAAAAGAATTGGAACAAACTAAACTCTAATTTGTCAGATTCATGTCTGTGGTGCTCCAAAACCAACTGATCCAACGATAATGGAGATTTCTGATAGACTACAACTGCCCTAGATTTATAATTTAAAATATTTTGTTTGTGAAAATACCTGTGACATAGGCACATATCTATGTTTGGATCTATTTTTGTAGACGCACTGTCACATGCGATGTTCTGAGCTGCATATGTTGTGCTCCATTATAAATGCACCCATGTTTATAGAGTGTCAAGACATCCATTTCCCTAACCACAGTAAAATAGATTTCTCACCATTAACTTTTCTGCAGAATGCCGATGAGATGAAGGCAGAACAAGTCCCACAGGAATAAGGGAGATCCTGGCAAGCAGATTTGTTTCGTTGATCAAGATTGCTTGACCCAAATATCAGCTCCTACCTCTGAAAAGATTAACTACAAAATATATTCTGTCAGTCCAAATTCACCAATCCCCCCCCCCCCCCACCCCGACATTGATAGCTTGAGCTCTCTGTGCACTGTTTGAGTCAGATTGACAGACAGAGCTACAAGAACCTGTGTTATAATATAACCCTGGATGTCTGCGCTTCATTGCACTTCCAAAGCATTTTTTCTAACTTGTAATAATAATGCAGTAGCAGTACCACTGCAGCAGAGAATCAGGACTGAATTCTAATACCGCTCTTAGAAAAAAACATTGGAGGATCTGCAGAGAATAAAATCTTCACCGGTTCTTCTTCAGAGGAGAAATTAACTATAAAGTTTTGGAATATAGTAGAAGTAGCTGATGGTTTATAGGTGGTTTATACTAAAGACTACTATTGCAAGTAATAATGTAAATAATCATTTCATATGTATAAAGTATAATAAAGAAACAGCCGCTTCTTTGCAATGCCTGATCAAGTCTGTTATCCGTAGCAATACTCATCTGGTTACCTGAAGCAGGATAAAGCAACACTAAAGTCTGTATAGTGCCACTAAGTTCATTCTTTATAGATCCCATTAGATCTAATGCTCATTCGATGTCTAGCATCTAGAGAAAGAGGAATGAATAAGAGGAGTCAATAAATGTATCAAATTTATTAAACATGTGCCCCATTTTTAGGCCCAACATTTTGTTGTATATGTATTTCAGCCATGACATGTCTAATATTCCTAGTGAGTGCCAAATTCATCATTCATCTGTCTCATTAGACTGGGCACTTGAAGAGTTAAGAATGTGCCCTAGTAAAATTACTGAACCTGGTCACAGAGATGACCTTAGGGACTGAAGATGTGAATGCAGGTGTGTCCTCATGCACATGGCAAAGCCTATTATGGAACCATAGACACTCAATGTGCCTCCATGTGGTGTATCCATGATTGCAGGGAGAGAACATGGGGCACTTGCCCTGGGGCCTACACCACCTTGTCGTCCTAGGGAATCTCTACCATCCACTTTCCCTGATGGCCGTTCAGGGATCCAATGCAGAAAAGAAGTGGGTAGGTGGCCATACATATGCGTGTGGCTCTCTCTTTTGGAATCTAAGAGAGATGCTGGCTCGGATGTCTCCATACCTTCACTGGATAGGGCCGTGTGTACTTGCTGCCACTTCTCCTATATGTGGTCATGAATGGGGGTAAGGTGTTTTTTTTTTTTTTTTTTGCTAAGGTACTATATGGGTACATAGATTTCATAGGGAATATGGATGTCATAGAGGGGGGTCCCATGCTCAGCCCCCATTTATTTTCCAGAAAGGAGAGCCCTTGTAAAAGTGGCTTCTGCTCTGGTGTAATCAGCATGTCCATGCATTACATGGTAGGTCATTCATTTAAATGCTACATTTTCCCTGCAGGGGAAATATGTGGCTGGCCATGGCTTCCCCTGGCGATAACAGCTGATTGCCGGCGGTTAGAGAAACAAGTTGTGCGACTATCAGACGGTTGCCAGGCTTGCTTCTTTTTGCCCTCATGAGACAACCTAAAGGAAGAGCTATGTACATTAAAATCAATTCAGTTTGTCCTCAGAGCTGCATATGGAAGCGGAGACCAAACTCAAAAGTCTTACTAGAGAAATCCTATTAGACTTTAGTTGCCTAGTGGAATGGGCCCAAGCTATCAAATCGAGATTCCCTTTTACTTTCATGTTCCTTCAGATTTTACTTTAGATCAGATATAAAAACACCTATCCCAGTAAGCAAAACATTAAAATCTGAATAGCTTTCTGATTCTATAGCGCTTTGTGTGATATTTTACTAGAATAATTGAGATTTGACAAACTATTAATGTGCATATGTGAAGGCAGCCAAAAAGAGGGAAAAAACCAACCATGTCTACATCAGATAAGCTATTCCTCTTTGTCCCTTGTTCCTCGCAATTTCTATTGTTCAGCCGTTCAGTTGCATTAGAATGAATCAGGAGAATTTGGTTCGGCTTTCTCGTAACATAAGATCTAACTGCAAACAAAAAGCTGTTTCCACTGAGAACAATACACATCGAAAAATGTCATTTCTTAACGCAAATAAAAATCGAAATGTATTATGTGTAGTGCATCGACGATGTACTGAATTACTCTAGATAATACAGGGAACTTGGAATGTATTACCTTTGGATGAAGTTGCTCATTACATACATAAAATACTACATGCAGTCAAATAAATCAACCCATTGCCTTCATTAGGACATGACCAGGTTTCTAGAGGTATTCTGCATAGAATATTTTTAAAATGAATAATAAATGCAAATACAACCACATCTGATGCACACAAATATGTAAAAATCACATTGTGTTTAGACGTAAGTATTAACTTTAGGCCTCATGCACATGGTTGTATTTTGGACTCATGTTGTACAGGTACGTAATATAGTGGCCATAAAAATCTATGAGACGATACTGTACCCTCATGTGACTCCAATTTTATATTACCGTATTTTTCAGACTATAAGACGCACCCAGGTTTTAGACAACAGAAAATAGGAAAAAAAATCATATTTTATTTCTTTTACAAAGAAAAATCTATTGTCTAAAAAAAATAATTTGTTCAGTTTCGCCGCATTCTGAAAGCCATAACTTATATTTTTCCATCATTTGAGCGGTGTGAGGGCCTATTTTTTGCAGGACGAGCTGTAGTTTTTATTAGCACCATATTTTTGGTACATACAATTTTTTTTTATCACTTTTTATTTCATTCTTTTTAGCGCTATGGTGACCAAAAGACAACAATTCTGGGGTTTTAAATGTATTATTTTTTTTTTTACCCTGTTCACTGTGTGAGTCAAATAATGGTATATTGTAATAGTTTCAGACTTTTACGGATGCAGCGATACTTATTTTTTAATTACTTTTTTATTTGTACATTGTGGGGAAAAATGGGAAAAGGTGTTGTTTTTTTTAACTGTTACATTTTTTTACACTCCTGAAAATGTATCTGTTTTTTTTTTAGACATTTTATTAGTTCCCCTAGGGGACTTGAACCAATGATCATTAGTTCGCTGGTACAATACACTGCAATGCATGGATGAGTTACGGAAACAGCGTAACTCGCTGAGCTACGCTGTTTCCGTAACTTCCATAGTAGTGAATGGCAGTTACAGAAGCCACGTAGCATGCTACGCTGTTTCCGTAACTACTATTCAGTTTTATGGAAGTTACAGAAACTGCCTAGCTCAGCGACTTACGCAGTTTCCGTATCTCAACCATGTAACCAGAAAGTGGCCGGAAGACAGCGGAGCTGGGTAAGATAGAAAGGGGCTTAGGGGGCCCAGTTCTAGAGATAGGTGCGGGTCCCAGAGGTGGGACTCGCATCTATCTGACATTTATGACATATCCTGTGGATATGTTATAAATGTCCTTCATTGGAAAACCACTATAAATGCCGCGGTGACTATTGCCCGCGGCATTTAACTAGTTAAACGGCCAGGAACAGCTCCATCACTGTTCCTAGCCGTTAGTGCAGCGTGTCAGAAGCTGACACCTGCAGTGTATGGAGTGGGCTCAGCGCGTGAGCCCTTTCCATATATCATACCCTCCCTGCTCCATGATGTGCCAGCACATCACTGGTCGGGAAGGGGTTAAGTAAAGAGTGGTCAGGGGGCTATAGTCCGAAAAATACGGTACATTCTGTATGAATCCATGAGAAAAAAATTGAGGAATATTCTATCTCATGCCATATTATAGAGGTATTCAGGTGTTCTCCTCTAGGTTACCTCTTGTAGGCCAAAAAATGGTGCCTCATGGAGGCGCAATAAAAATGCCCATGGAGAGAATGCACAACCTATGTGCCACTGAACTGGGTGTGTAAACACAACATATTACCGTATGCTTGAGACCTGGCTAAATGTACTGTAATTGGAGCAGCAACACCACTGCACAAACCACAGAAATAGCACTGCAGTTTTCAAAATTCACAAAATTGCAGCTTAAAGAGTACCTGTCATGGTGTTTTTAAAAACTGCATACAGCTCCTGATTTTTAGCCGTTTTTTTAGCAACTCGCGTTTTTTGCTGCGTTTTTTACAGCCGTTTTTTACGCTGTTTTTCTATAGTCAATGAAAAATGGCTCCAACAAGTGACATGCACTTCTTTTTCGCGGGCGTTTTTCTACGCGCCCGTTTTCAAAAACGGGCTTGTAAAAAACACCCCGTCGGAACAGAACGCAGTATTTCCCATTGAAATCAATGGGCAGATGTTTGAAGGCATTCTGCTTCCGATTTTTCAGCCGTTTTTCGGGACGTTTACAACTGAAAACACTATGTGTGCACATACCCTAACTATGGGGACACATATGATTACGTAGGATCTATAGATACAAAACGAGTATATTTTTAAACAGGATAACTTGCAAAGTATCTATTTTAACCGCTTCCCGACATTTCTCATATGGATACGTCATGGAAAGTTATTGCTCCCCTGCATTTTGCCGTATCAATATGACAAATGGTGGACACCGGCTCAGAAGCTGAGTAGGTGCCACCATCCCTCAGGTGTCGGCTGTATGTTACAGCTGACACCCTGAGGTAATGGCGAGTACCAAAGTTTGCTCCCATTAGGCCCTTAAATGCTGCAGTCAAAAGAGATTGCTGCATTTAAGGGGTTTGCAGCTCATGGGCACCCCAGCAATGAAATTGCCGGGGTGCCAGTGGCTGCAAAGTCAACCAGAGGCCTACCACTAGCCTCGCGGTATGCCTTGTACGGAAGCCTTTCAGGCTCCGCCTAAAAGGCTTCAGTAGCCGCCGGCAAGAGGGTCTGTTTTTTGGTCACTTTGTCCTACAAAAATTGGAATAAAAAGTGATCAAAAAGTCGCATGTATCCAAAAATGATACCAATAAAAACTATGGCTCGTCTCACATAAAACAAGCCCTCATACAGCTCTGTCGATGAAAATATTTAAAGGTTATGGTTCTCACAACATGAAAACAGAAAAAACACATTCTTTTTACAAAAGTAATTTTATTGTGCAAAAAGTTGTAAAACATCAAAAAGTGCTATAAATTTGGTATTGCTGGAATCGTAAGGACCCACAGAATAAAGTTAACATGTAATTTATAACACATGGTGAACGCTGTATAAAAAAAACAACTAAAAAAACTATGCCAGAATTCCAGTTTTTTGGTCACCTTGCCTCCCAAGAAATAGGATAAAAAGTGATCAAAAAGTCGCATGTACCCCAAAATGTTACCAATCAAAACTATAGCCCGTCCTGGAAAAAAACAGCCCTCCTACCATTGCGTCTATGAAAAAATAAAATTAGTTAAGGCTCCAATAATTCAGGAACTAAAAAAAATATGCAGTTGTGCAGGCCCGAGAGGAACATTTCTTCTTTTTCAAGAGGCAAATTATCAAGGCCCTAAAATTAGGGACCCAGGAAGGGTAGGGCCCAAACATATCTGCTGGAAGTGAGGGTGCCCATAATATACCAGGACAATACTTCGCAGCAAAATTACCCAAACTGCAAAGGTGCAGAGTGAAAGTCCGGAAAACACAGCATAATAATTACAGAGCTGTCTAGTTATCGTTGCACAAGCTGGGCACCACATATTGGCATATCTATGGAAAAAAAATTAAATTTTCACTCTGCAACATCGAGTGCACACTCATTTCTGGAAAACACCTGCGGGGTTAACATGCTCACTACTCCTCTAGGTGAATACCTTGAGGGGTGTAGTTTCCAAGATGGGGTCCTTTCTGGGTAGTTGCCACTGTACTGATACCTTAGGGGCTTTGCAAATGCGACATAGTGCCCAGAAACCAATCCAGTAAAATCTGCACTCCAAAAGCCAAATGGCGCTCTTCCCTTCTGAGCCCTGCCGTGTGCCCAAACAGCAGTTTATGAACAGAAATGGGGTATTGCCGTACTCTGGAGAAATAGCTTTACAATTGTTGGGGTTCTATTTTTCCTTTATTTGTTGAGAAAATTAAAAATTGTGAGCTAAATCTACGTCTTATTGAAGAAAAAGGATTGTTTTTATTTTCACTTCCCAATTCTAATAAAATCTATGAATCACCTGTGTAGTCAAAGTTCTCACTACACCCCTAGATGCATTCCTCAAGGAGTGTAGTTTCCTAAATGGAGTAACTTTTTGTCCATTTTCACTGTTTTGTTCCCTCAGGAGCTTTGCAAATGCGACATGGCCTCCGCAAATCATTCCTGCTAAATTTAAAGAGAACCTTTCACCTGCTCATACATGTGCAGCTGAGTGCAGCATCTAATAGGCAGTGCTGCACAAACCCTGGGGCACTTTACATAACGGTGCCATTATACTTTGCGTCCAATATTTAAATAGCCCCCTTAACTGTCAATGAGGCGTGTAATGGCAAGAGGGCATGTTACTATGGCTGTGGCACTGTCCAATCAGCTACGGATAGTGTTACAGCAAGAGCTGGAGGGAGGAGAGCGTATGCGCGCACACGCTCTCACTCTTCAGCTGTCTACAGACATGGACAAGACTGGTCTCTTGCGAGAAGAGTGAGAGCGTGCGCGCTCTCCTCTCTACAGCACTTGCACTGTCGACAGCAGTGACACGCCCCCTTGCCATTACACGCCCCCTTGCCAGTTCGGCAGAAAGTTACAAGACTGTGATCTCTCGCGAGAGATTAGTCTTGTCCTTGTCTGCCGACAGCTGAAGATTGAGAGCATGCGTGCGTTTGTGCAGCCCTGCCAATTAAATGCTGCACTCAGCTGCACATGTATGGGCAGGTGAAAGGTTCTCTTTAAGCCCCAAAAGCCAAAGGGCACTCTTTCCATTCTAAGCCCTGCCGTGTGTCCAAACAGCCATTTATGACCACATGTGGGGTATTTTTTTACTCGGGAGAAATTGCTTTACAAATGTTGCTGTGCTTTTTCTCCTTTAGCCCTTGTGGAAATGAGAAAAATGTAGGTTTAGCAAATTTTTCTTTGAAAAAATTTAGATTTTAATTTTCCCGGCTTAATTACAATAATTGGGTCAAAATGCCCACTATATCCCTAGATAATTTCCTTGAGGGGGTGTAGTTTCCCAAATGCGGTCATTTTTGGGGGATTTCCACTGTTTTGGTACCACAAGAGCTCTTCAAACCTGACATAAAATATATTCTAATAAAAAGGAGACCTAAAATCCTCTAGGTGCTCCTTTGCTTCTGAGGCCTGTGCTTCAGTCCATAAGCACACTAGGGCCAGATGTGGGATATTTCCTAAACCTGCATAACCTGGGCAATAAATATTGAGTTGCGTTTTTCTGGTAAAACTTTCTGTGTTACAAGAAAATTGATTAAAAATTAATTTCTGCTAAATAAAAGGAAATTTGTACATTTCACCTCTACTTTGCTTTAATTACTGTGAAATGTCTAAAGTGTTAAAAAAAAACTTTCTAAATGCTGTTTTGAATACTTTGAGGGATTTTAAAATGGGGTGACTTATTGGGGGTTTCTTAAATATAAGGCCCCCAAAGCCACTTCACAACTGAACTGGCCCCCGTAAAAATAGCCTTTTGAAATTTTCTTGAAAATGTGAGAAATTGCTGCTAAAGTTCTAAAGTTTGTAACGTCCGAGAAAAAAAAAAAGAGGATGATTTTAGGATGTAATTAGCAACACTTCTGTGTGTTATAACTGCCTGTCTTACAAGCAGATACATTTGAATTTAGGAAAATGCAAATTTTTGCCAAATTTTGGTGTTTTTCACAATTAAATACTGAATGTATCGAGAAAATTTTGCCAGTAACATAAAGTCCAATGTGTCACGAGAAAACAATCTCAGAATCGCTTGGATAAGTAAAAGCATTCCGAAGTTATTACCACATAAAGTGAAACATGTCAGATTTCAAAAATGAGGGTCAAAAGTGGCCGAAGGGGTTAAGATTTGGTTGAGCAATAACAAATATGATTGTGAAGATGGGCATATCCTTTAATGTGCCATTTAGGCTTCATTCACATTTGCGTCAGGGTTACGTTCTGGCGTTCCGTCGGAACCTCCTATCAGAACGGAACCCTAACTGAAACAAACGGAAACCATAATCAACTACGGTATTGATTCCGTCAAAATGACTGAGACAAACGGAAACCATTTGCATCAAATCCGTCACCATTGAAATCAATGGTGATGCAAACGGGAACTTATGGTTTCTGTTTGTTTCAGTCAGGGTTCTGTTCTGAAGGGAAGCTCTGGCAGAACATCAGGACGGAACCCTGACGCAGATGTGAACGAAGACTTAGATGATCAAATTGACTTCATAAAGGAATCTACTGGAGTTTTGGCACTTAACATCGATGTCCAGCAAAAGCATCACAGAACTTATGCTCTGACATACATCTAACTGGACAATGAGCTGCATTTAGGTCCCAGTTATTCTATCTTATATACTCTGCCAAACTGTCATGGCAATTGCCTTATTTATAATCAGTTTAGTTGCCTGTACCCTTTGCACTAAGGTCTTGTCACAGTCAATACAACTGTGATGGAACACCAGCGCCCTCTAGCGTTTTTTTCTTTCCCTTTCTTCACAAATTGCAACTTACTAAAGAATTCTCATAGATCAAAAAGTTCCGCATGCCAGTGAATTGAAAAATGAAATATAAAGGTTCTCCAGTGTTAAAAAACAATGTCCAGGAGCTGACAGATGTATACAGAACAAAATATGCTGTGTCACCTTTTAATTGAGAGACACTTTTTGAAGTCCCAAATTTTTTAATGTTAAACTGCTAACTAGTTTAAATATCTGACATTGTCAATTACATTGGAGGTTTTTTTTTTTTACAATGCAAGTTGAATAAATAGCAATCCCTCCTATATTGTGATTGGTGGAATAGGGGAGATTTTTAAAAACTAGTGCAAGGGCAAAGTGGAGGAGTAGCCCATAGTAATAAAACATCTGGCCGCTATTATTAACGAAAACGCTCAGAATAATGAGAGATAAAATCTGATTATAATCACATAGTTTAGAGCGTATCTATAATTTCAGGTGAATGTTAGGGATCTGCCAGGTACTACGTCTAGGTATACTCCTGGGATTAATCAATCCACACCTGAGGCCAGACCTGTTCGACTGACACCATCTCCCACCAACCAGGGTGGCAGGCTCAGGAGTGGGAGAGCCTATCGCGGCCTGGTCAGTCGGAGTTAGCTCCGCCCCCTGTCCTTTATTACCTGCCGTGTTCTCTTCCTCAGTGCTTGTAATTCTTCTGGATTCCTGGCCCCACTGCTGCTTGCTCCAGCCTGCTTCTGCCGTGCTTCTGCCTTGCTGCAGTTCCGCTTAACCTGCTTTGCTTTGCCTCTGGCTTGCTTCCTCCTCCGTGCTCACTTGGGTATACTCCACTTCATCCTGGTCCGGACTACTCATTCCCCGCTCCGTTTCCTCGCGGCGTTCCGTGGGCTACTGCCCCTTCCCTTGCGTGTTCCCTGTTTGTTCTCCCGTGCACTTAGACAGCGTAGGGACCGCCGCCCAGTTGTACCCCATCGCCTAGGGCGGGTCGTTGCAAGTAGGCAGGGACAGGGCGGTGGGTAGATTAGGGCTCACTTTCCCTTCACCTCCTTCCTGCCATTACAGTGAAACTTCAAAATAAGCCATTATGTGTGTGTACATGAGGAATAATACTATATTTGACCATTAGTTGACTTGTATCGGGCATTTATCACCAGTTTACCCCTCTGTATGCTCTATCTCTAATTGTAAGTTTTCCTTGAACTCAGCTCCACAGGGGGCAGACTCTAACTGCTATCATGTCTCCCATAAACTGTACACAGAGAAAAGTAAAGATCAATGGAGGGCATTATATAGCAGTGCCGAGAAGTAACGCTGTAAATATAGCTCTAGGTGAGAAAGCAAAACACATACTAGAAACTGCAGCAGCATCTGCCTGTGTCTCCCTGTAACTCTGCAGCTGCTGCCTCCACCCCCTCCCTTCCCTATAGACCTTTATGGGCAGCAGCTGTAACCTGATGTCTTAGCGAGCTGATAATCCATTTTCATTTACCAGTGAATTCTGAGTGATCAGTGCAGGATACAGGGGAGGAGCCTAAAAAGTAGAGAAAGAGGCATTTGTCAGTATTAATATATGTTACAACGTTTCTTAGCTTCGCTTATACTATTGATTTATGGGGGAAAAATGTAATCATAAGTACTCTTTATATAAAAAGATAATTTCCAATAGTAGCATTATGTTGCAGAATTGTTATGTATGCAATTACCTACTATATTATAGCGCTGTCCATTGGGAAATATTAAAATATTGCAGTCTTCACACTGGCAACTAAGCACTAACATTAGATTAACATTTCCTGTTACTTTTCAGCTTGTGCTGTGTACACTGGGGCAAGGTCAGCAGTCATTTTATTATCATCAAAGGGCAAGACCACAATGAATGGTAACACCTCTATTATATAACTGGAAGAAGATAACACAGGATCACAATGTTGACAATAGGTGATGGGGAGAGCTCAGCTCCTGCTCCCTACTCTAACTACTACTGATATGTGCACGGCACTTTCCCATATAAGTCAATGAGGAGATTTATAACTTGGTTTTCTTATGTCTACAGGCCCTTTTACACCAGCCGATCAAACGAGACAGGTCGTTGATCGGCGCTCGTTTGCTCCTGTCACACGGAGCTATGGATGAGGATGAGCGGTCATTACCCCGATCGCTCGCCCCCATACATTATTATGTTGGCAGTGCGTCTCCCTGTATACACAGGGAGATGCGCTGCCGACAACGATAATATATCACTTTTTTAAAACGATACGACCAGCAAATGATCGAGTGTTTGCTCGTTCATCTGCTGATCGTTCCTCTGTTTACACAGGGCAATTATCGGCAACGAGTATCCAAAGCATAAAACATAATATAGGCTACAATATGGTAACTAATGTGTTTGACAGAGGGAGGGAGCTCCCTCTGTCACCCCATCAGCACCCCCGCAAAGAAACCATGGGGCGCCGTTGGGTTTCCATGGCAGCTGGGGGCCTAACAAAGGCCCGCAGGTCTGCCTTCAGCAACTGCCAGAGACATGGCCTAATAGATTGCCTGTCAGTTTTACACTAACAGACAATAAGTCCCCTACTGGTACCAAAAAAAATAATTAAATAGTTAAATAAAGTTTATGAAAAAAGAAATAAAAAGATTACAGTAAGGCCTTATTTACACGAACGTGTTAAACGTCCGTGGGACGGCCGTTAAAACAGCGGCCGTCCCACGGACCTATGTAATTCAATGTGGCCGTTCACACAGCCGTTGTTTCAACGGACCGTGTGAAGGCTCCGTGCGAAAATAGGACATGTCCGTTATTTTCGCGCATCATGCATCCCTCCATAGACTCTCAACCTATGGGGGATGCGTGACAACACGTCCCGCAGCGCTGAGCACGGATGCACCTCAGACGTGAAAAACTGCTGTTTTTCACGTCCGAGATGCGTAGCGTTCGTGTAAATAAGGTGTTAGGGATCTGCCAGGTACTTCATCTAGCTATACTCCTGGGATTAATCAATCCACACCTGAGGCCAGACCTGTTCGACTGACACCATCTCCCACCAACCAGGGTGGCAGGCTCAGGAGTGGGAGAGCCTATCGCGGCCTGGTCTGTCGGAGTTAGCTCCGCCCCCTGCCCTTTATTACCTGCCCTGTGCTCTCCCTCAGTGCTTGTAATTCTTTTGGATTCCTGGCCCCACTGCTGCTTGCTCCAGCCTGCTTCTGCCGTGCTTCTGCCTTGCTGCAGTTCTGCTCGACCTGCTTTGCTTTGCCCCTGGCTTGCTTCTGTCTCCGTGCCCGCTCGGGTGTACTCACTTCGTCCTGGTCCTGACTGTTCGTTCGCCGCCCCGTTTCCTCGTGGCGTTCCGTGGCTACTGCCCCTTCCCTTGCGTGTTCCCTGTTTGTCTTCCCGTGCACTTAGCCAGCGTAGGGACCGCCGCCCAGTTGTACCTCGTCGCCTAGGGCGGGTCGTTGCAAGTAGGCAGGGACAGGGCGGTGGGTAGATTAGGGCTCACTTCCCCTTCACCTCCTTCCTGCCATTACATAATTACAAGCCTTTACCTAGTCTACCATTTCTCCTACGCTGACGCTATCATGGACCCCCTTGAGACCCTGACCCAGCAGATGCAGGGCCTCTCCCTACAGGTCCAGGCCCTGGCCCAAAGGGTCAATCAGGGTGACGCTGCTTTAGTAGTACCCCTCACCTCACCTCTAGAACCTGGCCTCAAGCTACCTGACCGGTTTTCAGGGGACCGTAAGACGTTTCTCTCCTTCCGGGAGAGTTGCAGACTGTATTTCCGCCTAAAGCCCCACTCCTCAGGTTCCGAGAACCAGCGGGTGGGTATCATCATATCCCGACTCCAGGAAGGGCCCCAAGAGTGGGCCTTCTCCTTGGCTCCTGACGCCCCTGAACTTTCCTCTGTTGATCGTTTTTTCTCTGCCCTCGGACTCATTTACGACGAGACTGACAGGACTGCTTTAGCCGAGAGTCAGCTGGTGACCTTACGTCAGGGTAGGAGACCGGTTGAGGAATACTGTTCTGATTTTAGGAAGTGGTGCGTAGCTTCTCAGTGGAACGATCCGGCCCTAAGGTGCCAGTTTAGGTTAGGATTATCTGACGCCCTGAAGGATCTGCTGGTTAGCTACCCCTCGCCTGACTCCCTTGACCAGGTTATGGCCCTAGCAGTACGACTTGACCGACGTCTCAGGGAACGTCAGCTAGAACGCTTCAGTGTGCTCCCCTCTGACTTTTCTGCGATCCCCCCCGAGGTCCCGTCTCCTCGCCCCTCCACGGAGGACTCGGAGGTACCTATGCAACTCGGGGCCTCCATGTCCCCTCGACAACGTAGGGAGTTTCGCAGAATGAATGGTCTCTGCTTCTACTGTGGGGACGACAAGCATCTACTGAACACCTGTCCCAGGTGCAAGAATAAGAAGCCGGAAAACTTCCGCGCCTAAGTGATCATCGGGGAGGTCACTTGGGCGCACAGGTATTTCCCGTTAATGTGAAACGCAATAAAATTTTGCTTCCCTTTCAGGTCTCGTTTGCTGGCCGGTCTGCCACGGGCAGTGCTTTCGTGGATTCTGGCTCATCTGCTAATATCATGTCTGTGGAATTTGCTATGTCTCTAAAGATGCCTTGTATTGATTTACCTTATCCTATCCCTGTAGTAGGAATCGACTCAACCCCCCTTGCTAATGGTTATTTTACTCAGCATACTCCTGTTTTTGAACTCCTGGTTGGCTCCATGCATTTGGAGCAGTGCTCTGTACTGGTGATGCAGGGATTATCGTCTGATCTGGTTTTAGGCCTTCCCTGGTTGCAGTTGCATAATCCCACATTTGATTGGAATACTGGGGATCTCACCAAATGGGGCAATGAATGTCTTATGTCATGTCTTTCTGTTAACTCTATTTCTCCCCGGGAGGAGGTAAACACGCTTCCTGAGTTTGTTCAGGACTTCGCCGATGTGTTTTCTAAGGAGGCCTCCGAGGTGTTGCCCCCCCATAGAGATTACGATTGCGCTATCGATTTGGTGCCTGGTGCCAAGCTTCCTAAGGGTAGGATATTTAATCTTTCATGTCCTGAACGTGAAGCGATGAGGGTGTATATCCAAGAATGCCTGGCCAAGGGTTTCATTCGCCCCTCGACTTCTCCTGTAGGTGCTGGCTTCTTCTTCGTGGGGAAGAAGGATGGTGGTCTTAGGCCGTGCATTGATTATCGTAACCTGAATAAAGTCACCGTAAGGAACCAGTACCCACTTCCTTTGATTCCGGATCTTTTTAATCAGGTTCAGGGAGCCCAATGGTTTTCTAAGTTCGATCTACGGGGGGCATATAACCTTATCCGCATCAAAGAGGGGGATGAGTGGAAAACTGCGTTCAACACACCCGAGGGTCATTTCGAATACCTGGTCATGCCCTTTGGGTTGTGTAATGCCCCTGCTGTCTTCCAGAATTTTATTAATGAAATCCTGAGAGAGTACCTGGGTAATTTTCTTGTTGTGTACCTTGATGACATACTGGTGTTTTCCAAGGACTGGTCCTCCCACGTGGAGCATGTCAGGAAGGTGCTCCAGGTCCTTCGGGAGAATAATCTGTTTGCTAAGCCTGAAAAATGTGTCTTTGGGGTACAGGAGATACCATTTTTAGGGCAAATCCTCACTCCTCATGAATTCCGCATGGACCCTGCCAAGGTTCAAGCTGTGGCGGAATGGGTCCAACCTGCCTCCCTTAAGGCGTTACAGTGTTTTTTAGGGTTCGCCAACTATTACAGGAGATTTATTGCCAACTTCTCGGTCGTCGCTAAGCCTCTTACGGACCTTACCCGCAAGGGTGCCGATGTCCTCCATTGGCCCCCTGAGGCCATCCAGGCCTTTGAGACTCTCAAGAAGTGCTTTATCTCGGCCCCCGTGCTGATTCAGCCCAACCAAGAGGAGCCATTTATTGTGGAGGTTGACGCTTCCGAGGTGGGAGTGGGGGCCGTCTTGTCCCAGGGTACCAGCTCCCTCACCCATCTCCGCCCCTGTGCTTACTTTTCTAGGAAGTTTTCGCCCACGGAGAGTAACTATGATATTGGCAACCGCGAACTTCTAGCCATTAAATGGGCTTTTGAGGAGTGGCGGCACTTCCTGGAGGGGGCCAGACACCAGGTAACGGTCCTTACGGATCACAAGAATCTGGTTTTCCTAGAATCGGCCCGGAGGCTTAATCCTAGACAAGCTCGGTGGGCACTATTCTTTACCAGATTTAATTTCTTGGTTACCTATAGGGCTGGGTCCAAGAATATTAAGGCTGACGCTCTGTCACGTAGTTTCATGGCCAATCCTCCTTCCGAGAAGGATCCTGTTTGTATTTTACCCCCTGGTATAATCGTCTCTGCCACGGATTCTGATTTAGCTTCTGATATCGCGGCTGATCAGGGTGCAGCTCCCGGGAACGTCCCTGGGGACAAACTGTTTGTTCCCCTGCAATACCGGCTGAGGGTACTCAGGGAAAACCATGACTCCGCTCTATCTGGTCATCCTGGCATCTTGGGCACCAAACACCTCATTACCAGAAACTATTGGTGGCCTGGGTTGCCTAAAGATGTTAGGGCTTACGTCGCCGCTTGTGAGGTTTGCGCTAGGTCCAAAACCCCTAGGTCCCGACCTGCGGGCCTACTACGTTCCTTGCCCATCCCCCAGAGACCTTGGACCCATATCTCCATGGATTTTATCACCGATTTGCCTCCATCTCAGGGCAAGTCGGTGGTGTGGGTGGTAGTCGACCGCTTCAGCAAGATGTGCCACTTTGTGCCCCTTAAGAAGCTACCTAACGCCAAGACGTTAGCTTCTTTGTTTGTGAAACACATCCTGCGTCTCCATGGGGCCCCAGTCAATATCGTTTCTGACAGAGGGGTACAATTTGTTTCCTTATTTTGGAGAGCTTTTTGTAAAAAGTTGGAGATTGATCTGTCCTTCTCCTCCGCCTTCCATCCCGAAACTAATGGCCAAACGGAAAGGACCAACCAATCCCTGGAACAATATTTAAGGTGTTTCATCTCTGACTGTCAATTCGATTGGGTCTCATTCCTTCCCCTTGCTGAATTTTCCCTGAATAACCGGGTCAGTAACTCGTCAGGGGTCTCCCCGTTTTTCTGTAATTTCGGGTTTAACCCAAGGTTCTCCTCCGTCTCCCCTGGTTGTTCCAATAATCCTGAGGTAGAGGAGGTTCATCGGGAACTGTGCACTGTCTGGGCCCAGGTTCAGAAGAACCTAGAGGCGTCCCAGAGCGCACAAAAGATTCAGGCGGATAGTAGACGTTCTGCTAACCCCCGGTTTGTCGTCGGGGATTTGGTCTGGTTGTCGTCCAGGAACTTGCGCCTTAAGGTCCCGTCCAGGAAGTTTGCTCCCCGATTTATTGGACCTTATAAGATCATTGAAGTCCTCAACCCTGTATCCTTCCGTCTGGAGCTCCCCCCATCCTTTCGCATACATGACGTCTTCCATGCCTCCCTCCTTAAACGCTGCTCCCCGTCCTGGTCCCCCTCGAGGATACCTCCTGTTCCCGTTCTCACCCCTGAAGGGGTGGAATTCGAGGTGGCCAAGATTATGGACAGTAGGATGGTCCAGGGCTCCCTCCAGTACCTGGTCCATTGGAGAGGATACGGGCCGGAGGAGAGGACTTGGGTACCTGCCCGTGATGTTCACGCTGGGGTATTGATCAGGAGGTTCCACCTCCTCTTCCCCACTAAACCGGGTCCCCTTAGTAAGGGTCCGGTGGCCCCTCATAAAAGGGGGAGTACTGTTAGGGATCTGCCAGGTACTTCATCTAGCTATACTCCTGGGATTAATCAATCCACACCTGAGGCCAGACCTGTTCGACTGACACCATCTCCCACCAACCAGGGTGGCAGGCTCAGGAGTGGGAGAGCCTATCGCGGCCTGGTCTGTCGGAGTTAGCTCCGCCCCCTGCCCTTTATTACCTGCCCTGTGCTCTCCCTCAGTGCTTGTAATTCTTTTGGATTCCTGGCCCCACTGCTGCTTGCTCCAGCCTGCTTCTGCCGTGCTTCTGCCTTGCTGCAGTTCTGCTCGACCTGCTTTGCTTTGCCCCTGGCTTGCTTCTGTCTCCGTGCCCGCTCGGGTGTACTCACTTCGTCCTGGTCCTGACTGTTCGTTCGCCGCCCCGTTTCCTCGTGGCGTTCCGTGGCTACTGCCCCTTCCCTTGCGTGTTCCCTGTTTGTCTTCCCGTGCACTTAGCCAGCGTAGGGACCGCCGCCCAGTTGTACCTCGTCGCCTAGGGCGGGTCGTTGCAAGTAGGCAGGGACAGGGCGGTGGGTAGATTAGGGCTCACTTCCCCTTCACCTCCTTCCTGCCATTACATAAGGCCTAAGGGTATGTTCACACGCTGAGTCAAAAATGTCTGAAAATACGGAGCTGTTTTCAAGGGAAAACACCTCCTGATTTTCAGAAGTTTTTCGAGCAACTCACATTTTTCGCTGCGTTTTTTACTGCTGTTTTTGGAGCTGTTTTCAATAGAGTCTATGAAAAACGTCTCCAAAAAGTCCCAAGAAGTGACCTGCACTTAATTTTCACGGCTGTTCTTTTACGCAGCCGATTTTCAAAACGGCCGTGCAAAAAAATGGCCCGCCGGAACAGAACTATTTTTTTTCTGCTTCCGATTTTCTCGGCCGGTTACGGCCTGAAAAATGGCCGAAAATAAGCCGTGTGAACATACCCTCATAGTACACACAGGACATGGTGTTGGGGTGGCAGAACACAACACAGCTAGAACAAAGGCTGGCTGAGTTTATAAGGGGCAAATATACGCTGCGTAAAAGCATGCAGTGTATCCGGCCTGTGCGCCGCAGGGAATTCCAGGCGAAAAACCTGTTACATGAGTTACATCCCATGTGACTGTCACTACAGCCTGGCATTGGCTGCAGCGGTCACATGGAATGAAACGTCATCCCAGGAGGCTGCACTGGAAGGAAGAACACAGACTTCTGAGTAAGTATAAGATTTTAATTTTTTTTCTGAGTTGCGTTTTTTTGTGACGGAATCAACTGCTATAAGCCGTGTGAACATACCCTAAAAATAAAAAAGTGGTTTTATTTAGTAAAAGTGTCAAAACAAATAACACATACACATATATTGTATTTCCGTGATCGTAACGACTCGAACAATAAAATTAACACATTAATTAAACTGCCGGGTGAACGGTAAAAAAAAAAAAATGGCAAAATTCTTATTTTTTTCTCCCATTCCCCCCATAAAAAATCAAATAAAAGTTAATCAATAAGTCCCATGTACCCTAAAATAATACCAGTGAAAACTACACCTTTCCCAGTAAAAATCAAGCCCACATACGGCCACATCAGCGCAAAAAGAAAAAAGTTATAGCTCTGGGAAGTCCATTTTTTTAAAAGGGTTTTTATTGTGCAAACGCAGAAAAAATATAAAGCCTTTATATAATTGGTATCCGTGTAATCGTGCCAACCCATAAAATAAAGGTAACATATTATTTACGCTGTATAGTAAACGGTGTAAATTTATAACGTGAAAATCAATGCTGGAATAGCTGCTTATTTTCAATTCTCTCCTAAAACAAAGTTAATAAAAGTTAATCGATATATTATATGCACCTAAAAATGGGGCAATTGAAAAATACAACTCGTCCCGCAAAAAACAAGCCCTTAATTCGACGGAATAAAACAAAAGTTACGACTCTTGGAATGCGACCGTGAAAAAACCAAAAATAATCCTTGCTCATTGACGTGTAAAAAGGCCTGGTCATTAAGGGTTTAAAGAAAACTAGTGTCAAGGTCAGAGAAGGAGAAGCAATTACTGAGACATATTAGGATTATACAGTTAGTAGATTTTAGTTGTGTTTATATTCCATAAATAAATGCCTATAGAATCTATACCAGGTTTTTTTTCCGACTCATCATTTCTCTCTAATGTGAATACTGTACATACAGAAGTGGCTGCTGTTTCTAAAACAAACTATTTCTCCAGATTAGTCTTTTATATACTGTTCCAATTCCAGGCAAATCAGGAGTCTCCATGGTTACGGTTACGCAGTGTGAAACTGCTGATCAAACCGCAAAACCCCTGGGTAAAAAAAAGAACAGGCAGCTGAGATGTGGCCACAGAAGGTTCGTCTTGTAACCTTTTTGATGACATTTATTTCCATGTAATTGACTGGACAAACACGTCTGATCAAACAGAGAGGATGGGGAGGACGAGGCTCCTGGCCAGAGGTGTCTATGTTGGAAACCAGCTTTCTAGAAATTTCCATTTAAACATACTTAATATGGAAGATGCAGTTATTGCTACCGCTGCTAGGATTTATACAAAATAAATGGCACATGCCTTGCGCAATTGCAGACATAAAACTGATAGTGTTCTCATTAAGGCCTCATTTACACGAGCGTAATATACGCGCGTGCGACGCACGTGCTTTTCACGCGTGTCGTACGCACCTATATTACTCTATGGGGCAGTGCAGACGTTGCGTGAATTTTGCGCTGCGCGAGTGCGTGGCGTAAAACTCACGACATGTTCTATAATCGTGCGTTTTTCGCGCATCACGCACCCATTGAAGTCAATGGGTGCGTGAAAACCACGCATGCCGCACGGAAGCACTTCCGTGCGAACTGCGTGATTCGCGCAAGAGCTGTCAAACTGAATGTAAACAGAAAAGCACCACGTGCTTTTCTGTTTACAAACATCCGAACGGAGTGTCTTAGACATGAGCGAACCGAACTTTACCGGGTTCGGCCGAACTCGTTTTGACCGAACCCGGCAGGAGACAGTCACTGTGCAGGGTGCTGAAAGAGTTAAACTGGTTCAGCACCCTGGACAGTGACTTCTGATTCCAATATACGTGAAAGTGTCAAAAAAAAAAAAAGTTCTGACTTACCGATAACTCCCAGCTTCTTCCTCCAGTCTGACCTCCCGGGATGACAATTCAGTCCAAGTGACAGCTGCAGCCAATCACAAGCCAAGCACAGGCTGCAGCGGTCACATGGACTGCCGCGTCATCCAGGGAGGTGGGGCCAGATGTCAAGAGAGGCGCGTCACCAAGGACGCATCACCAAGGACGCATCACCAAGGACGCGTCACCAAGGCAACGGCCGGGAAGTTCTCGGTAAGTACGAACCTCTTTTTTTTTTTAACAGGTTACGCGATATGGTGATCGGAATGCACTGTCGAGGGTGCTGAAAGAGTTACTGCCGATCAATTAACTCTTTCAGCACCATGGACAGTGACTGACGTCGACTAGCCTCATCTCTATGATGGCGGCTGCGCGAAAATCACGCAGCCGCGCATCATACACGGATGACACACGGAGCTGTCAAGTGCCTTTTGCGCACGCAAAACGCTGCGTTTTTTGCGCGCACAAAACGCACACGCTCGTGTAAATGAGGCCTAACAGTGAGTGCCACCGTGTAATACATCGATTATTGCCACAAGGCATATGCTGTACTGTGATCCTTTTTAAGACACTGTTAATGTTGCAGTGTAAAGCAAGACAGTGGTAGGCCCCTTCCCACAAATAAATTAACAGTGCTGACCCGCATAGGACCTGAACCGCTCAGAGGTAGAGGCCGGGTGGGGTGGGGTGTAGTAGGGTGAGCTGACAAGGAATCAGGGGCCAGCTAAATATAATCACCATAAACTAAGCAAAAGCAAAGTAAAAAAAATGCCCTATACAAAGAAATTTGATTATAAAATAAATATACATATATATATATATATATATATATATATATATAGAAACAAACATATAATAGGAGCAGCACTGTGCAAAAAAACAAAAACAGCTGGTGCTAGGCTTCAAATAACAGGGAGTGACGTTCTCCCAATAAGGTATATGGAAAAAATCGAGCAAAGAAGCAGCACTCAATAGCAAAAAATGAAATTTATTCACCCAACACAGCAACGTTTCACTTCCTCCATGGAAGCATTTTCAAGCAATTAGTGAAAAGCACACACAGGTATATATAGGGAGCACAAAGCTCAATTAACAAATCATCTAAATAGTAGCAATTATACACTTCATATTGAAAAAAATACCCCGTGTAACAGTGTAACAAAATATTATATATATGTGTACAAGAGTCAAACATTGACAAATGGTATGAAGAACTTTAAAATTCCAACGAGTGTCATACGTGCCTATAAAATAGTGTAATGCATTAATTGCATATTGATTAATAATCACATTATAATACACAATAGCTGGCACTCACCAATCTGGAGAAACAAGGACATCCTGAACAGAACATGTGTGGAATTAAAATTTCCGGCGTTACAAACACCGAACTGCACATGCCCCAACTCTATCTGTCCATTGGGTAAGGCTATCACATGTGATCTGACTCGCCGTGACGATGCACAGCGACGCAACAGCTGACATGATTACATCACTAGCAGAGGCCCATCAAATCGCACAGTCGTGTTAGGGTCAATGCAACATAATACGCCATGTTTGTTAAGGGCAAATATGCCAGAACTACAGTTTACAGGGTGGAGATACCACTAAAATACCTCTAATGAAGTCGTGAATAACACATTCCGCTAGTCAAGAAGGAGTGTATGAAAACTGTGTATAAGATGCACAGTGGTAGGTTTTGCTCAATTTGAATACCTTATGTCCCAAGAGACAAGAGAACGCCCGCTCGCATAGCGTGCAGAACTCAAGTCCCACGAAGAAATACTCAACCAATGCGATGATCTATCATCAACACAGAGGCGCGTAGTATTACTCCTATTAAGGGATCTCTGGAAAATGAGCAAAAACCTGTACCTTTGAATCAGAACTCCCCCGTTGCGGAGCTATCATTCACGGCTCAAAACGTATATATATAAAAAGAGTCAATAAGCAACCCAAATGATACTGAACAAACATAGATGGCAGATGTCGTGGAGCTGTGCAAAATCAACAACATTATTGCAGTTCACATAGATAAAGAAAAATCGAAATAAAAATTTAAATGAACATTTTTTATTCAATAACACTCTCCTATGACAGAAAAAAAGAGGCCACATGTGTACAGAATTCCTTGTTCCAGTTGGCAAGTGTCTTCCAATATCAATATCGAGACTTCAATCTATAAAAAAGAAGAAAGAAGAGGTATATTAAAAATTACAGTATAATAGCTTTCCTATTCCTATACATCAGACAATATCTAGAGTAGTGAAGGGATCATGAATAGGAAGAAGATTCAGCAGAAAATGGATAGACTCCCTATGGTTTCCACATTCAGTGTATGCAGTCCTAATGTGGCAAATATTATCAGAAAACATTGGGGAATTCTGAGTAACTACTATGATAAAGTGATAGAATTTCAATCCCCTCCTTTATTTTCATACAGAAGACCCCGCAATTTAAGTGACAGATTGGTCGTGACGAATGTCAGTACAAGGAATGTTCAGGGCAGAGGTAGACAACAGGACTCGACACGGAACGGTTGTTTTCCCTGCCTGTCCTGTGATAGTTGTGCGATTATTCTCAAAGGCAGTTCTTTTTTGCATCCTACTACCGGTAGAGCTTATAAGATTACCTCCTACTATACATGCAGAAGTGACTATGTTATTTATGTTCTTCAATGTCCTTGTAATTTGATTTATGTGGGGGAGACCACAACTGAATGTAGACTGAGATTAAACAATCATAAGTCTAGCATACGTACAAAGAAGGTAGAACTCCCTGTAGCGAGACATTTTGTGGAAATGGGTCATAGTGTACAACAACTTAGATTTTGCATCATTGATAGGGTTCCCCCCCCCCTCAAACGGGGAGGGAATAGGGAATTGATCCTTAAACAACGGGAGGTTCAGTGGATCAATAGACTAAATTCCCTCTACCCTAACGGTCTCAATATTGATTACCCCTTGAATGTATTCAAATAAGTATTTTATTACATCTAGGACATTGTGGTCCAGATGGTTTTGAGAGGTCATTCTCTTCATGTACAGCCTTTAGATTTGGCCTCTGTGGCGTTCCTTGGGGATTCCTTTGCCTAATGATATCTGTTCATGATCCCTTCACTACTCTAGATATTGTCTGATGTATAGGAATAGGAAAGCTATTATACTGTAATTTTTAATATACCTCTTCTTTCTTCTTTTTTATAGATTGAAGTCGCGATATTGATATTGGAAGACACTTGCCAACTGGAACAAGGAATTCTGTACACATGTGGCCTCTTTTTTTCTGTCATAGGAGAGTGTTATTGAATAAAAAATTTTCATTTAAATTTTTATTTAGATTTTTCTTTATCTATGTGAACTGCAATAATGTTGTTGATTTTGCACAGCTCCACGACATCTGCCATCTATGTTTGTTCAGTATCATTTGGGTTGCTTATTGACTCTTTTTATATATATACGTTTTGAGCCGTGAATGATAGCTCCGCAACGGGGGAGTTCTGATTCGAAGGTACAGGTTTTTGCTCATTTTCCAGAGATCCCTTAACCCCTTAATGACCGGGCCTGTTTGTACCTTAATGACCAAGCCAGATTTGTCAAATCTGGTATGTCTGACTTTATCAGAGAATAACTCTGTGAAAGTTTTGAATATCCAAGTAATTCTGACATTGTTTTTTCGTCACATGTTGTACTTTATTTTAGTGGTAAAACTAGACTGATACGATTTGCGGAAATGAATTAAAAAATAGAGAAATTGAAGAAATTTTGTAAAAATTATCATTTTTCCCTATTTTTAACTGCAATATGTCACATATGTACACACATACTGCACAATTTTTTTAATTAAATATATATTTCCATCTCTTTACTCTATTTTGGCAGCACTTTTGAAATTTTTTTTATTTTTTGGAGCAATTTGGAAGACTTACATATTTAGTAATCATTTTATACATTTTGAAGTACATTTTGTTTTCCTGCACCAAGCCAGGTTTTCAGAGGCTCATAGGTGTCAGAATGGTGGAAACCCCCACAAGTGACACCATTTTGAAAACTACACCCCTTAAGGTATTTATTAAGGGGTGTTGTAAGTATTTTGACCCCACAGTTTTTTTGTAAGAATTCATGCAAAGCAGGCGTAAAAAAATATAATTTCACTTTTTTCATAAAAGTATCACTTTGAAGACCGATTTCTGTGTAAAGCGACCATGAGAATGAAGAAACACACCCCAAAATATATCACCCTGTTTCTCCTGTTTTCAAAAATGCCCCCATTGTGACCCTAATGCATTGCTTGGACACAAGACAGGGCCCGAAAGGGAGGGAGCACCCGAAGGCTTTCAGGACTCATATTTTGCTTGAAAATGTTTTAGGCCCCACTGTACATTTGGAGAGGCTTTGAGCTGCCAGAACGATAGAAACTCCCCATAAACGACCCCATTTAGAAAACTAGACCCCATAAGGTATTTATTTAGGGGTATAGTTAGCATTTTGACCACACAGGTTTTTCGCTAAATATATTGGAATTAGTCTGTAAAAATTAAAATTTACTTTTTTTCTGAAACAACATATACATTTTTATTATTTACAAGGAATAACGAAGAAAATGCACCCCAACATTTGTAAAGCAATGTCTCCCGATTACGACAATACCCCATATGTGGTAATAAACTGCTGTTTGGACCCACAGCAGGGCTCAGAAGGGAAGGAGCGCCATTTGGATTTATGATTTTGCTGGAATTGTTTTCGGTGCCATGTCGCATCTGCAATGCACTGGAGGGACCAAAACAGTGGAAACCCCCCAAAAGTGACCCCATTTTGGAAAAACCTTCAAGGAATTTTTCTAGGGGTATAGTGAGCATTTACACCCCACGGGTCTTTTGCAGAGTTTATTAGAATTAGGGCGCGAAAATTAATATCAAAATCTTTTCCACTAAAATGTTGCATTTTCTCATTTTCACAAGGGATAAAGGAGGAAAAAAACAACCATTTTTTATAAAGCAATTTCTCCCGAGTACGGAAATACCCCATATGTGGTCATACGTTTTTTCATTAGAAATTAATTAACCCTTTCAGGACTGATCCAGTTTTTGCTTTCTTATTTTAGATTTTCCCTCCCCGCTTTCCAAGAGCCATAACTTTTTTATTTTTCCATCAATAGAGCGGTGTGCGGGCTTATTTCTTGCGGGAGGAGCTGCAGTTCTTATTGGTACCATTTTTTGGTACATAAAAAGTGATTCAAAAGTTGTATTACATATTTTTTTTAGAGCGAAGGTGCCCAAAAAAAAATAAATGCGATTTTGGCGGTTTCAATTATTAAATTTTTTAAGGTGTGCACTGTG